>NW_005871050.1:1730970-1733001 GCF_000147115.1 Myotis lucifugus | reverse complement strand
ATAAACATAACACTAGGACTACATGGTAAGGAAATCCAGGAATACATATAAATACTATATAAATTAAAAAGTTGAAAAAACCGTTTCCCTTGTTCTACTCATTTAAAGTAATTAAGTAATGAATGTCAAGAAAATTGGTTGGCTTTAGGGGAAAAATTGTACATGGCTAGACTTCCATTTTAATGATCATTTCAATCATTAAACATTCTTGTTTTATCATGACTTATACCCTATAATATCCTCAACTGGGAGGATAAGCTAGCTCCCTCACCTCTGGTCACACTTATTATCAAAGGTAGAGTTAAGCCCCACAGACTTGCTATTTGTTTTGAGCTACTTCTAATTTGTATGCTTTATGTTATGGTAATACTTACCATTGATTGACTTACCTCTCATTATTTCAATCTGCCTAAACACAGATTCTGGTTATTAAGCTATGCTCTTAGAAGGTCTTACAATATTGTTAGCACATAAAAATGCCATTCATATCAGTCAAAAGTACAAGACAACCAAAGACAGAAGCTATGCATATGGAGGAATTGAAGAGTAAAATCTACTATGTGGTTTAAAGCTACATAGTAAGGAACAGAGTCTTGATTTACATAAATATATGTGTATGTGTGCATGTATATGTATGTATATATATATATATGTATATATATGCATATATAGCCAAAATAACTATATGCAGTGTAATCTTAATGTATTTGGTACATCTCTGTTTATAAGGCAGTGCAAATTAATCACCTATTCTTTTTTTCCTTTTCAATAAACACATGTGAACGCTAGACCCAAAACAAATTTTTCTCTAATTTCGAGGTTAAAAATAAATGGGGGAAAAGTTGACTGTTTGAGGCTCATTAGCAGCTACCATAATCATAAATTTCCTTTCAATAACACCCAAAGGATCCACTGTGCTGTGGTACTTTGGAAAACAGCAGCTTACATCCCCTAATTTCTTCTCCACATACCGATTTGTACATATTGGCTTACAGGAATGTTTTATTACACATCATCATGTACTAATGTCTGTAGTTACACTTGACAAATTTTTTCAGAAGAAGAACATGCATAAGAGAATGTCTAGGATACTCTAATATCACAACAGTAACATGTCATTTTGCAAAACAGTGAAGAACCATTCAGTATGAATATTTTTCATCCTAGGTACCAAAAAATATTTCCTCAAGAGTAATTAAAGGTGACTTCCTCTTGAGGTCATAGCTTGGGCATCAATCAGCCTAGGAAGCATTCTGAATAGGTGTGAAACTTTAACACTTAACTTTGGGACCCTAGTCTATGGCTTTGCTGTCTATAGCCCAGAATCTCTACAAATGTAGCATACGACTCATTAGTATTCAGACTGGCTTTCCTTGGCTGAGTTTAGCCGAAAATGGGAAAATTTCTGGAAAATTATCAAAGTCTGAGAGAAATGCAATATATATTAGGGAAAATGGAGAAACAATTGTCAAAACTAGATGTTTTAGCATCATGGAAGTTTTAATAGGTCTGCAGGAATCTGTAAACTGTAAGAAAACACCAATTATTATTACTGAGGAGAGGGCTTCACTATTTGTGTGTTTATGTTTTTATTACTCCAAATAAAGAAAGCATATATAATAAGAGATTATGTAAAAACTTGGAATCATCTTACTTCAATAATTAGATACAAAATGGACTTTATTTTTGACATGTTTACTTTTTAGGTTCACCATTATTGGCTCCAATTTGGTCTTCACTTAATCCATAGTTAAAAATAAAGCACTAAAAGAAACCTCTTTACCCACCTGTGGAGGTATCTCAATGTTAAAATACCAATTAGTGTCAGAATTATCAGTGTGTGTGGAACGGGGCGGGGGGGGGGGCAGAAATAAAAGCTTATAATGTTGAATTCTCATGACATGAAACCACTTCTCTCTCTTGGGACAGATCAATTCTTAAGAGTAGAAATAACATGCTATTTCAGGATCAGTTTGTGGGTGGAGTAAATTTTCTGTGGGAATAAAAAGTAGTAAACTCTAATGGACAGTC
>NW_005871050.1:1696054-1730870 GCF_000147115.1 Myotis lucifugus | reverse complement strand
GTCAGCGGTTCTCAACCTGTGGGTCGAGACCCCTTTGGCGGTCGAATGACCCTTTCACAGGGGTCACCTAAGACCATCCTGCATATCAGATATTTACATTACGATTCATAACAGTAGCAACATTACAGTTATGAAGTAGCAACGAAAATAATTTTATGGTTGGGTCACAACATGAGGAACTGTATTTAAAGGGCCAGAAGGTTGAGAACCACTGCTTTAGGGTTTAGTAAGGGTTGTTTATTTAAAAAATAAGGAAAGAAAAAATGTCAACAACATGCTGAGATATACTTATTCATTTTGCAATCACTTACTGTAAGTGCTATCCTCATCTTTTGTGCCATCAATGGTTCCATCTGCCTGCAGCTGCAAGTGGAAGCCTTGTCGGCTGTATAGTTTGGTAACTATCCCCTTAAGTTGAGGCTCTGTAAAGAGAACCAGGGTTTGGATCATTTGTTAAGTTGTGTATAAGTAGTTGAAAAGACTCAGAATTCAAACTTATAACTTTATTTACAACTTTTAGTGGAAAAAGTCAGGCTATATTTTAAATAGTCCTCTGAAAGAAAACAAACATTGTTTTAGAATAAATCTCCAAACTGAAGAAAACACTTGATTTCTACCTCATAACACTGATAAAGCCCTAAAGCTGACAGCAGCTACAGCTTCTGATAGCTTGTCCTTTGCCTTCCAGCCTGGTCCTCTATCGCATTCAGAATGGGTTGGCAAATGGCAAATTCTGCCTTTTAACAATGTGCCACTTTTCACGTGGAAGGAAAAGAAGAAGTACAACTGTAATTTAGAATGGTTTGCCATACAGGAACCAAAACCACACTAGTAAACATTTCCCTCAGAATTATGGCAATTTGAATAAACAATCCTCTCCATTCTAAGGAAGTTGAAATACATAAATAATCCACAATCCCATCAAAGGACTTATATATAGAAAATTGAGCTGTGATACAAAAAAAGGTGGAGGGGAGAATAAAGCAGCCATTATCATACCCTAGCATATTTATTATCCTTAGGAAAAGTGGGTACAAAAAGACCAGGGCTTTTGTTGGTGGGAAGGAAAGGAAAATAGTTCATACTTATTTTTGAATTTGATGTGAGAAATATGATTATCCAAAATATGTTCTCAATTAAAATGATTTTCAATTACAACTCACCATTAATAAAGTACCTAATTTACCAATAACAGCTATGTTATCCGAAAGTTGCTTATATTGAATACAGACACCTGTACTGAAATAATATTTACGTGATTATTCGGGCCTCTTAATCATGCTTTGTAACCACTTAAGCCTTTTTAAAACAAGCCTAACGTACAGCTAATACCTTAAAAAACTTCAAGCCAACAGAAAATGTATGTTTGCATTTCCATTCCAGGGTGTGTATAACACATAGAGAAATAACAGATTGACAAGTCTGAAATTCTGCAGTACTTACCTAGTTAAAAGAAAAATGCTGAACGGATTCTTTGGTTAAGAATCCCTAAATAAGCTGCAGGTTAGGCTGAAGGTCTACCTTGACACAACCTGACACCTACAGCTGTGTGAATTTCCCCTGGCACAGGAACATGGTGTTAAGCTGATCACTGAATAGATTCAAAAGGACCTACACTCTGGCTATGAGTTTAGATTCTCTCTACTGCATTTTAATAGCAAGTAGGCACAGTTTTACTATTCTAACCAGATCACTAAGCTATTTGATAAAAGGTTCCAGGAATCCACTCCCCTCTTTCCAGCAAAAAATTTCAAAGCTGCACCACAAGTCAAGTCTGTCCGATCAGCTTAAAAGTGATCAAAGAAACAGAGTGCCTAGACAACGGAAACCCAGAGAAGTTGGAGGGGAAGGGTCAGACTTGCAAGAATAAAAGGCAATGGAGGAATTCCCTAGGTTATCCTTGGTTGGGGGGAGGGAGAGTGGTGTCTGCCCAGCTCCGCGCCTGCAATTTACACACACACACACACACACACACACACACACACACACGATAGCCATTTCTGTATCGCGCCTGCCCAGGGGCATGCACACATGTGGCACGTCTGAAGCTAGGGGCGCGCCGCCTGAGCAGGGTATGCCCCCATGCTTTACGCCTGTCCCATGGCAGTGGCAATGCAGCAAGCCCGGTGCCGTTATGAAGGAGATGAGAAAGCAATCACTTCCCTCAGCATGCACATTGGCTAGGTGGCCACATCCATACAAGATGGGCCGCCGACAAACTCACCTACGCTTACCTACACGCCCTCTAGCTCCTCCAAATTCGTAAAGTATGAAGCAAAAACAACAACAACAAAACCAACCAAAAGCCCCTTCCGACCTGGTCTCCTTCTGCGTCTCTTTTTGGAGCCGAAGAGTTTGACCCGGGAAAAGACGTTTAACTTGTTTTTGTCGCAGCTGGTCTTGCCTTTGCTGGGGCTGCTGACACACTTGCAGGCGTTGGATTTCTCGCGCTCGCGGGCTTGTCTCTTCTGCCGGATCAGGGAGCTGGCGATAGCCGCCGCCATAGCCACGACGCCCACCACCACCACTTCTTTTGCTGCCCCTTTCTGGCTTTGCCTCCTCCGCCCTCTCCTCCGCCGCTTGTCTGCTGTCTCGCGCCTTTGCCGCCTTTGGCTCTTTAGCCTGCGCTTGCCGGGACTTCTCTGCTCGAGGGCTTCAGCCCAGGAGGGGGCTCAGCATGCCGTCTGAGCTCCTCTGGCAGTGGTCCCGCTCCCGCGCGGGCTGCGGGCTTCGAGCAGCAGGCTGCCTGGGTCGAGCCTACGCCACAGCCCCGGGCCTGGATCGCGGGTGAGAGGCAGAGCTGCGCGACTGCGTGCGCTTGGACCCTGCGCCCCGAGGACACTGTGCAAGTCGAGGCGGCTCTGGTCGGAGTTTGGCGGCACCCCCCTTCTCCGACCCTGTGCCTCGCGGAGGGGGTTGAAGGAGGGAGGCGAGGCGGGCGGAGGGAGTGCGCGGGCGGGAGAGAGGCTGGGAGCGCTGGCGGCGGAGGGAGGGGGAAGGGGGAAACGCTCCGGAGAGCGCGTCCTCACCCTGGCCCCTCGGACCCTTCGACTAGTCCTTGCAACTTCTTGGGGTGACGATCGGGAAAAGTTGGCCGGTGCCGGCTTTCCGACGGGGATCAAACAGGTAATGGCCTCGCATCTTCGCGGTGGTTGTCGCTGCTGCTGCTGCTGCTCTGGGCGCGGCACGAAGTCTGAGCACCAGAATTCCGTAGCTGCAAGCACCCTCAGGAAGAGCTTTTTTCCTGCTCCTCAAGCTCAACAGCCTCCCAGAGGCCCCCTCCCCTGGCGGCCCGGGCCTTCCCCACCCGCCCCACCCCCCCCAGTCCCCAGCTGGCCGCTGGTGCTAACACCTGTAGGGGCTTAAGCACTGCCCCATCACCAAATCCTTCTCCATTCCTCTTCCCGAAAGGAGCTTCGGGAACAAACAGTGATGGAGGAGGTACCAAGATGAGCTAGTTGCATTGGAGGAGCGGGGGTGGGGGTGAAGGGGGAGGTGCTTGAAGATGGGAACAGCAGGATGGGGTGTTTCTTAGTATATAACTCTCAGGTGACCAGGTAACGAATGCCTCAGCTGGAGTCCCCAGGAAGTTCGTCAGTTACTTGCTCTGAGCTCGGACTCACCACACACACCAGTGAGGTATTTCGCCTGGCAACACTTGTAGCCATTCTGGAGAAAGACCGGAGCTCCCAGATGAATTCAGCCTCCCCTCCTCCACCCCCCACCCCCCCCAACCCCCCGAGGCAGCAGCAGTAGCATTGACACTGCAGAGCTGCTTCCGCACACCACGCTGCCACCCAGTGGTTTTTGCTGACTTTTCATTTCGGGCCAGTTGGCACCATCAGAACCCCGCTTTTCCTGTATGCCCCCTCATCATTACGTTGGGGTTGGGATCCGAGCAGAGAGCTTGAATTGTGCGCGTTAAGCAGTATTAGGGAAATGCAGAGCCCAGCCAATCCTCCTTATTTAAGTCCTAGCCCATCTCCAATCTCCTAACTTCTTTCTTTCTTCTCCCCCCCCCCCCCACTTGCTCCTCAAGCTCAGGCAGCCTCTCTCCCTCCACTTCAGGAATCAAGTCTGGCCTTTTGCTCACCTCACTCTACTCACAAGTTCTGTACTTGCCCTGTTCTGTATTTTAATCTGCAGGAGAAAAATGAGGAATGTTGAGGTCAAGAATATTACAGAGAATGTTATATCCACATCCCTACCTTCAAACAGAAGCGACTGTTTTACTATTTTACATAATTTCTGATGCCAAAAAGGATGCCCCCAATAGAGCTGCTCTATCTTGGAGCTGCCACTACACTACCTTTACTGGACTTCACCGCCTCCAGATCTTTTCAGAATAGATGTAGATGCAAAACCAAATGCCCAGACTCCAGCCCTTCTTTTCTTGCCTGAACTCCCACCTAGGAAACTCAGGCTTCTTAGCCCATCAGAGCTGAATCACCTTACCCTTCTGTAGATTCCAGTGGTCTAGTGGGGAGCTGCTGACACCCCCCCACACACATCACAGTTCTCCCCAGTTTTGAATGTCTCTTGCCTCATCAGAAACATTACTTTTTGTGCCTGCAGAAACAGGCTGGGGTGAAGATTGCAGGGGCAAGATAAGACAGTTAGAGGAGGGTGATACTAAATGGTCTGAGATTCCCTGCAGAATAGCCTATATCTTTGCACTTTTGGCTTTCCCACAACAAAATGGAGGGCATGGTAGAATGACAAGTCAATTCAAGTATCCAATTCTTCAAACTTTAATTCATGGGGGAAAGTCCTAGTCTGCTCCAACTGGACTTTGAACACCTTGAAACTCAGGACTAGGTCTTGGTCACCACCATAATCCTACCTCCTGGCACAGTTCCTGTCACAGAGTTTATGCTCAATAAAAGTTTATTGGAAATAATTGGTGATGACTGGTTTATATTGATTCTGAAGGATGGGAGGATGTTTCCTGGCTCAGAATGTATGCGATTCAAATTCCAGGTATCATGAAGGGAAATAATCTCACTAAAATGGTGAGGGTCAGACCAAAGCCAAATATTTGGGGTGTGGAACAGGCAGTTAAGATATTCCTACTCACTCTCTGCATGTTTTTATCTTCTGAGGATCCCCAATCCCAAAGGTCTTTCTTTTCTTTCTTCTTACTTATCTCTTAAGGCCCCAAACCAAAGCAGGCATGACAAAACTAAAGGACAAAGTTCTGATTCAGGCAAGGACTAGAACTTAGAACAAGTGGGAATGAGGAAATGGTACTGAGAAAATGAGGGTTTTCCTATACTCTTTTACCTCCACTCTCCACTAGGAGAGCACTCATTGTTGGCTTGTGCAAACACCATTCATAAGGTATTTTCAAGATGCCTGGAGAATTACTAGTATGGCCACTCTGAGGTCGGTACTAGAGGTAAAAGGGCATGGGGAAGACTTCAGGAATATACAACAGAGAGAGAACATCATGACAAAGTCACAAATACAAACATGTAAATACATCAGTTTTACTAACCTCTATGCCATGAGCTCATCGAACCACTGGGCCAGAGCTAGTAAGATTCTATGTGTGTTTATGGATACCTTTCTTACATTTTATAATCTCAAAAACTGAGAATGTATAGGGGGGCCAGAAGCTCTTACTGCCACATGTTCCCATCAGTCCATAAAAGGTACTTCTGTCTATTTATAGGCCCCCATTATTATTCTTTCTCTATAGTCGAGAAATAACTCATGATTGGTGAGTGGAGATAGGAGCCTCTAACTCTGTGTTCTGTCTACCTACAGACCACATGCATTCTCCTTTCTCCTCCTCTAAAGGAACTCACAGAGGCCTGTGACTAGATTAAAGGATCACCCAGGAGAAAAGTAGAGGAAGGCCATTTGGACTTTGGGTTAAAATCATAGTATGCCTTCAGCTTAACCATTAATTAAGTAGATATTTTGATCCTTTCCTAACTCTTGTGTGTATTTCTTAGGTACTTTCAAATTCAGACAAGAATGTGAATATAACTCTCAAGTCTTCAAAGGAGAACTGTGCCCAAATTCTAGTCATTGTTGAAAGCATATGAAAGAAAGACTGTACCCCACCCTAGAAAAGCATATATTGTCTTTCCTTTGTGTTTTAATGCTACCCCAGACCGGTAGTATGCCATTTTCATGGGAAGAAGAAGAAATAACTTTCTATTGACAATTATTTCCAAGGTACCTTGTTCTATTGTCTTGTTCTGTGCTTACCAGTTTGCACTGCACCCTTGCCATGGAACTTCCTGAGTCTCCTCCAGATTCATAGAGTTTCAATTCCCAGGGCTTCCAACTTCCTATGATGGGTGGGTCCACTCTCCTTTGCTTCTCCTAGACCTCCTCCCCCACTGCACAATCCACCTAGCTCTCCTTGATCATGTTAAAGAAGGAAACATATATAGCTCCTTTCTCTAATTCAACTCACAAAGAGTTCTAGCCTGAGTGATAGGAGAAATATGGTTTCATTCTGACTCTGTTGCTAATGGGCTGTGTGACCTTGAGGATGCCATTTCTCCTGTTGGGGCCTCAGTTTTCCCATCATTAAAATAACCCTGTAGATTCAATTAATGACTTTCAAATTGCATTCTACAGAGCACTAAGAGTACATGGAGGGGATTTAAGTTTCCTCACCCATGGTTCCATAACAGCATCTCTGCTTTCATTTATTTTATATACTGGGGCTTGTTGTATGATTTCTTATGAAAAAAGGATTATATTGTTAGATACAAAATGTTTGAAAATCTCTGGATGAAATGTTCCTTAAAGTAATTTTGGCTCTGGGAGTCTATGATTTTATTTTATTTTGTATATGCCCCTATTCCTCCAAATTGTTTTTCTTCCCCTCCTCATACTTCTGTCCTCCCTTTCCCTCTCCACCCCACCAGAATATGAACTCTAAACTGGATTTCAAAGAAAAACACATTAAGTCTCCTTGGCTCTATTCCTCATGGGTTCACTTGAGAACCAGGCTTTAGCATTCTTTTCAGAGAGAGTTATGTAAGTTATCAGAGCATAGAATGCTAATCATTCTCTGCCAATCTCTTTTGGCAGGGCTCAGATGAGCTGTAAAGAAGCTGAGGGGACCTACTCTTAAGATTAATCTCCAGGAGAAAGACAAAAATCCAAACAGATGTGACTGTGATGAGTAAAATTGAGGGAATTCAGACAGCCTAAGTAGGAGCAGCCTCCAAGCCATTTGAGCAGGAAGGAATTGGCTGTCTTTCTGAAATTCTGAAAATGAGAGATTTCAAACACCTTCCCTCATGAAGATAAGTTTAAATGGAGCCACTTGCCAGATTGCTCTCAATCTTCATTGCCCATCCATCAGAACATCTGAGTGACCAATTACCAGGTCAAGGACAATAATGAGCTCAAAGTGAGGAAAGGGAGGCAGGATCAAGAGTACCAAAGTCAAGCAACATTGGGACCCCACCTTAACTGAGTAGAGCAGCAAAGGGGGTATTTAAGAGACTGTACAATAAGTACCACCTTTCGTGGTCTAAGTCAAGAGAAATGACTGGATAGATATACAAATGAGGAGATTAGAGAAAAGCCATTAGAAAAAGCATTTGACACTTAACTTCAAACAAAACTGAAAATGCAATTTAAGGGACTCTTGTCAATGTGGCACTGGAATTCCAGGGAAAGAAAGAGTGACAACGGTATTTTATAACAAAACCTGACATATTTATTAGCTGGCAATGAGTCTCTCATAGATCATTTGGGGGAACTATACTTCAGAACAAAGGTCTCCAGAATCAATTTTTTAGCAATTGATTGGCTCTCCTGACTTGCATTCCTGATGAAAAGCCAAGGAACCCTAGGCTCGCATCTCACTAGGATGATATCTTCATTATGTCCCATTTTTGAGATCATTCTCTAAATACTTAAGCTGTAAAATTTACTAAAGCCACCTCTAGTTTGTATTTAAAATCAATTGTGAACATACTGATTAATTCTGATCCTTTAAGAAGAAAAATCCTATAACCCACATAGGATTAATAAAAAAATATAAATAAAATTTTATTAATAAAAATCATTATTCAGTCATAATTTACAAACAGTAAAACCATAAAGCACCCTGATGGTATTAATCATATCAATGAATTCAGATCTTTGCCATTTAATTAGTCATAGCAGCTGCAACATTAAGAGTTCAAGGCTGTGGATTACCTGCTTGGTCATTTAATCAAGAAAACCTGGAGAGAAATATTGGATAGTTGGTGTCAAGTTTTCTCTCTTGATCGTAAGGAAAGAACACAAGGAAATGAGTCTAAACTACAATATGTGGAGATTTAAGTTTTGTACAAGGAAAACAGTATTTTCAGTAGGGGTTGATAAAATGCCATGATTGCTGATTTTCCTATAGAAGCTTTTTATGAATAGAACAGAAATTCTATCTATCTTGGTAGATATGTGAGTTGATTCCCCCGAAGGTTCTCATTCTATTATAAAAATGATACTATGTACTATTTATATTACCCAGGGCCTGCAACCAAGAATTGGTCACAGGTAGAGGGGGAAGCAACATCATTACTGAGAAAGCTTAAGGTCTTGTCCCCATGGGGCATGGAGATAGCTAGTGCCATTGATTTTGGAAATCCATATTGGGTGAACTTGGAGCATGTGGGTCAAAGCATTAAAACCCATTTTCTAAAGTTTCTCTTGTCCAATGTGTTGGAAATACTTTCTAGATACAATAAATTTATTCTTAACCAAATTGGTTGCCTCATTGGTGACAGAGCCAACAGAAACCCCAGATTCTCTAAGTAAGGATGATTCAATTTTATTCAATAATATTTGAAGATCTTGAAAGACAAGTTGCTATTTTATTAACTGATTAGTGGATAACAAACATAAATGAGGTGTTTCTATGATGAGACATTTATGGCAGACTAAAAATGTGCAAGACTCAGAGGCAAAATATCTGTAACGCTGGGTTCATTTCTTGCCCAGTGAACTAAGTAATCTAAATGAAAAGCTAGGGGGGGAAATGATGGAGGATTTAGGGCAAAAGCAGACAATCAGTAATTTTCCTGGATCTAAGTCGTTTCAGAAAATAAGATTTCTTGACAAAGGTGACCTAAACTCAGGATTTGAAGATGGGAATGCAGCGGTTGTAAATGATGTAATGTACATTATTACTTAGCATATGGGGGTGGGCTTCTAAGACAGCAGAAGGAACTCTGTATTGATTACCTATTTGCTAATGACACTGATTCCACCAATTTCCTATCAAGAGTTGTCATTTTTTAAAAATATTTTTTTATTGATTTCAGAGAGGAAGGGAGAGGGAGAGAGAGATAGAAACATCAATGATGAGAGAGAATAATTGATTGGCTGCCTCCTGCACACCCCCAACTGGGCATCGAGCCCACAATCCGGGCATTTGCCCTTGACTGGAATCAAACCCGGGACCCTTCAGTCCACAGGCCAACACTCTATCCACTGAGCCAAACCAGCCAGAGATGTAATGGGAAAATAGTTCTGTGTTCCCTCAGTATTAAGAATCTTAACATCTTGTTTTGGACACCAACCAGGATTTGGGCAGTAGCACCTGCTGAATACAGAATAATGATATCCTTCAGATTCTAAGGAGGAGACAAAGGAGAGGTCCATGATCCACCTGAGAACTGTGTAGATACCCTAGATTAAAAAAGCCAACTTAAGTATAATTGATATGCACTCTTATATTGGTTATCTTAGTTTCAGATGTATAATATAGTGATTCAACATTTTTATTCCTTACTATGTGATCACCCTACTAATTCTAGTAATCATCTGTCACTGTGAAAACTTATCACAATATTACTGACTATATTCCCCTTCACCTTTTCACCCATCCCTTTACCCCTCCCTTCTGGTAACCATTCCTTTGGTCTCTGTTTCTCTGAGTCTGTTTTATTTTGTTATTGTTGTTGTTTTAGGTTCCACATATATATGAAACCATAAAGTATTTGTCTTTCTCTGCCTGACTTATTTCACTTTAGCATAATACCCTCTACATCCATCCATGTTGTTGCAAATGGCAAGATTTCATTTTTTTTATTGTTGCACTAGAGGCCCGGTGCACAAAATCATACATGGGTACCGTCCCTAGGCCTAGCCTGCAAGCAAGGCCATCTTCCCCAGCTGCCAGCAGCCAGCCCTGCCTCCCCGCCTGATTGACACTTAATTTCAAGCCGGTTCCCCGTTCACCATCCAGTGATGGGAACCTGACGACCAGGGGAGTGACTGAGAGGTTGGCCTTTCCGCCTGCTTGCCGGCCCCACCCCCACCGCAGGTCGCCCTATGTGTGTGGGGCGACCAGCAGGGCAGGGGCCTTGGCCTGGTGCCACCCATATCTCCTGCCACCCACCCCGAGTCCCCGTTTGCCATCGGCGATCGGAGCCTGCCAGCCAGGGAGAGGAACCAAGAGGTGGTCAGTGTACCTCATAGTGACTGGTCAAGCGGTTGTTCTGGTCGTTCTGCCATTATGGACACTGAGCTTTTATTATATAGGATAATATTCCATTGCATAATATTACACACACCACCTCTATTTTATTGATTCACCTAGATCAGTGGTCGGCAAACTGCAGCTCGGCAAACCGCAGCTCGCGAGCCACATGCGGCTCTTTGGCCCCTTGAGTGTGGCTCTTCCACAAAATACTGGCTCTTCCACAAAATACCGACTTCTGCGCATGGGCCACGAAGTTTCAATCGCACTGTACATGTGCGCCTGCACGTGGTATTTTGTGGAAGAGCCACACTCAAGGGGCCGAGAGCTGCGGTTTGCCAACCACGGACCTAGATGGTTTTTAAACTCTCCACTCTACTTTCAATTTTTGGGGCCAAAAGTTGTGTTTCAAATGGTGGTAACACTCAATAAATTCTGTGGTTATAACTGGACAAGCAACCTGTTCAGCACTGTAACTATTTTTCTTTAATCCTTACAACAACCTCTATGGTAGATATTATCACTATTGTCATTTTACAGATGAGGAAAGTAAAGTCTAGAAAGATAAAGTGATATGTCTATTATTTCCTGACCTCTACACAGGTGGCAGTGCCAGTATTTAAGCCAAGGGTACTCAGCCAATACAATTTATGTGTACAACACCAGCCTTTAAATATGACTTTTTCCTTTTTGGCACTGTGTCTGGAATTTTGGTTGCTGAACAGTATGGTGCCTATTATGGATATCTCTTGGCTTGGGTAACAGGAAAAGATGGGGAATATAGAATGATTTCAATTCAGTTAAGTTTTTTATTTCTTTTTCTTAACAAAAGTGAATTATGGAACAAACAGGAATAGATATGGCCTATGTTTAGTTATGAGCATAGTTTATATACTTTTAATAACTTCTTAGAGTGATATTTACAGAAAACTGCTACATTTTGCACTAAAATGAAATGATTATAAATCACTGCTTAATGTCATTCTGGGTTTCTCAGCTCAGGGAATACTTTGACACCAGGACCTACTCCGACTCAGGTAATCTAGAGCTTTAGAATGCTAAGACCCAAGAGATACTCTCTGGCCTTTATCTTCATCACTACTTTGCAGAGATAAGAAGTTAAAGCACTCCCAATTCTCTCGATTCTTTTCATACAAGGAAAAGTGGCCTTCCACATTGTAATCTTGTTTGTGCCATTTGCTTTCAGCTATAGGAAATTTGAGTTCAACCAAAAGAGAGAAAAATGTTACACACAGTGTATGTGCTTCCACTCCTGGATCACATGACTATCCTTTTGCAATCAGAAATTTTTTTTCAGTATTCATTCTAACTAATTTGCTCTAAAAGTATAATCAACAGATTGAAATCATTTTATAACTTCTGCAACCACTGAATACCTCGAGCAATTTTTAGAACTTGATTTCCTAACAGGGGTCTTGATGCTCAATTAACAATCTCATTCTAGAGGAGAGATCTGAGATAAGAGTAGTTAAATAAATTTGACCTGAGTCAAATTGTTCCTTCATTCATTCAGTCAGTCAATCAGTCAATCAGTCAAAATTTACTGAGAACTATTTGGCATGTACTGAGCTATGCCCTGAGAGATGCATGATAAAACTTTAAACTAACAAATCAATTAAAGAACATGGGAAAATCACTGTCTAAGGCAGAAAATACTAGTAATTTTTTATGTAGACTTCAGTATCTTTATTGAATGGGGACAATTAGGACTTGGGTGGTATTTTAATATGTTGGAAACATTTTTAGAAATCTTCCTACTTACTGCATTCCTCTTCCTGCCCCTAAAATTCCAGTGCCTACTTTCTCTGTCAGAATCTTGTATCCTGTATTTTGAAAAAAAAAAAAACTTAAAAAATTACTAAGGGAAACAACAGTGCTCTATTTCACTATAACATAGTATGTGTAAATATGTGTGTGTTTGTGTGTGTATATAAACACTCTAGGCTGGCCTTTGACAATGCTGTAAAGCCAGCACTTCCGTCCAGATGCCCACTGTCCTTTATGAGGCCCCACAGGAATCTGCTCTGACAGAGAAGACTTTAGGATCCAGGTTTTCCTAATTCTTCTCCTTCATGTCACATGAAACTTATATTAAATAATTTTATTACTGTTGTTAATTTGTCTTTGTCTGTTTAATTTTTAGAACCAGTCAAGCACCCTAAGAAGGTTGAGAAAAAAATTTTCCTCCCTTGCACTTTCCTCAGCTCAGATAGCTCCTCTGAGCTCTAGATATGTATAGTCCTATCCCAATGCCTCAAATACGCAGGACCTCAAACAAAACTCCAAAATTGAACTTATCCACCAAACTGGTTCCTCTTCTCTTATTCCATGTGGCTATTAAGATTATTTCTTTTGGAGAGAAACCAAGATGGCGGCATAGGTAAACACCGGAGATTGCTGCCTCGCACAACCACTTAAAAATACAACTAAAAGACGGAACGGACATCAGCCAGAACCACAGGAAGGCTGGCTGAGTGGAAATTCTACAACTAGAAGGAAAGAGAAAAGCACACTGAGACTCAGAGGAGATGGGGAAGTAAGGTACGGAGGCGCATGCGGAGAGGGCTGGCAGCTGAGGACAAAGTTGTCTTTTTCAATCAGGAGGGAGTCTCAAGCTCTGAGCTCCAGTTCTGGGCGAGTCTCTGGGGACCCAGACTTATACGGGAGAAACTGGACTGTCTGGCATCAGTCGGAACTCGAGCGCAGCTTTCTCTCGGAGGTGCTTGCAGCGATTGCCGGGACACTGAGGAACGGGGCCTCTGAGGGTAGGACTGAGAGCAGCCATAACTGCTCGCTCCACCCTGTTGATTCCCTGGGACTCCGCCCCACCCAAGCCATGCACAGAGGCTTTTGCATATGAAAGGCCTGGCCCTTTGCAATCTGATAATTACCTAACGAACTGCAGCTGGCCCAAGGCCCCATGGCAACTTGCATTGCTTCACAGCTGGCTCCTGCTGGATAGCTTCAGGCAGAGGCTAGATTAGCACCTCCTTAGAGATCCAAGAGCCAGTGTGCTCGGTGGTCAGAGTGGGGCCATCCAGATTGCAGCTCCTCGGATCCATAAAGGACACACTCAGATGGCAGACTCAGTGAGCACCAAAGCCCCATTGAAGCAAGTCTTGCTCCAGAGGGGTGTCTCCAGCACTGAAGTTCTCCCACTGTAGACACAGCTGATTCTCACAACCAATTGGCCTGGAGGTCAATTCCTCCCAGTGTTACCTACAACAATCAAGGCTTAACCTCAACAACACTGTGCACAAAGCCCACAAGGGGGTGCACCAAGAGTGTCTACCTCAGGTAATTGGGAGGCTGAGCCACTGGGCCCTAGAGGACACCTAGCACAGAAAGCCACTCTATCAACACAGGGAAGCATAAAAAATGCGGAGACAAAGAAACAGGTCACAAATGACAGACTCCCAACAGCAGACTAGAGGATCGCAAGAATCAAGTCAAAGATTTGAAATATGAAGAAGCAAAAAACATGCAACCGGAAAAGCAAAATGAAAAAAGAATCCAAAAAACGAAGATAGTGTAAGGAGCCTCTGGGACAACTTCAAACATACCAACATCCAAATTATGGGGGTGCCAGAAGAAGAGAGAGAGCAAGATATTGAAAACCTATTTGAAGAAATAATGACAGAAAACTTCCCCTACCTGGTGAAACAAATAGACTTACAAGTCCAGGAAGCACAGAGAACCCCAAACAAAAGGAATCCAAAGAGGACCACACCAAGACACATCATAATTAAAATGCCAAGAGCAAAAGACAAAGAGAGAATCTTAAAAGCAGCAAGAGAAAAACAGTCAGTTACCTACAAGGGAGTACCCATACGACTGCCAGCTGATTTCTCAACAGAATCTTTGCAGGCCAGAAGGGAGTGGCAAGAAATATTCAAAGTGATGAGTAGCAAGAACCTACAACCAAGATTACTTTATCTAGCAAAGCTATCATTCAGAATTGAAGGTCAGATAAAGAGCTTCACAGATAAGAAAAAGCTAAAGGAGTTCATCACCACTAAACCAGTATTATATGAAATGCTGAAAGGTATCCTTTAAGAAGAGGAAGAAGAAGAAAAAGGTAAAGATACAAATTATGAACAACAAATACACATCTATCAACAAGTGAATCTAAAAATCAAGTGAATAAATAATCTGATGAACAGAATAAACTGGTGAATATAATAGAATCAGGGGCATAGAAAGGGAGTGGACTGACTATTCTTGGGGGGGAAAGGGGTGTGGGGGATGCGGGAAGAGACTGAACAAAAATCGTACACCTATGGATGAGGACATTGGGGGGTGGGGGTGAGGGCGGAAGGTGGGGGGGGGGGAACCGGGTGGAGGGGAGCTATGGGGGAAAAAAGAGGAACAACTGTAATAATCTGAACAATAAAGATTTAATTTAAAAAAAAGATTATTTCTTTTACCATACTTCTTTCTGGATCTATCCACTATCTGAATCAAGGCAAAAACTTGGGCATTATCCTGAATTCTTCCCTCTCCCACCCATACCCTAGGAATGACCAAGCACTGCAGGTTCTACCTTCTTAGTATAATTCCTAAATTCCTATTGTTAAGACTTTTACATATTTCTATTTCATTTCTTGCCTGAATTTCACCATAGCCTCCTCTCTGACCTATGATCAAATTGCTCTACTCATTGCTACAATTAGAATAGATAAATTTGATCAGGTCATGCCCTGTAACACTTCTCAGTTGCTGTCCACTTACAAGCCCTCCATTATCTTGCCCCAGACTTTCTTGTCACACTGCACTGTCACACACTGTATTTCAGGTGTGTCAAAGTACTAACCTTCCCTCAAATACCCCCTCCTGCCCTTTAGCTACTCCAACTGCTGTAACTTTAAAAATTCTATTCCTTCATACTCAGAAAACTTTTCAAGATATATCTCAGGCACTATCTCCTCTGGGAAATCTCCCCTGACAATCCCCATGTAAAGACACAGTTTCCTCTTCTCTGCTCCACAGCACCCTGTACATATAGTTATTATGGCATTTATAATATTAATTTCTGTCTACTTCTCTGTCAGGCCTACAGTGAACTCCCTAAGGCAGGGACTAGGACTTTGTCCCTGGGTCCCCACATCTGGACAGATAAGGGATCAATAAATTATAGTTTCTTGGCTAAATAAAATATTTAATTCTCCCTCTCTCTGTTTAGAAAGCAGACAGTATACATCTAGAGCAATGAAATGTAGGACAGGGTAAGAGTAGATTTTTGTATAATTCATATTAAAGTGTGGCCATGTCTTAACTACAAAAGGAAGAACTATAGTTCAGGCATTGAACTATAAGCCAGAGATTATTGCCTCTTTGTGAAAGGCAAAGTTAAATCAGTTTAGTAATTAGATTAGTCCATATTTTAGCCATATTCTGATATTAAAATAATTATTTACAAGTATAAAACACTTTAAGGTAGCCAGAGTAGGATTCAATTAGCTCCATTTTACAGAACAGAAAACTGTCACCAACATTAAACAACAGATCTATTTATTAATCAGTTTAGGCCCTACCACATCCCAAAGAGGAATTGCAGTTGCTTACAAAAAAAGCTTACCGGAAAATGAGATTTAGAACAAAGAAAAAAAACATTGGGGTGAAGGAAGAGGAGTCAGCCACTAGAGGAGGCCAGTAGGGCTTCAAATTCAACCAGTAGGTTTCTGAATCCTAGTCTGATTCCCTTTCAGCCCCATTAGACTGCCTCCAAAAGAGTTTGACCCACTGGGTAGCGATCAGCAGGAGTTTTGTTTGCATTTAAAAAAAAAAAAGCAACAACAATTTTGACTCATAAAGAAAATAGCCCAGTATCTATTAGAATAATCTCCCATCAACTGTAACCACTGAAAATTAAATTGAAACTTGAATTACTGCAATTATCCTGCTTGGATTAGGAATCTAATCAGCCAACAGAAAAGAGGCAAGGTGAAATGAGCTGAGACCAAAAAGAAAGTTGGTCCATGAGGATGCAGGGGCCTGGGTTTGTTTTGTAAGAGCTACATATATCCTGGAACATGAATTAGACCAAAAGGTGACTTGGTTTTAGAGGTAAATTAATTCAATTTTGACCACAACACATTATACAGACATCCACCTGTTCCTAGATTTTGTTGAGAATTTAAACAATAATGTGGCTTTACGTGGATCCTGTGACTGAACCAGAATCACAGTTATCATTTTCCTAAGTGTTTTACTGAAATTGAAAATGATAATACCTATAAAAGCTCTCCAGTGCTGACATTTCCAAGTCTCTTTACCAGCACAAACAAAATTAGAAAATGGAAAATATAACCTTTCTAGCCCTGTACTTTCTTCACAAGAGTATAAAATTGAAAGGCAGTCTATATTCCAGCATCATAACCAAATAGCAAGAATGATAATGACACGAGAGCGATAATAATAATAGCAGCTATTTTTTGAGAGCCTTTACTCTGGACCAGGCACTGTTCTAAATACATTACATATGTTAACTTATTTAATTCTCACAGCAACCCTATGAGGGAGGAACTATTATTATGTCCATGATATACATGTGGAAAATGATATTTTAAATGGTGAGGTTAAAAAAGTTGCCTAGGTTCACACACTAACAAGTGCTGGAACTGGAATAATAACCCAGATAATTTTGCTATACACAGATATGCAAATAATCCTAATGTAATCCTAATTTATAGTTATTTACTCATATAGATGCATTATATATTTTGTGGATTGTTTCTGACTTTTTTTTACTTCCTCTTGCTTTTGTTGTTGTTGTTATTTGTATCATTGCTAAACTAACATTCCAGTAGTAGGGTCCCAGGATAAGTAATAATACTACTAAACTTATAGAAAGGTATATGATTTCTTCAAGAAGTGTGAATACTTCTCAGTTTTTTCCCTTAATGCTCACTTCAGTGATTTCTGTCATATTTTGCAGCTTGGAAATCACTTATTCACATGTATATAACTAACATTGGTGTTGCCATGGGGATTTAGGTCAATGCTACTAGCAGGGGCGTGATTTGCATATTCTGTTGATTAGTACTGGTACTTGCTAATCCCTGTCAAATTCTCCCTTCCACTGCCATGACTAATCTCATATGTTGGTGATTTATGGGATTCATGACTGTTAGGAACTGATTTCTCGGGTTATTTAACACTTCATTTCTGTTCGGTAACAGCTTAATTAAACCTAAAAAAAAAAAAAGGTCAACAGAAAAATAAAATTGTCTTTTAGGAAATTGGTTAATGATAAGGGAAAGTAGAAAGAGCTAAGAATATAATAATACAGGGGTTGGCAAAAGTAGGTTTACAGTTACTCATATGGAAATACTATAAGTAAATAATACAAAAATTAATAAATAATACAAGAATAAACTCATCACTGTAAACCTACTTTTGCCCACCCCTATATAATACAATACAAATGATACATTTCATTATGGATATTCTCGAATTGATCATCTTGACTAAGAGTCTTCTCTGTGCCTGGTAGTATGCTAGGTGCTTCCGTATGTATTATTTCATTCCATTTTCACAATAATCATATCAGGCCTGGAGAGGAGAGTTTAAGTCACATTTCTCAAATTCATATAGTAGCAAGTGATACTCTCTGAACAAAGATGGACCAGCCAAGTGTGTTTGACTCCTTCCGCACCACTGGAGTGGGACTGTAGGTGGAGTTTACTTTCCATTCAATATCATGATTCTCTAGAGAACAGAAAGAGGGCCAATAACCAGGAGCTGCAAGGAAGCAGATTTGGGTTAACTTTTATGAAGCCATTTCTAACAACAGGGACTGTCCAAAAATACACAGAATGGATTATCTTGAGAAGTAATCAGTACCTTGTCACTGGAAGTGTTCACATGGGGGCTGCAGAATTCACGCAGACCCGCTAAACCCCTATCAGATGTTATAGAAGGGATTCTTGAATTTAGTGAATTAATGAATTATCATGGACCTGTTTGTCAAAGCTCCAGCACAAAGATCACCAGAGAAGCCTACTGGTCATAAAAAGCTGGGCATGTGAAACATGCTGAGTAAGAGAAAGTACTCCCTTGACAGAGTTCTCAGTGGTGGCTCAAAAGGGGAGAGTTAGAGAATAGTACTTAGAGGGTTTTAGGGGCTAGAGTTGGTCATTAGGTGGTTTTAGGGAAGAATTTTATAACTATGGTCCTTACAAATTCAGGTCAAAATTTGTAAACTAGGTGAGTTGCTGGAATAGTCAATGGTCTTATCCTTGGTACACATGAGCAATATGGAGTTACTCTTAAAAGTGTCCAAGCTTATTTTGTTCATTATATTCCACATATGAGTGAGATCATGTGATACTTATCTTTCTCTGACTGGATTATTTTGCTTAGCATAATACTCTCCAGGTCTCTCCATGCTGTCTCAAAGGGTAGAGATGCTTCTTTTTCACAGCTGCATAGTATTCCATGGTATAAATGTATCACTGCTTTTTTATCCACTCATCTTCTGATGGGCACTTTGGCTATTTCCAGATCTTAGCTATTATAAATTGTGTTGATGTTTATAGGGGTGCATATATTTATTCTAATTGGTGTGTTTTGGGATTCTTAGGATGTATTTTTAGAAGTGGGATCACGGGGTCAAATGTCAGTTCCATTTTAATTTTTTGAGGAAACTCCATACTGTCTTCCATAATGGTTGCATCAGTCTGCATTCCCACAAGCAGTGTACTAGGGTTCCCTTTTCTCCACATCCTCACCAGCACTTGTCATTTGTTGATTTGTTGATGGTAGCCATTCTGACAGGTGTAAGATGGTACCTCATTGTTGTTTTGATTTGCATCTCTGATGATTAGTGATTTTTATCATTTTTTCATGTCTCTTGGCCATCTGTATGTCCCCTTTGGAGAAGTATCTATTTAGGTCAGTGGTTCCCAATGTTGGAAACATGCCCCACAGGGGGGCAATTTGATTTTTAAGTGGGGCAATTCGAGAATGAGTTATTAACAGTAAATTTTTTGCATACAGCATATAAATGTATATTGTGACATATTTATGCATTTCAATTCTCTATTATATGTTTTGAAACTTTATGCTATTTATTCATATCACTTCATATTATTATTATTTTTATTCATATTATTATTTTTAACAGTTTCTTAGTGATTTCTTCCTCAGTACTTCAATGTCCTTTCGTTATTTTATTTTTCTCTTTCATAGATGCCATGTTCTTTGGAAGCTTATTTAGACCAAGTTAATAGCCTTTTAGGGTTCCTCCACGTGAATAGGAGTTCACTTTTTGAATAATAAGAATTATATGTCACAGACAGGGCACCAGGATTTTAGAAATGCTTAGGTGGGGCATGGCCAAAAAAAAAGGTTGGGAACCACTGATTTAGGTCCTTTGCCCATTTTTTAATTGGATTGTTTGTCTTCCTTTAGTTAAGTTGTATGAGTTCCTTACATATTTTGGAAATTAACTCCTTATCAGATGTATCATTGGCAAATATGTTGATGATAGCCATTCTGACAAGTGTCATTTTAATTTGATCTCTATGGTGATTAGTGACTTTGAGCATTTGAACAAAATAGGTCCAGAGACATAGAAGCATGGAATAGACTGACAAATCTCAGAGGGAAGGTGGGTTTGGGGAGGTAGCTGGGGAGAGGTTAACCAAAGTACTTATATGCATATATGCATAGCCCGTGGACACAGACAATAGTCTGGTGAAGGCCTGGGAGGGGCAGGTGTTAGGTGAAGGGGGTCAATGGGGAAAAAAAGGGGGACATCTGTAATACTTTCAATAATAGAGATAAATTTTTTAAAAAGCCTAAGCTAGAAACAAAAAGACATGAAGAAACTGTCACAGACAACAGGAGACTAAAACATTATTATTAAATGATGGGACCCTGGAACAGAACAAGGGCATTGATAAAACAAACAAACAAACAAAACAAAACAAACAAAACTGGTGAAGTCCAAATAAAGTCTAGGGTTTAGTTGATAGTTATGTTCAGTATTGGTTTCTTAATTTCAACAAATGTATTAGAAGGCAGGGGCCATCTCTATTTAACCTGTACTATGGGAAATAAGTAATGGGCTCTAAATGGGTTGGAATGAATGTATCTGAAAGAAGACCTATTTTTCACTCACTGTTGTTTTCATCCCCCAATTTTATAATTTCCTGAGTTAAGGGGACCGGGCCACCTTGACTACACAAATGATACTGCACCAACAGGGCGATGAGAAGACAGCTGCTCAGTCTGTAGGGAGAAGCATGGACACTCACCATCACTACTAATAGAAAAGCAACATGAAGCTCATGCTATGGTTATTTACTAGGGCAGTGGTCGGCAAACTGCGGCTCACAAGCCACATGTGGCTCTTTGGCCCCTTGAGTGTGGCCACGAAGTTTCAATTGCACTGTACGTACGTGCCCGCATGTGATACTTTGTGGAAGAGCCACACTCAAGGGGCAGTTTGCCGACCACTGTACTAGGGGAAACAGCTCCATGAAATTAAAAACCAGAGCATAAGAGGTCAACACAGGTCAAGAACAGCTCCTTTATGTCTCATTGAATCAGAAACAGCACTCTTGTTCTTCCTAAGCTGTACTGTGAGATTTCTCAGCATTAGGACTGCCAGCACCAGACATTATGAATTTCAAGTCTTTACCTTTTAGAGGAGCCGGCTGCAGATGGTGTTTGTGATTGCAGCAGAGGAAATGCCATTTAGGGGAAAGGGTATTGATAATATAATGGCTTATTTTCTAACTAGGGATATTTGGCATGTACTTCCAGTGGTATTTACTTTTATTTTCCCAGGAACTTGAAGCTCCTTTTCTCTACCCTGCAAAAATATTGGTATAATTGGTAATGGACAAAACATGACTTTGCCTTTGCAAAATAAGGACAAGGAATTATAATAAGTCAACATTTGTTATTGGTTTATACATAATAATTAGAAACAGTATTTAGTTGTGTCCAAGATAAGTTTTCATTTCCACTTTTCAAACTACAGGCTTGATGGAATGATGAAAACAAGAATCCTTGGTTTGAGTCTCAGTTTGAGTCTTGGTGCTTTAGGAAAACTCTTTCTTTACACTCTGGGCTTCTATTTCTTTGTCTATTACATAAGAGATCCATGTACTTGAAACCTCTTTGAATTTAATTAATCCACTACAAATCAGAAGGCAATGGCGATGGAAGTTTATCACAAAGCCATAGAATTATTTGTCCATTATATTCAGTTGCTCCATCAGATTGAAAAAGTCATGAAATACAGGAAGCCAGAAGCCCCAGTGCAGGCTCTCTACGTAATGCAGATGATATTGGGCCAGGTGGCAGAGTGATTAAGACAATGCGTTTTGCAACTAAAAACTTAGGTGTGAATCTTGTTTCCATAGCATGTTAAATGTGTGACCTTAGCATGCCAATTAACCTTTATGTTCCTCAACTCTGAGATTAAAATAATGACAGTACCGATCAATCTCCTAGGGTAATTGTGAGCACTAACTTGGTTAATATTTGGAAAGAATCTAGCATGTAGTTGGTATATAGTACACACACAATAAACTGTACTTGCTATTTCTGTTATTATTTTTGTTGATATATCTTATTAAGGCTAACTTTTTCTGCATACATATCTGGACAAAAATAGCCAGAACCTCCCATCTACTGTAAACTAATGAAAAGTGATTGATATTTAGTTGAGACCTCCAATGGTTTCCCATCTCCTGAGCCAGCCTGGTACCTTGGCTGTCTGAAATAAAAAAAAAAAAGAAGAAGAAGAAGAAGAGCAAATACTCTATGTATCAAACACTGGTCCTTTGCATGTATTAATTAATGTAAGCCTGCCATTGAGGTGGGTACCATTATTGTCCCTAGTTTTTGGATGAAAAACTGAGGCATAGGGAAGTTAAGCAACTTGCCAAAGTGGCAGCTAGTTTATATCACAGGCAGGATTTGGACCCAAACAGTCTGGTTTCAGAGTCCCTGCTTTTAACACTATGCTTTACTGTCATAATAGACTAGAGGCCCAGTGCACAAAATTTGTGCACTTGTGGGGGGGTTCCCTCAGACCAGCCTGTACCCTATCACAGTCCAGGTGCCCTCAGGGGATTGCCACAGAGGGGGGAGAGGCTCCTGCCACTGCAGCTGTGCTTGCCAGCTGTGAGCCCAGCTCAGGGCTTCTGGCTGAGCAGTGCTCCCCCTGTGGGAGCACACTGACCACCAGGGGCAGCTCTTGCATTAAGCATCTGCCCCCTGGTGGTCAATGCTCGTCATGGCAACTGGTTATTCTGCCATTCGGTCGATTTGCATATTAGCCTTTTATTATATAGGATTGTGTTTGTTAAGTGCCACACACATTACAAACCTTATCTCTAATCCTTAGGTAATCCTACAAGGTAGGCATTATGCTTATCTCAATTTTTACAGATGTGGAAAGTGACTAAGTAACTTGCCCAACATTACAAGCTAGGAAGTACTAAAGTCTGTCTCCACAACCTGCGTCCTGTCCACTCTACCTCCCATTAACAAGGCACAGGGACAACAGAACAGACTTCAGTGAAGGCCCCCTGGTGCTAGTCCAAGCCCCAAAGGCACTGGGGAGAGCTGTAGATCTCTCCAACAAGATTTTCTCTTATATAAAGGGAAAGAGTTACTGAAGCACATAAAGTAAGTTTTCATATGAAATTCAAATTTGTTCAACCTTTCTGAGAATGAATCTTAAGTGAACAAAATAACATTCTGACTAAATCCCATAATCACATCACTTTTTATGTGATGAAATACAATGAGATGCTTCGAATAAATAACTGTGGAACAAATTCACCCTATTTAATTCTATGGGAGAAGAGTTCTTTTAGATCTACCCTAGAAGTACTAAGATGTCAATGAGGCCAATGCATTTTTTGTGATATACTAAGAAAATATACCTAGTAAAATGTAAAACAAAGCTAATAATGAGTATGTCTTTCTCCTTAGATTTTTGGAAGTATGGCCCACAAAACACATTCCAAATTGCATTACAGTGAACAACAAAGGGTTAGAAAAATATATAAGTTCTGTGATTTTTTTAATGCTTTTTCCACTGGATATTACTTTCATATAATTCCTTATTTCAATTTTGCATACAAAATGTATCCCCAATTCAACAAGTTCCTAAGACTAAATATAAAAGAGAAGACAGACAGGAAAACTTACATTTTAAATATAATGACTTTCACTTGCCTGGTATTTTAATATCATATTATCTTTTCTAAACCACTGTCAGCAAAACCTGAAGAAAAATGTGAAAATTCATACTATTCTTAGTATCCTTATATGAACATATTTATATTAAATAAAAGCATTTTATGAATCATAATCCAGCATGCAATGGCTTATTTGCTTATACTTCTCTCTAAGCTGATACAATTTTTATTGTTTTCCTGTTTTGTCTCTATGGGTTATAACTCCAGGTTCTCCAAAATTTCATAGGGGAGTCAATCTCTCATCTAGCATTTAAATGTGAGAAGACAGAGAAAAGGTTTTTCCCTTTTTCCATTCCCAAATACTCCATCCCTGGAGCCATAACCCTTGACTCTTCAAAGACATTTCATTGAAAATTTACCATAAGCAAACTCTGACCTCCAGGTTGAAGACTGAGTTTAACTATGTCATATGTGAAATTATTGCTTAGTCAAGTATGCAGAGAATTTTGGAATATTATGTGGTTGGTGGATATTTTACTAACATTATATTGAGTACTATTACTGCTGCAATAATGGTACTTAACCACAAGTCTAAGATGTGATGGTAAATAAAACTCAGAAAGTATGAATTAGAATTCCTCCACACTTCTGGATTTATAATGACTAGAAGACACTGGTTATCTGCCACTGGACGAGGTGCAGGAAAACTGAGACAGATGCCCACCTCTACTCAGTTCCAGGAGCATAGTACAGGGAGGGCAGGGATAATAACTGAGAGAAATCCCACAGGCACTGAGAACCTTGAATACACTGAGTACCCCATTGGCCATGTACTGTTGTAATGTGCTAGAGATAAGAAAGAGAACATCCCTCCTGCCAGGGTTCCAGTAACAGCCTGCTGAAATATGGGGTTAAGGAAGGAGTACAGAGACAAACTATCCAGGTACTCAGATTGAAAGTTCAGTTAAAGAGAAGTTGTGATCCTGCTCTTAAATAAGGTGAAACCTATGGTGAATTGAATATAACTAAAACAACAACAACAAAGCTCATATCCAGATCAATCTAACATTAGATTGATCCCAAACCAAATACTAATGGCCTAGTAGAAGAAAAGGTATTCCCATTTTTGGACAGTAATATGATTTACCTCAATTTCTGTAATTTTACACATAGTGATTCGATTTCAAAGAGAAATTACATAAACAAACAAAAGACTTAGAAAAAAGAAATAAATTAGGAGACATTCTCAAGAGCTAAAACATCAATAGAACCATCTGACAGGTCCCAGAGATGGCCTAGGTGAAGGAATGGATATAGAATTTCAGCATCAAGATGAAAGCTATAAATAGAGAAATATGAAAACACTAGAAATGATGAATACCAGAAATAATGAATTTTTAAGGGATTATCAGTTGACTGGATATAGCAGACAATGGAATTTGTGACTTAAAATTATGGGAATAAAAAATATCTATACAAACAGAAAGAAATAGAAAAGTAAAAAACTGGAACAGAGTGTCTGATATCTGTGTGACAATAGCAAACCATCTGACATGAATAATTGGAGTCCCTGGAGAAGAGAGAAATGATCAGAAAAAATATCTAAGGGGAAAATGGCCAACAATTTTTCAAAAATTTTGAAAGACAAGATATGAAATGTTCAAGAAGCTTACAGAGCTCTGCCTGGTGTGGCTCAGCTGGTTGAGCATCATCCCATGCACCAAAAGGTCACCAGTTTGATTCCCAGTCAGGGCACATACCAGGGTTGTGGGTCTCCTTCCCTCTCCCTTCTACTCTCTCTAAAATCAATTAAAAATATTTTTTAAAAGAAGCTCATAGAATACCAAACAGGATTAATGAAGCAAACAACAGCCAGGCATATCATAGTCAAAGTCCTAAAACAACAACAACAAAAAATAGATAATCTTGAAAGCATCTAGAGAAAAAAGAAACACTACATACAGTGGAACAATGATGAGAATCTATATATATAAAAGCCTAAGCGACCATTATGACCGGTCAACCAAATGACTGGTCAACTGGTGCTATGATGCTTACTAACCACCAGGGGGCAGATGCTCAATGCAGGAGCTGCCCCCTGGTGATCAGTGTGCTCCCACAGCCAACCTCCTGTGGCCCAGCCAACCTCCTGCTGTCCCTCCTCCCCGGCCGGCAGGCCCTGATCACCAGCCAGGCTGAGGGACCCCACCTGTGCACGAATTTGTGCATGGGGCCTCTAGTAATATATAACTTCTCATTAGAAACAATGAGGGACAGCAAACAATAGAATATCATCTCACCTGCTGAAAGAAAAATAAAAGCTTTCAAACCTTAATTATGTGTCCAGCAAATATTATTCTTCAAAGATGAAAGTGAATTAAATGAATTTTCAGGGGAAAAAAAGCTTAAAGAATTTTTATTCACCAGATATACACTACAAGAAATGCTCAAAAAAGTTCTTTTCAGCAAAGTAAAATTATACCACATGGAAATATAATTGAGCAGTAAGAAATTAAAAAAGAAAGCACCAGAAGGATTAAATATATTGGTAAATACACAGGGTCATTATTTTAGTATGTTATTATTGATTTTAGAGAGAGAGGAAGAGAGAGATAGAAATATCTATGAGAGAGAAACATCCATTGCTGCCTCCTTCAAGCCCTCTACTGGGGATTGAGCCCACAACCCGGGTATGTGCCCTGGCTGGGAATTAAACTAGTGACTTCTTGGTGCATAGGATGATGCTCAATCTACTAAGCAACACTGGCTGGGCAAATGTCATTATTTTAAAAAGTGGTATGTACATGTTTATGTGTGTAGAAATCACATCAAAGTCTATTAACAGTTTATAGTAAAAATAATACTATAACAAGGGGGCTTATAGCACATAAAGAATAAAATATATGAGAAAACGATCATAAAGGTTGTGAATGGCATAATTGGAAGAATAATGCTGCAAATTTCTTTCTCTGTTTGCAAGTAATAGAATATATATTGAAAGTTGCAGAGATAAAGATGCATATTGTAATCTTGTGAAACTGCTAAAATAATACAAAGAACATAATATGAAAAAAAATTTGATTCACCCCCAAAAAATGCTGAAAAAGAGGAATAGGGGGATGCAGAGAAGATTGGGCAAACAGAAATCAAGCACCAAAATGAAGATTTAAACCTAAACCTATCAATAATTATGATAAACCTAAATAGTCTAAACACCTAAAATAAAAGGCAGAATTTGGGGACTGGAAGAAAGATAAACACTAAATTATATATTATGTACAAGAAACACGCTTTTAACATAAAGATACAAAATTGATGTCAAAGAATGGAAAATGTGAAAAAATATATATGGCATAGACTAACAAAGATGATGTGGCTGTACTACTATCAGAAAAGGTAGACCTCAAGGTGATGAACACTGCCAAAGATAAAAAAAGGAAATTTCATAATTATAAAATGATAATTTATCAAGACTATAAATTTCTATATGTGTTTGTAGCTACTAACAAAGATACTAGATTCTTGAAGCAAAAATTGGTAGCGATAAAAGGAAATATAGAACAATTCATAATCATGGTTGGAGGTTTTAATATTCATCTCTAAGAAATTGATAGAGTATTTAGAGGAAAAATCAGAATAAGAATTGAACAACACTAATAATCAATTTGACCTGATATAAATTTATAGAACATTATATAGGAACCAATAACAGGAACCACATTCTTCTCAAGTGCACATGGAACATATTCACCAAGTAGACTATTATTTCAGCCATACCACAACTTTAAATACATTTCTAAGGGTCAAAATCAAATAGCATGCATTACCTGACTATAAAAATATCCAATTTGAAATCAATATCAACAATATAAATAGACCATCCACCCCAATTTGGAAAGTAAATATCATGCATTTAAATAAGTCATGGAAAAAAGAAAGATCTAAAAGAAAAGTTAGAAAACACAAGTAGGAGGGTGGACATAATAAAAATGAGAACAGTACTCAATGCCATAAAAAACAGATAGAGCCCTGGCCAGTGTGGCTCAGTTGGTTCAGGGTGCACCCAAAGGTTGCAGATTAGATTCCCAGTCAGGGCACATGACCATGCTGCAGGCTCAATACCCGGTCATGGGTGCATGCAGTAGACAACCAATCAATATTTCTCTCTCACATCAATGTTTCTCTCTATATATAATCAATAACAAAAAAAAGTTTATAAAAACAAACAAACAAACAAGTAACAACAAAAGACACAGATAGAGATAGTCACCAAGGCTGGAAGCTGATTCTTTGAAAAGATTAATAAAAATTTAAATCACTAGCAAGACAGATGAAAAAAATGCAAAGTATTAATATAATAAATGAAAATGAGAATATCAATAGAAATGCTATAGACATTAAAAGAATAAAAGAGAGTCTGCATTGAACAACTCAAAAGTAAGACAAAAAGACCTAGTAAAATATCGGTGAAACACTTGGACAGATGCTTCAATAAAGAAGCTACACAAATATCCACCTAAACACATGAAAAAGTACTCAAGATCATTAGTTATCAGGCATATGCAAATTAAAACCAAATTGTAATGTCACTATAAACACACAAGAATGAAAATAACTGACAACCCCAAATGTTGGTGATTATATAGAACCCTCAAAATTCTCATTGGTGGAGTATAAAATGATGGGAAATTTTTCAGCAATGGCTTAAAAGTTATACTTAAATTAACCTTATGACCCAACAATTTCACTGCTAGCTTTTTGTGCCCCTCCAAAATTAAAACATATATGCACAAAGTTTTTATAAATATTGTTTATAGAAGCTTTATTCATTGTAGCCCTGGAAACTGTTCAGATGTCCCCAAAATGAAAGAATAGGTAAACAACTGGCATATTCATGCAATGGAATACTATTCAGCAATAAAATGTAATGACTAACTGATGTACACAGATATAGGGTAAATTTCAAAAACATTATTCTTGGTGAAATAAATAAGACACACAATAAAAGCACATACAGGATTATTTCCATGTATCCATTTATATGAAGTTCTAAAATAGGGAAAACTAACCTATGTTCAGTGGTTGCTTCTGGCAATAGAGGTATGTTGACTAGGAACGGGCATAGGGAATTTTCTGGGGTGATAGAAATGATCTATATCATTTCTAATAAAGAGGGAATACGCAAATTGACCATCACACTATCACAAAGATGGTGGCGCCCACAGTGGAGGTGGGGTTTCTGTAACACAAGATAGCTGCACCCACAGTGGAGGCAGAGTTCCTGTAACGAGCCTTAATGAGCAATCAGCAGGGACCTGAGGCTGTGTGGCGCTGGGCAGGGGCAGGAGACCTGAGGCTGCACCCATCCCCCCAAAAAACACAACCAGCGGGGCTTGACAGGGGACCTGAGGCTGCACCCCCCACCCTGCAGGGCTTGACCAGGGCACTGAGGCTATGCTCCCCACCCAGCAGGGTTAGACGGGGGACCTGAGACTGCATCCCCTGCCTGGCGGGGCTTGACAAGGGTGGGCCCGGCTGGGTCTGGTTCTCACCCAATGGGGGTGGGGCTGGCTGGGTCTGGGTATCACGCTATTTTGAGGTGCTGCAGGTGGGCAGGGACTTGACTCTGGGTCCCACAGCGCACCCCAGACTCTGACAGGAGGAAGATTTTTATATACATTTTACTAATTTTCTTTCATCTCTGACACTTCTATTATAGAGAAAGGGCAAATAGCAATATTAAAATATATCCTCTAATTAATCCCCTTTTAATGTGCATGAATTTTGTGCACCAGGCCACTAATATGGATTATATGAATGTATGCATTTTTCAAAACTGATCACTGTCTACTTAAGATCTGAGCACTTTAATGTATGTAAATTATAACCAAATAGCAAAAAACTTTAAAAGTAATATACACTCAAATTCTGTAGATATGGGAAGCTAGTTAGGGAAGGACAATAATGAAAATTGGGAAGAGAGAAATTAGTAGAAAATATTTCCAGGAAGATTTCTCTAAGGGAGATGTGTATAGTCTCTCTGTTCCAGAATCACATAGAGTATTTGTTAAAATGTATATTCTTGAATTCCAACCAAATTAGCTGGGAATTTCCAACTTTAATCAGTTTCACAGAGAATACCAATGTCACACACTAAAGACTGGGAACAGCTGGGTTAAAAAATTTTCAGCCCAGAACACAGAATTTTTTCATATAGGAATAGTGTAGTTAAACAACACTGAAGCTAATGCTTAAAATGTGATTTTGGATATTTTCATGAGTTATGAATGCTGTGAGTCAGTTTTCATAAGTCTATAAAATCAGATTATTTTATTTCCTTGAGATGACTTTACATTGTAATTTTTAGTGGATGTTTGAAACTTAGCATCTGACAGAAACTATAACCTTAACTGAGGTTCTAAATTTTCCTAAAGGAGAGTCTAAATTGAACTAAGTTAGATAAATTGTCAATATAAAAAAAATAAAATAAAATAAAAAAATTGTCAATATATATGCATGTAAAAATGTTTAAGAAAAGTGAGCTATACTGTATAAAACAATAGTTTTGCTTTTATTAAGCATAAAACATTTGTAGAATTGCTGTTGGAACATAAAGACACCTTCCTGTGACTGATAGTAACCAAAGACTACCAACCTTTAAAATTGGAATTCTAAATATATAAAGATCTTGTGATCAAAATGGTAACAACCAATCAATGAACCAATATTTGCTCAAAATCTATTATATCTGGGATAGTATCATGGACCTGTTTTAAAGACTGGCTCCAGTGTTCATTAATGGGGGAACTCTGTGTCATTATTTAACTTCTCTGAGCCTCAGTTCCCTTGGTAGTAAAATGAGGAAAATATTCACCTACCTTAAAGGATTGTTGTAAAACATTTGAGTTCTACCCCTAAAATATTTATACTGGGGACTGGCCCAAAGTTGATGCTTCACAAATGTTAGCTCTTAGTCACAGAGTCTAACCATTAAAGTGATTGATTAAGCTTCTTTTTCTCAATGAGAAAGAACAAAGAAACTGTTGGCCAAGAAAAAGGATCAAATAGATAACATACTTAGAGAATGAAATATTGCAAAAAATAAAAACAAAAGGAACCTGACTTCTTATCTTTGGGTTCACCTTTCCTTATCTTTGGAATGTTAAGATCTATAGATCAAGGTTATGTTGTGATTTAGAGGAAACAGGACAAAAAGGCTAATTGAGATGCTTCTAGACTATATAGTCTATGGTTTATTAAGTACTACTAGATGCCCAGTGCTTGGATTCATGAACATTGAAAGAAAATTAATTAGAAGAAATATTTTAGAGGCTGGGGACGGACCGAGGGAGGTTGGCTCCAGGGCATGTCTGGCCCGTCTCACCCAGTCCCAATCGGCTGGACCCCAGCAGCAAGCCAATCTACCTGTCAGAGCATTTGCCCCCTGGTCGTCAGTGTGTGTCATAGCTACTGGTCGAATGGTCAAATGAACAGTCGGACACTTAGCATATTAGGCTTTTATTATATAGGATACATGCCTGCAATTTAGTAGGTTCTCAGTGCATATTTATTAAGTGAATGAAAGGGGACAAAATAATCTTCATAGCTTGGATTTAATCCAGTCTAGTTCAGTAATCATGAACTTGACTAGTTTTGTTCTCTGACTATTTCGGCATACTACCATGTAGCAGTGGTTGACTAAGAAGTCATGGAGTCCTCAGGACTCAATCAATAGTCCCCGGCCTCACATAAATGACATTTTAAGTTAATATTGCTATTAGTCTGGTGCCACTGATTAGGTAGATAAATAGAAGTATTAAATATGGCATTGCCTCCTAGGAACTTATAATCTAGTAAATGAGCACAAAGTCCAGTATAATATGAGGAAGTTTAGAATGAGTATAATATGATTAGTTTAGCTAGTAAGTACTATGAGAGTTCTAGGGGTGATGAAATCTTATTTGGTTGGGGGAGGGAAGAAGACAGGCATCTCAGAGGATTTGAACCAGTTTGATATACATTAAGTCCCTGGTTAAATTACACCTCTTCAATGAGGCCACCCCAGATCCAGCCAGCAGAAGGCATCTATCCTAATCCTGTTCCCCTGTGGCTTTTTGTAGTTCCATTACAGCACTCATCACAGTGTGTCTGGTATTAGCTAGATGGGCAACCAGATTGTGCCTTCTTGGAAGGCAGGGCCTATGGCTCTTTCATTTTGGCACCTTCCTCAATGTGTAGCACATCACAGAGAAGGCACTGCATACAGTACACACTAATGAATTGGACAAATTCTTCTAAGTGCAATGGAGGCAACTGGATTGACTGAAGCAGTTCTCCTAGGGAAGGAAGGAGAAAGGACTGGAAAAGTATCTTGAGCCAGACTGTTATAGGATTTGCTTATAGAATAAAGTCAACCACCCTCTTCCCCCAACTGGCTGGCATTCAGTGAAGCCAGTTCACTTCACTTTTTATATAGGGAAGGAACATGATGAATGGCATTTGGAAACCTTATCATATTTTATTCTATTAGCTAGCGTTACAGCTGGAAAAATATCTTCTTACTCAACTATGCAGTTAGGTCTGAGTGGATCAATGAATATTACAAAGAATGCTGGAGTATTTGGTCATTACATAGATGCAAGCATGTAACCAACCAAAGAAAGAGCCCTAGTAAACATCTGCAATTCTGACTCCTCTGGAGCCCCAGTATATGCCTAAATAATACCCATATTGTCATGCAAGGAAAGGCTCCTGAATCATAACTTAGTCGTCTAAGAACATAGTAAAGGATAGAGTTGGGAAAGAGTCAATATTTGGACATTGCAGGTCCACGTTGAATTAGACATAGGGAGTTGGTATAGGTAACTAATTAGAGTTTTGGGTCCAGGAGACATGTATAAACCCTCTTTAATATGTTAATGACCATGCTTGTTATTTACAACTCCCTTTGAGTAGGCTGTTGTTGTGTTTTTTTTATTCTATTTTAGCCTTGGTCAGGGGGCTCAGTTGGTTGGAGCATCATCCCATACACCAGAGGGTTTTGGGTTCAATTCCTGCTCAGGGCACATACCTAGGTTGCGGGTTTGATCCATGGTCAGGGTGTGTACAGGAGGCAACTAATTGATGTTTATCTCTCACATCGATGTTTCTCTCTCTTCCTTCCTTCCTCTCTAAAATTAATGAAAACATATCCTCAGGTGAGGATTAAAAAATGAAAAATTAAAAAATTAAAAATTGTATTTTAGAAGTTAATAGCATGCCATATTAGATAATAGTACTAAATTTTAAGAAACACTAATAATTTATTCAGAAACTTGCAAAACAAAGTAAGCAGATTTAAATGTAACCATTTTTAACATTCCTACAAATGAGGTACTATTATATTAAAACACTAGTAGCCCAGTGCACGGATTCATGCACATTGAAAGGAAATTAATTAGAAGAAATATTTTAATATTGCTATTCACCCTTTCTCTACAATAGAAGTGTCAGAGATGAAAGAAAATTAGTAAAATGTATATGAAAATAATATATAATTTGGTTAATAAATAAACAATAACAATATGAACAATATGATATAACAACAACAAAGACATGATGTAAAAACAATAAAAACAACAAAAACATGATATAAAAACAACATTGATAAAACAATGACTAATAAATTGATTAAACTTATTCTAATATCTCCCTGTATACCACAGTAAGAGTAAAAACACTTTCAGAGTGCTTGACTAATTTCCCTTGTGATGAAGTATTTACAAATTTAACATCACACACTCTTTGAACTCAAGAGAAAGTAACATATAACTGACCATGTCCGAAAATGGGTTCAGGTAGGAATATTCCTACTCTGTCTAGAGTTTGTCCTTGTGATTTATTAATAGTCATCACAAATGCTGGCATCACAGGAAACTTTCTTTGAATTAATTTAAATGGGAGGCCAGTGTCAGATGGGAACAGTTGTGCCAATAGTTGGTCTTCAGACATATTCTGTCAATGATGCCACTTTCAGTTTCAGAAAACAAAAACAACCAAATTCACGATCAACAATGACAGATCAAAACACATGCATTCGATTGGCGCCAGCAAGAGCTTTATATGTATCATGCATGCGCTAGTCAATGTTTATTTTTAAATTGCCAATGCACATCACATGTACCAGCTGGCCGGTTGGTCAGTAGGACGATGGACAGTCAGTCACTTAGCCTTTTATATATATAGACTAGAGGCCTGATGCATGAAATTTGTGCAAGAGTAAGCCTTCCTTCCCCTGGCTGCCGGCACCAGCTTCCCTCTGGCACCCAGGACCTGGCTTCCCTCAGGCTGCTGGCAGGCACCCGGGACCTGGGCTTCCCTCACAGCCCCGGCTTTATTCGGAAGGTTGTCCAGAAGAACATCCGGTCTAATTATCATATTACACTTTTATTATTATAGATACTCTACCAAGCCCTGGTGAAACAATTCTTTCTAAAGCGAATGTAGATATAATGTTTACATCTGCTATAAAAAATTCAAACTTTCAAATGGATAAATTAGAGTGTAGTCCTTTAAATATGTATATTATAATCAAATTCTTTGTTTTATAAAAATACAAGAAGGTTCCTGTCCTTACTACATACACAATGCAAATTTTAAATGTGACTTGATTTACATATAACTTTCTGGAAACAATTTAATTGTACAAAGACATAGTTGTTCTGTGGATTGCCTACACTTTTAGTCTATGCCCAGTTGCACTGTTGGAATGCAAAGAAAACTTATGGCATATTCATCTTTCTCTCATTGACCTGGTATCCCTAGGGAAACTTACAAAATTTCTTCTATCCTGGAGGCACTTGCTTCCTGTGGATATCCTTCTTCCTTCACGAGAACTTAGTTGTGATGAATTGTCTTACTGCCCAAGACCTTTTCCCTTTCAGTAGTATTCACAAATCCAAAGTCTCCAATTATGAAAGCAAATGGCAAAGACCTATATAGGCCCTAACAGGTTTGGCTCAATGGTCGGCCTGTGGACTCAAGGGTCCCAGGTTCGATTCCAGTCAAGGGCATGTACCTTGATTGTGGACACATACCCAGTAGGGAGTGTGCAGGAGGCAGCTGATTGATGTTTCTCTCTCATTGATGTTTCTAACTCTCTATTCCTCTCCCTTCTTCTCTTAAAAAAATCAATAATATATAT
>NW_005871050.1:1666742-1695954 GCF_000147115.1 Myotis lucifugus | reverse complement strand
TATATATATATATTTTTTTTTTTTTTAAAAGACCTATATAGACGTGTCGGGTACACATTCTAAAGACACAATTTGAAGAGAGTCCTTCTGGTCAGTTTTATAAGATCAATATAGATTTTTAAATCATATCCAAAGGAAATATGTTGAAACTAGAGGCCTGGTGCATGAAATCTGTGCACGAGGGGGGGGTGTCCCTCAGCCCAGCCTGCACTCTCTCCAATCTGGGACCCCTCGAGGAGGGCAGTCGGACATTCCTCTCACAATCCAGGACTGCTGGCTCCCAAATGCTCGCCTGCCTGCCTGCCTGATTGCCCCTAACCACTTCTGCCTGCCAGCCTGATCACCCCCTAACCACTCCCCCACCAGCCTGGTCACCCCTAGCTGTACTTCCCTGCAGGCCTGGTCCCCCCCCTAACTGTCCTCCCCTTCAGGCCTGGTTGCCCCCAACTGCCCTCCCCTGCAGGCCTGGTTCCCCCCAACTGCCCTCCTCTGCTGGCCTGGTCACCCCCAACTGCCTTCCCTTGCAGGCCTGATTGCCCACAACTGCCCTCCCCTGCTGGCCTGATCGCCCACAATTGCCCTCCCCTGCCGGCCATCTTGTGGTGGCCATCTTGTGACCACATGGGGGCGGCCATCTTGTGTGTTGGAGTGATGGCCAATTTGCATATTACCACTTTATTAGATAGGATAGTTTTGCATGTTCTATGCAGCCATTGTCAATATATTAATTTACTCAGCAAACACTAAATATCTACTAAACCCCAGGCCCAGGTCCAGGCAGTCAAAACTGGGTATTATGAGGAGGCATTGCCCAGGTGACAATGGCTTCAGTGTTTAGAATGAGTGATTTATGGAACAGCTGAAAGTACACATCTATATCCTCTGAAAATGGACTAAGTGATTATTGATAAACCAAACAATTAATAAATATATCATTTTCTAAGTATCTATCAATAAGAAAATTACCAAATGTTATTTCCTGTAGTTCCCAAAGAAGGAAATCTGTCCTCATGTGTTCTACATTTTGAAAACTCTAAGTCAATATGATATATGAACAGTCAGGCAGGCCACTGAATAGAAGGCCCATAACTAGCCAGAAACAGAGAAAAAAAATAATGGGACCTTGAAAAGCTGAAGTAGTCAGGACAAACAGAAAGCAGCACAGCAAGGACAAAAACACATTAGAGAACTAAGTGTGTGAGTGAAAACAGGTTGGTTAGAAACAAGACTAAAATAATAAACTAAATAAATCTGAATTCTTTAACTTAAATAAGCATGATCATGAGGGCTTCAAGGTTGTCAGGGGTTACACAGAGCACAGCTACTGTCTATTTTAGCCTCCATGACGACCAAAGAAGAGGCACCAGACTTGACTGGAGGATGGGGAATTTAGGGTGAATGCTCCTTCTTTTGAGAGCTGTTGAAATGAATTCTTTAGAGAGCTTCTGGGTGCAGTGTCTGGGAAAATCTCATCTGTATACCAGGGGTGAAGTGTTTTCCTGTCTAAGGGCAAAGAGATAAACTGCCTGACCTTTCTTGGGTCATCCTTCTTTGGTTGCATAATCCTTTCCTCTGGTCTCATTTGCACTGTACTACCATGGATTCAGAGCTTATACAATATTGCATCAGGTACTTTTAACATTCAAAAAGAAACTCCAGTCACTGTCAATCTGCCCCATATTTCGCATTCATTTTTACAAAGCATCTCAATTTGCCATGAACATACATCTACTTAAAACAGACATGTCTATTTATAACATTTCATCAATCAATCTAGAAGTCTTTTGTAAGCAAAAAGTTGGTTGGTGCTTGAATCTAACCAAGGAGCTTAAATGGCAATCTGATCATTTCCAATTAATGTATGCTCATGTTAATGCAATATTTTTTGGTGAGTATTACTTGTGTCACAGACCTTACCCTACAAAGAATTAATGTACATGTTTTACTCAAATACTCTATAAGCAGAGCCATGAGTTTAAATGTTTCTGCTAGGCATACATCACCTGAGATAAAGGGCATAGAAGCTGTAGTTTGTTCCTTAAAAAAGATGATTATAAACTGTCTCCCACCTGACAGGTGGAAACTTTGGTGGGTTTCTTAGAGGCATGAATTGTGAAAATTAAAAAATGAAATGTTGAATCCACCTCAGAAATTCTATAATGATTTTCATCACTAATATTAACCACTGAAATGATTTTTTTTCTCCTTTTCATGGGGCGATCAATTGAAAATAACCAAATAAACAATACCCGAACAACATGACAGATCAATTGGAGCTTTCGTTTGCAGAAGCTCCCGGACCACTCCAAGTAGTCTAAGAGATCCTGCCAAGTACTCAGATGGGGAAAGCCTATTAGTCTCAGTTAATTCCATGAATAAACAAATACTATGTAACAGTTTCAGGACAAGGGGGAGGATTCTGAAGAAACAAAAATTGCTAAGAGTAGTCACTCACTTGGACAAAATGTCCTAGCAAAATAAAACATTTATAAGGATCAGCATTGACTAGGACACTTTTGAGTTCAATGTTAAAGTGCAAAGGGTTTCACTTAGCTTGATGAGGTTACTTCGTTCCGATAATATGCAGACTGGCAAAAAGTTTCCTATGAAAATATGTCATTTTCCATTTAGTTATTGGTACAATTTCTCATGAAAAAGTAGCCCCTGGAATGATTTTGACCCTCCAAAATAATTCCTGTCTTGCTATTTTCAGAGGCTTGAAAGTGGCTGCTCCGGCAACCTTCTCTCATCTTGTTTTCCTCCATGAGCCAGAGGCTCTTGGGCGTTGGTCCCATTAGCTATCTGCAGCATCTCCCTTGCTGGCATGGAGGAACCCATCCTCTCCTAGTTTTGCTCAGACATTCTGGAGTACCTAGCTTCTGTGATTTCCCTGTAGATACACCTAATAAGATTCTCAGAATTAATGTGTAATTGTGTCCACCTTGCCTTAGCTCTCTTGCCTTCTCTGACTTTCCTTTTGCTGAGCTTAAAGCAAAATACATTTAAAACCAATTATAATAATATATTCTATTTTCTTCCTTTAAAAATGCAAATGAATGTTTTGTGCTGTATGTATACAGTAAATGCAAATCTGGAGGGAGGAAATCTCTCTTGAATCGGCCAGTGGCATGGTTCTCTAAACACAAATAGGGCTTTAAATAGACAGAAATACAATATGCTCTTCTATAACAATTAATATCTAAAATTCCTCTTAGAAAAGAAAACAACAAAGGAAGCATTTTTCAAGAGTCTATGCTCAACAACCATATATGATGGAGTACAAGGAAACTCAAGAGCCCCTGTCCCAACCGGAAAGAAACGATCTCAACAGAAAGATACCCAGCATAATTTTGTTAATTTTTGCAAAGGCAATAATGTCCACGATAAGCTTTCAAATCTATATCCTTCAAAAACATTGCTTAAATAAATCTTACCTGAATATGACTTCCTTAACAAAGCCATGCTTCTTTAAAAGCTGGTCCTACACAGACAACTGCTGTCTACATTTGGAGCAGACACAGAGAGAGGAGATCAGAGAAAGTTTAAGGCATATCTAAAGTATTCTCCAAGGTACTGGCCAGAAACATCAAGCCCATAACTCGCGGTATAGAGAGATCATTAATGGGCATTAGTGACAGACCATTATGACTCTCACAGATCATTAATGATTCATCATGTAGCGGTATTGTTCTGGCAATAATCAGACCAATGCTTGGACTCAGACATAAGCTTCGCCCATACTATTTGCTTAAACTTATTATTTCCAAGCAGAAAATTTTATTTTGTCTTCTAGAATTACGAAAAATACTTTGTAACAGGATCCCTCAGCACATTAGAGGCACTTTTGAAGTGAGCTGCCGTCTTTGGTAGGCGCTTCTCCCACTGTCAGGAATCTTATAGTCTGAAAGGCTCCCCAATAGCTTTTGGGATGTAGAAAATGTGTCTTTTATTTTGAAATTAAATTATTGATGAACAGAAAATGCTACAAGCAAAGTAGGCAAGTGCTACAGTTGCTCAATCCTCTGTAATAATTACTTGCAAAATGTTAAAATTCTACTTGAATTTTGAGTTTCTTGCCAAAAAATACATTTTCATATTGAAGTCCTTTGTTAAAAATTTAGAGAATCTGCTAGCAGCCTATGTCTAGGCTTTCAGCTAATTATAACAAAAAAACACAAGAAACATAGACTATTTTAGCTTTATATCATATATATTACTGAAGCATACTCAACAATGTTAATATAAGAATCAATTTTTTTAAGGAAAAGTGAAACTCCAAACAAACTTGTCATCCTTTTTATTTTGCCTTATGAAAGATCTACTCTTTTTGTTAAAGATTCAAATGGAAATGGAAATTAAGTTATTCCGGGAGCAAATGAGTCTTTCTTATTGAGCAGATTGGATTCTCCTTCTGTGTGGCTCTGGGAAAACTTCCCTTGAGTCAGAGCAAAAGGAAATCTGTCTCAAAGTCTGAATATTATCACTATCAATGAATATTGAAGATTTACTGACACCCACAAGGAGCTATATTTACTGAGTCCCACCACCCATACTCAGTGCTATATGGAAAGGAAGATTGTGTATATCCAAAAGCATTCCATAAAATTACATATTTTTTCTTAAGCTTCTCTGAGTAATCAAAATTGCCTTGTTCTCTCTGCCTCCTCATTTCCATCCTAAATGAAAAGTTAACAGACAGCTGCAAACATTAGTCCTTCTCAAAGGGATCCAGCCTCAAGTGAATTTGGTAAAGCTTTAAGACCAGATTTCAGCAGCAGGCAGAGGATGGAGAAAATTTGTTCTGCCCTGAAATCAAATATCCTCCCCCATCCTCCACCAGTAGCCTACAATTCAAAGGCCTGAACATCAGGAGCCCTCAGAACCCAAGTGGGCTAAAGAGTTGTTCTTCAACAGGGACAGCTTTCTGGAAGTGTGTCCTGTGCAGTCACCCAGGACCCTGCTCTGAGAAGGACCCTGTACTTGGTTTCAGGCTTTGCTGTCACCATTTTAAAATTCATAAAAACATTTGAACAAAGGACAAAATTTTAAAACATTTTGTTTTGCACTGGGCCCTGCAAATTATGCAGCTAGTCCTATCCCTTAAAAAACATTTGTTAACTAGTAAGCCATGATTAGACAGGCAGATGATGTGCTTCAGAATGTGGCCAGAGCTCTTCCCCAGGGCCCTGTGACTGGGAAACTGAGTTAGTGCTCAGGCCACCAGGCACACAGTTGCAAATACTCAGATTCCTGTTTATAAACCAAAATGGCTAATGGAAGAATTTAGGCTTCAGTGAACTCTTTATACAGGAGAGATGCCAACTTCCTTCAAACAAAAATAGCAAACCCTAATATGGAGGCGGTCTGTCTTGGCCAATATAAAAGCTCTTTTAAAAAGGCATTTCCCAAGGGACAAAATTAAGTCATCTCAATGAGTGGTCCTAGTTCTAGTCAAGACACAGACTTTCTTTTAGCTGTGCCATAGCTTCTTGTGACCCTGCAGGGGCTGCACTAGTCAGCGCAGTGGGGAAGGAGATCCCCTGGGACAAGAGAAACTCAATCATTGATGTCTAGACTGCACAGAAATAAACAAAGTGAGGGCTGATATGGAGCCAAATTGCAAGACAGGTGAAATGTATTGCTGCTACCGTTTTTCTCCTTTCCCTCAAACTAATTCTCAGCCCAGGGCCTTCCTGCTACTTAGGGCCTTTGTGCTACTCTCTAACTGTTGTAACTACACTGTAGGAGTTATCCACCTGTTGGGCTTGACAGCCTCCTCAGGACCCCATGCTTCTCTTCTCTTACATTCTGGGTCTCCCTATTCCCCTAGTCCTCAATGTGGCTGATCTTGGTCAGGTGTTATGAAGGCAAGAAATCTGGATTAAACTAATTGACATGAATTTTTAAATAAAAATGACAGCTTTCACAAAGGTGTTTTCATTTTGAGAAAAAAAAAAGCACCTTGTTCTCTGATTGGCATCCTCCTGGGTAGTGGGACAAATGGAAGGATTTTAAATGATAGAAAGGCACAGATAATGGTAGTGCTCACCTGTTCAATTAACCTTAGGGATATAGGTTTGTGCTGATCCAGCCCAATGGCTTATGGGAAACTCCTAAACACACACACCAGACTGTTTCAGTTCTCTAAATGTCGCAGGCTTTTTTCTTTTTTAATCGCCACAGATCTGTTCATGATATTCCCCCAGCTTGGGATGCCCTTTTACCTTTGTCTGCCTACTTTCAAGTAGAACATCTTCTAGGAAGACTTTTCAGCCAGCCTTTTCATGCCTCTCAAGTTGACCATGTCCTCCTTGATCCTTTCATTGTCCCTCACAGAAACATTTATCATTGAACTATTACACTGGATTGCTTTACAATGTTTACATGATCCCTCATTTACTGGACTATAAATGGCTAGAGGGCAAGGACCACATGCAAACTGACTAGCTCCTGTGAATGAATGAACTCAGTAGGGAAAAGTGTATCCTAAATGCACTGGAAGCCTGAGCCTGTGTGGCTGCCATAATTGTGACACATACATATTTGCAGGTTGTAGGGTATAGTTTTGCATTAGTCTATGTAGGCAGGGGCTGCATAAGCAGCCTTCACTTCCCTTGTGATGATTTTAATCCAGATCTAATCAATACTGGGGTCAGTGCTCAGTGCTGTGTCACTCACCCTCTTCCAATAAATGCCATTAGCACCCAATGCTCTCTTTCTGCTCATCTACCAAAAGTATCCCTCTGAAGTCAAAATCTATCATCTGCCCTTACAGGCAAAGTCCAACTAAACAGAAGTTGACAAATCTAGTTAACTCTCTGGTGAGTGGCCTTTAATCTCAGCTCAAGATGTTACAGATCTCAAAGCTTTCATTGCACTGTGGTCAAGAGGCCCAAGTAAGCTTCCTCCCTTCCTGGAGGCCCTAATCAATATCCTGCCTTCCTCTTAGAGCCCAGACACATCAAAAGCAATAATGCCTGATATTTAATCATTTCCCATTAAAATGCAAAGCTCTGTCTCCAGGCCCCCTTGACAGTTTAATTGTTTTTAAAATGTCAGCAGAAACCGATGTAAACAGATTTGTAGTATATTGTTTATTTGCTGTGCCACCATGACCTCTTGGCTAATTAATAAAGAGCATTTAGCTGCATATCAGGCATCTTGGCTGCAGTGATCTCCCACTTTGGGAAGAATTTATGGGAGTGAGGACAGATATGTTTTTCATTTAAAATAACCAATGAGTTAAAATTTTATGTCCATGAAAAATTCTGCACTCAGATGTTTATAGCAGCTTTACTCATAATCCTAAAAACCTGGAAGCAACCAAGACGCCCTTCAGTAGGTGAATGCATAAATAAACTGTGGCACATACAGACTATGGAATATTATTCTGAACTAAACAGAAATGAGCTATGAAATGACATGTTGAAACACTCAATGCATATTACTAGGTGAAATAAGCCAATTTGAGAAGGCTACATACTATGTCATTACAGCTGTATGACATTCTGGGAAAAGCAAAATTATTGAGACAGTAAAGTGGTTGCTAGGAATTAGGGGGAGGTGGAGGGAGAGATGAATGAATAGGCAGAGCAAAGAGGATTTTTTAGGCCAGTGAAAATACTCTGCATGATACCATAATGATACATACATGTCATTATACATTTGTCCAAATCCATAGAATGTACTACACCAAGAGTGAACTATAATGTAAACTATGGATTTTGGGTGCCAGTGTAAGTTCATAAATTATAACAAATGTCCTATACTGGTGGGAGATGTTGATAAGGGGGAGGCTGTGCATGTGTGGGGACAGGGAATACATGGGGAAATCTCTGTATCTGCCATTCAATTTTGCTGCAAATCTAATGAGGAGGAATATAGGGGGCAACCTGGGGAGGGGGGATAGCAATCTGAATCTGTGCCAGTGACCAGTGTCCTAGTGCACATTCTTTTTTAAAAAATATATTTTATTGATTTTTTACAGAGAGGAAGGGAAAAGGACAGAGAGTTAGAAACATTGATCTGCTGCCTCCTGCACACTACCCACTGGTGATGTGCCTGCAACCAAGGTACATGCCCTTGACTGGAATCAAACCCGGGATCCTTGAGTCCGCAGGCCGATGCTCTATCCACTGAGCCAAAACAGTTAGGACTAGTGCACATTCTTATTAGCCTATAATTAAGTCACTGCCCGTTCCTTAGGCAATAGTCTGTTTTCCTGGGTGCTCCCAGTCTGCAGGAGCCATGGGCCAGGAATTTGGCAGCTTGGCTGGAGCAGAGTCTCTGGTGCCACCCAGGCCAGGCATTTAGATACAATCTAACTTCCCCATTCTAACTGACTCAGGAGGGGCTGTGAAAGCCCGCCACAGAACTCCAGTAGTTAGGAAACAGATAGGAAACAAAGAAACTTAGAAATATATAAGGCGTGATCTCATTGTATTAGCTGTTCAGGCTTTGGATCTTCGAATCCACTGAGCTAGCAGCGCTGCTTTAAATAAAGGGTTTTTCCTGAATCTCCAAGTACTCGTTGTGTATTTTCTGGTCACCTGGTAAATTTTGCAACATAATTTGGTTCCCTGATCAGGAAACACACAGCTGAGTTGCTCCTTTGAGGCACTGCTGCATGAGAGCAGGCGGGTAGGCCCACTTCACTGAGCCCCTGATGATGGGGAGGCACACCTCCAGTGATTTACTGGGTCCCAGTCCTCATTGGACCTGGACAACCGAAGCCCCGCTCGCACCCCAGTGGACTCCAAGAAGGACAGGAAAGCCCTTTCTGGAACCAGACGTCTGACCAGTGAGTTTTCCCAGGGGGGGCCATCCAAGTTCAGGCCTGTCTTTCGGGACAGAAGAAGTGGCTGATCACCACTTAGGCAAAATATTTGCCTCAGTTCAGGGACTTTCCGTGGGTGGAAGTCAAAGCTCAGACTGACTGTTGTGTGAATGTGAATGTAAGAGTTTGTGTGAAGTGAAAGTTACCTTGTGTTGTCCTGTGTCTCTGTTAACTGGGAGGGATTACACAGTTTAACTGCAAACATGGGAAGTAGTTCCTTTAAACCCACTGTCTTAGAATGTATGCTAAAGAATTTTAAGAAGTGCCCAGACCGCTGCCTGCAATGCAGATGTCTCTCCATGAAATCAGGGGCTTCCAGCTTATGGCCGAGGATGGGAAACAGAAATTCCAGGCCTGGGAAATACATTCTCCCAAAATACTAGTAGTCCATTAGGGAGAATGCTGAGATTCTGGGGAGGGGCAGTTCCCGAAGCAGGGACAGAAGACATTGCTCTGCTTTAGTGGTTCTTAATGTAGGGGATTCTGTGGTGTAAGCTTTTAGTATGTTGTATGCGCCTGTATAAGAGTTTTTCTGTCGATATTTTATGTCTCTTTATTGTTTGTTTAATTTAAAGATGGGGCAAGTCCCGCTTTGGGGAAGCCCAGTTGTATGTGGTGAGGCTGAACACATAACAGAGATTGCAGGACGTCCCAGCAGCTGCTAAGAATCCTTATTCTTGGGGACTCTTCCTGCTCTCCCTCTCAGTTATTTCAGCCATCAGAAACTTAGCTAGTGAGATCTCTGCCTGTATGTCTACAATGCAATTTTGGCTTTCTAACTTTTAGGGACTTTAGTTTGCTCTTCCATGGTTTATGAATATAGGGAACTCTCTGTGTAGGCTTTGTGCCACTCAGAACCAAAGGTCATTTTGCTGTGCTGGGTTAAAATTTTAAGATTCTAAGACTAATTTGAAAGTGTAAAATTTGTGAAAATTGCACATATGTTAACCCAGGGAAGTTTAAACAAAAGCCAGACCAATAGCTACTTTCGTGCTGCCTATGACATCACAAACCTGCACAGGCTGGCCGAAGTGGAACTGAGGCTGACTATGGGATGGTCACAGCTTTGCTGCTTCTGAGCCCTTGGGGGCAAGGCAGCAAGGGAATGGATAGGCAGTAGGCATGACTTCCCACTATAACATTCAAAGTATATTCTGTACTTCTGTGGCATTACTAGAATATAACAATTTATTAGCCATATTGAAAAGGATTAATTCTGTGGTCAAGACCAAATCTGTAATGTTAAAAACAGTTTAAGCTTTGATAATCTTTAAATTGAGATAATCTTTAACTGAGAGGTAACTTTGTGACATCTCAAGGGCCCTGAGGTGACACAAAGATCTACTCTCTCTCCCTAAAAAGAAATATTTTTGAACTAAATTAGACCAATACAATATACTTGAAATTACATAAGGAAGTAAGCTATGCAGGCTGGGTTGGGCAACAAGGTAATGCTTCCATGATAATGGGCAGTTCTTGAATGAGGGTGGATCGCATTTCAAGGGTGACTGCCAGGTCCTGGGAGCATATGTCTCCCTGGCAGATTAGTATGTCCTTTCTTTGAACAGAAAGGGCAATCATGGTTAACAGCATAATTAATATTTCCCATAACTATAACTAGTCCCCAATGTTCTGTTTTTCCCCATAACACTGGGAGGAACAGATCTGTAGAAGTACCCTCTAGCTGTGAAGCAGGGGCACTCCTGTTTTTATAAAGGAAAATAAAATAAAACGGTACTTTCACATTGAGTTATCCATTACAAAATTGGTCAAGAAAATGCTTTAGGTAATAATTGACTTTAAAATCTCAAAGTTGTTTAGTTATAATAAATAGACGTAACTAAAATGAAGGATTTGTGATAAAGCTTTTCAGTAATAATTATAAATATGTTAATAATAAAAGTCCAGTCATTTCAAGAGGAGATTGACTATGCTCTCTGTTGGAGGAATGGGCCAGTCTTCCTTCTCCCTGTAAAGGCAGAGAAGCCTAAAAGAGAACAAGGGCAAACAGAGAAATGAGACCCCTTGTCCTGCCTTCCCCTCCCTATGTGACCAGGGGACAATCTGAGGGAACAGCCAAGATGGCGATTTACAATCCCAGCCTCCCCCTCAGGAGAAGAGCTGTCCTGATAAGACTCCAACCAGCCCTGAGGCCACTGCACCACCAGAAACCAGCTTTTCTAGGCTGTGAAAGGAGTTGGAGCAGAAAAAAAGAAGAGTCAAAACCTCTGCTGGAAGACCCACGTGGCTTAGCTGACTAGCTAGACCCATTTTGGGGCCCACATGTGTATACGTACACCCAAGTTAATGTCTATATTGGGAATACTATTCTCAGGAAAAGAAGGGGGAATGATTTGAAAGTTGGCTATAGCTACCTGGGAAAGGGAGCACCTGGTGTGCTTCCAGCAGATGTAAAATTTCCAAACCCAGGAGCCCCAGTGGGACCTTAACAACAAGACCCATAAGGGAGACATGAGAGATCTCTCAGGGAACTAATAATTAAAGGGATTAGGAAAGCAGTTCCCCAGTCTCAGAATCTAAATAAAGCCTTCAATATTCAGCAAGGCAAAGAAGAAGGGCCTTCTGCATTTTACCAAGACTAAAATATCAAATGAGGAAGTACTCTGGGCCAGACCCTGAGGACCTGTTGGGCCAAGAAATACTGACAATTATATTTTGTCACCAATAGTTGGCTTGAAATCTCAAGAAAACTGCAAAGTTAGAGAGCTGGAAGGATAGAAGTGCAGAAGAGCTGTTAAGAAATCTCAGAAGGTACATAAAGATAAGAAAGGCGGAAACAGAAAGCTAACATAATGTTCACAACTGTAGAATAAGTGGCCCAGGGAAGGGCTGGCCTGGAGGGCCAGAAACAATCCAAAGCAGTATCACCCTAACCTTAGCATGTTATCTCTAAGGAAAAATATGACAGTTTTGAATCCAAGCAGCTAGAGGTTTGGAAATAGGCTGTGGGGCTGTTCCCTTCTCCCCCTGCCCCTTTCTCCAGCCTCCTAGGTCTATACATAATTTTCCAAAGTCTTTGATAACTTAAAGGCTTTAGACACAGTGGTTCTCAACCTTCCTAATGCCGTGACCCTTTAATACAGTTCCTCATGTTGTGGTGACACCCAACCATAAAATTATTTTCGTTGCTACTTCATAACTGTAATTTTGCTAGTTATGAATCGTAATGTAAATATCTGATATGCTATATGTGTTTTTTGATGGTCGCGACCTACAGGTTGAGAACTGTTGCTTTAGAGCATTGCTGGGTTAAATGATAAACATCTAAATATTTTAAAATAACAAAATACTAAAACATTAACTGCTAAACACATTTTAATTCGCCTGCTCTTAGTTTTTATTAAAGAAGGTCTCTTGTACTTTGTTGAATGTATATTTTTTCTTGAAAGTAAGTGTGTTTAAAGTATGTTCATAAATGTAAATGCTGGCTGTTTACTTTTTGGTTATCATTGAAAAATTAAGGTTTCTAAGAGTGAAGAATTCTAATACATTCTAAAGAAAAAAGAAAGAAACGGTCTGTACAAGTTGCTGAAGGTGAAGTATGGTAGCAATCATCTCAGGTAGAAACTATAGTTTAACTTTAACCCTGCTGTTTGGTTTCTATACTTATTTGCTTGCTAAAATAATAGAAAAGTTATTTTGATTTTCTGAATTATATAAATCATTCCATTCGATTAAATACCCTATTGATTGTAATGTGAATATCCCATTGGTTGTGGTCATACTGGTCTTAGAAAGCACATTTTCCTTTACCTGGAAAGGACAGCACAATTATCCCAAGGTCATAGGGCTTCAGTTAACGTGTCCCTGTTGACTCAGTGTTCCGGAGACCCAAAAACTGTAATTTAGATAACATGCTTAAGTAAACTGCTTCTGCTTCTGTAAACTGCTTTTTAGGTTCCTCATTCCAAACCTTGGGATGTAATCAATACCTTTGTGATCTTTGCCTATATAAATCTGGTGTTGGGGCTGGGGCAGGCACTATGAGATCTGGGAGAGCAGAATGCCCCCTCATAGTCCCGGATTTGCAATAAATGTCTCTTTAATTCGACTTCTTGAGGCATCCTTGTGTGATTCGAGGGGTACATTGCCGGAAGCCGGTCCATCCTTGCTGCTTGACACAGTCGCTGCAGGGAAGAAACATCTGCACAGCATATGTTTCAAGGGACCTGGCATATATGGCATACTGTTCTTAATATGTTTGCTCCCCTTCTTAGCGTTATGTGTTTTAACCAAGGTCACCTCTCCGAGAAAGTTTGTTTCCCTAGGTGGGGATTTTTCCCTGGAGTTAGGGATTAACAGGACTAAGGAAGGGAATAAATCAGTAAAACCCCTTAACTAAGTGCCAGGTGGGTAGTTAATCACCTTAACTACGAACAATCACGCTTAAGCTACATAATCTTTACTTAGGATAATCTCCTTCAGTTACTTCCTTGTAGCTTAACAGAACAGTAGAGTAGTGACCTTGGAATGGAGATAACAAACACCCTAACCTTTGGAATAAAATGGATAGGATTAAAATCAAATGGTATAAATACAGATGTAACAGGAGAATAAAGAGAACCTGGTGAGAACCTGGCTAGAACCTGGCTAGAGAACCTGGCTATGCTGCTGATCAACTGAACGCTGTCTCCATGTCATTCTTTCTTCGCCAACTCCGTCCACACCTTTGGGAACCCCTGGACCTGCTGGGGTTAGACCCCAACAGTACGTTACAACAAAGGTATGGCAGAAAGAAAGAATATTAGAGTAGAAGTACTTAATGGAAGGTCTGAGGCATGGTTATGCATTTTGAAGGAAAAAGAAGGTGGTTTCTAAAGCTGGTTATTTCTGAAAGTTGTAAATGTTTCTGATAGTTATAAGAATGTCTGTGAAAGTTATAGAAAGTTTGTAGAAAGAAATGTTAAAAGGAAATTGATTAAATGACACAGGCCAGTAAGCCAGGACAAGCAGAACAGGGAAACTGAGATAGTAAAACAGCAGTTTGCAACCATCTAGAAAATCCTATTTTCCCTAAACGAAGGACACTTAAGAGTAAATTATTTGCATTTTGCCACCCTAAAAAGAGGGTAAATAGCTTATATCAAGAGACTGATAGCAGAAATCCAATTAGTGTCATTTGTTGTCCAAACCCAAGGACAAATGAAGTTAGAAGATAAGCCTTATTTTGGTTAGTTCTTTTCTAGTAAAATAATTATGTTATTATTAATATAATATTAATCAGGTATTTAATTATAAAAAAGAAAGATCGTCTTTTTGAATTTTAAGAAACTTTCTCTTGATCTAGAATTGGCTTTACATCATCCCAATAGGCTCTGAAAGGCATCCAATGTTTGTTTTCTCTCTCATGAAGGACAATTTTATACTGAAGATACATAGGAACCTTTGTCAAATACAGTTATAACTAATGGTTATTGGTTATAATATCATAGAATGCTGTGTTTTACAGAAAGGACAACATTCCATGTAATCTGCATTATAATGAAATCCATAACCTTGTCATTGTAAATTTCTTCTTATCATTTGGAGACAGTTACTGTTTTGTTATAATGCATTTGGAAAAAATATTACATCTTCTGAAGAGTCCATGGAAAGGACTGGCAAGGAAAATCATAAGATCTTAAAGCAAGTTAGTGTATTTTTCTCCTTATATGATCCCTCTGAAATTTGGCAATTCTTAATGAATGACTCATGACAATGTATTTTTTTGCATAAATTCAATAAGACTGGTTTCCAATGGTGGTTTTATTGACTGAACACTTTGACTAGAGTGTCATGTTTTAAAGAGTCATGTCTGGACTCTGAAGACTTGAAGCCAATAAGAGTGCCATGAAGAAAGCCTGGTATCTTGCTTGGTAGCCCTGAAAATGGATGGTGCTGGAGCATCAGGCCCATACCTTGCCATCGCTGGTAGTTGGTCAGAGTGGAAGGGGAGCAACGAGGGCACCCCAGCATCCCTGCAGAACCCCCATGCACTCTAGGCCATGACAAGTAGGATGGCTGCTTAGATGGGCCTTGAAGCCTAGGGCACGGTCCTGGGTGGAGCCACTTCAGGTACAGATCATGGTGAGGAATTCACCTAACCCATCAGATATTACAGGCAGGCCTGATGGCAGCTGGATGGCTTGGCTTCTCTGCCCTGAGGGGCACATTGAGACTCAATCATGAGATTCTGGCAAAGGTGGTCAGTTATCATTCTTGTTGGGTTTATGCAAACAATCAGACCAAATTGAATGCAATAGATAAATTGGTCTTAATTTGGCTCTTTGATAAAAATAAGGGTGATTTTAAGGAGAAAAATTCTATAGGAAATTATTAGAACTGAAATGTTTTCTTTTCCCTTCCACCAGACCATTTGTTGTAACTCTTGCTGTTCTAATTGTTCAATAATACTAAATTTTATAGTACAGTTTGTCTCCGCCAGGTCACAAGCCCACCTCCTTCTGTACCCAGGCTTCATCGTCCCTCTGACAGAGAGCAAGGATCTCTTGGCTCTGAAAGAAAACTTTGCCCCTCCTCAGCATGGAAGTAGTTAGAGGAGCCCACAGACGCCACCTTCCCTGAAAGAATTCAGAGACAAGATCCTTGAGGGGATGTGTTAGGTGGTTGGACAGACATGAACAGAGCAAGGACGATGGGCCAACTGGAGGAGAAATAGATGGGACTCTGAGACGTGCTTCTCACCACTCCAACTGCTCTGAAGCCAGAAATGAAGAAACATGTGTAGACTCCCTTTCCCTTCCTCTAAGAAAGCCAACAGGTTTTAGAACAGCTAATAGAGATAGAATCAGTAAGCCCTGAAGCCCCAGATGTTACTCCAGACCAGGTCTCTGTACTGCCATTACAAACCCTTGGGTAATAAAGATGAAAAAGACTTGAGCTGCTGAACACCCTACTCCCTAGTTTTGAGTTTTCTATTGAATCCCCAAGGCTGAAAGTCAGCTTGAGGATCAAGAGGAGGGAATGAGGCGGAATATAGGGGGCAACCTGGGGGGGAGCTAGCAATCTGAATCTGTGCCAGTGACCAGTGTCCTAGTGCACATTCTTGTTAGCCTATAATTAAGTCAATGCCCCTTCCTTAGGCAACAGTCTGTTTTCCTGGTTGCTCCCAGTTTGCAGGGGCCATGGGCTGGGAATTTGGCAGCTAAGCCAGAGGGGAGGTCGCTGTTGCCACCCAGGCCAGGCATTTAGACAATCTAACTCCCCCATTCCAACTGCCTCAGGAGGGGCTGTGAAAGCCCACCACAAAAGCCTGGTAGTTAGGAAACAGGAAACAAAGAAACTTAGAAATATATAAGGGGTGATCTCATTGCATTAGCTGTTCAGGCTTTGGATCTTTGAATTGCTGAGCCAGCAGCGCTGTTTTAAATAAAGAAGTTTTCCTGAATCTCTGAGTACTCATTGTGTATTTTCTGGCTGCCTGGTAAATTCTGCAACACTAAAATTGCTCTGAAAATAAAGACTATTTAATAAACAGCAAATGGGTACCTAATATATTCCAGGAGTACATGTTTTCTCTGAATCCTCATGACAATCCTGTAAGGTTTTCTTTGCTTTTTTTTGTGTGTTTTTTGTTTGTTTGTTTGTTTGTTTTTCAGGGGAGGATACTCTGGCTAACAGGTGAAATTTCTTGCTCAAGATCACATAGTTGGCAACTGACTGGAATACTGTCAAAAGTTTCAAAAGCTTGCTTGGTGATTAAACTGGATACCCTTTTTGGTTTCTCACAACCCAGAATCTTCATGATTATGTGCCCCCCTGCTCCATAAAGCATTCTCCAGTGAATCCAATTGCTTTAAGTCCATCATCACTGCCCATATCACTCATTTCCTACAATACCAATGAGTTCCAGGTAGGAAAGGAAATGCTTCACAGGAAGCCCTTCACTCCAAGCAGATGATAGGAACTGCTGCTGTCAACTACCATGAGCTGCACCTCTCTTTCATTTTCTCTGAGGGTAGCAGGGACAGAGAGGCAGCCAGGGGGATTTCTTCCCACCTCCCCTGTGAATACAGGACCCAGCTTCAATAACAGCCCATTGGCTACTCTGCCCACAACTCAATTCCCAGTTAGCATCACCAAGGCCCTTAGTACAGAGACACAGGCTAAGCCTTGGACATTCCCAGCAATGCCACCTAATTAGGTGGGATTGAGTTGGTGATCATTTCTTCATTGGACTATTATAAAAATTAAATGAGAAATTCATATAAAGTGCCTGAGCAATGTCTGGCACACTGTGAGCAGTCAATAAAAGTTATTCTTCTTCTCTTCCCCTTGGTCCCCTCTTGCCCATTTGCTTGTATCCCCTGTAATCTCATCATTATTCTCCTTGACAGTTTTTGCAGTATTTTTTGTAGAAACTGATCACTCAGCAAGCAATCCATGAACAATAACTGAGTCCTAACAATGTACCTTTGCACAATGTACCTCTGCATATGCAAGAGATACAAATAGAAAACACACACATTCCCGCAGAGCTCAGAGTCTAAAGGGGAGATAAACATGAATACAGTTAAAATAATATCACTCCAAATCCATGGCCATAAGTGATATGCTGAAGGCAGAAACTGGAGATAAGATGTTAAAAACAAGATTCTATTTAACTAAGTCACTAGTTATACAAATTACAACTCCCCAAATATTGACTGTGTTATGTGTGTTCCCCCATTATGGTCTTTTAGAATCAAAACTGAACTAGTGCACATGAGTCAATACCATTGTGTCTGTGGGCTCTTAGCAACAAGAGATAACAGATAACCTACCTCTGATACTTGGACAGGTTTCCTATAATAGTCTATTTTATGTCAGAGTTAAAAGCAAAATAGCACATGCGTCTATTCTAATTATGACATCATAGTAAATGACACCTAAATTTTTTGATGAACAAATTCTGAATATACCACAAATCATGCATCTTTAAATTTAATGTCTGGATCTTTTAAAGATGCCGGAAGGGGTGCTTTGTGCATTCATGTGCACATGCACACACATGCCCATCTTATTAGCAGAAAGACATGTTCCAGACATACATAATTTTCAAGCATGCTGGAAGTTATTCATTTCTTGCTAAAATTGTACGTAATGCAGGGAAAATAGAGAAGTTATTTGGTTTCTGCAGTTTCTCTCTGAGGAAGAACATATTAAGGGAGAATGGCTTCTCTTTGTGTTCATAGCACCCCCTAGTGGAAAGCCAGCATATTTCTACTGCATGCTAACCCTCCCACCCTCAGCAATTTTTATTTTCTTCTCGAGAGTTTAATGGAACGAGAAATTAAATATTCAGATTTTTTCTGAATTGATTAATATCTCATAACAATACAAAATAATCCAATTATAGTCCTCTGTCCACTATTCTGAAGATTCTCTTGGGTGATTTTATTCTATTTTTATTTAAAATGTTTATTATTGACACTATTGCAGATGTCCCCCATTTCCACCCACTTTGCCCACCTCAACCCAGCCCCCCTCTTGACTGATTTTCAAATTAATGTCAAATACTTGTCTATTTTAGGGAAACTTCCTTTTCATTCCTTTAGTCAGCAAACATTTCCTGGGTGACTATTATGTGCTAGGCCTATTCTGGGTGCTTGAGACACAGGAATAAACAATCTCAGGTCCCTGCTGGGGAGGAGCTTGTCCAAAGCTGAGAGGTACCATTGGGAGACAATCTTCAAAAGTACAAGGCTGGGAGAAAAACTCAAAGAAGCTGAGCAGGAACCAGAAAGGTTTCATGGAGTAAGTGACAGCTGACCTGAGCATGATAAATTGAACTATTGTTCCCAAGGCAGATGGGGTTGGTGAAGGAGATAAGGTATTCCAAGTAGTAAAAAATAGAGAGGGAAAAACTTAGAGATGTGAAACAACCTGAAACCAGATGGGACACACCAGAAACTGGAAGTCATTTGGCACAGAGAAGAATTTGAAGGCATAAGCTGAAGAAGTAGACAGGGGATATTTAGAAAGCCAGTTTAAGGAGTTTAGATTTTATCTTAAAGGTGATTGGGTTTTACAGCAGAAAAGATTAAAACTACTTCCAGGAAGGAAACTTGGGCTACAGCATGGAGAATATGAGGGGAAGGGGGAAGGCTGGTGATAGGGAGCTCTGCTAAGTGATATCAGAGAGATGATGAAGATATGTTAGTACTTTACTGTGAGGGCGGTAACTGGAGTTGTAGGTTCCCTATGAAGACCCCACCAAAACCTAGTTCTATTAACTACAAAACAATAGACTGGAGTTGGGGGAGGGGACAGGCTGTGATTATTTCAAATAGTCATCTAATCGACTCTTTGATTTGGTTGATACAATGTGGATAGGCTCCATCCCATCTGAAGATACACCAGGGAGCAACAGAGCAATATAGTAAAAACATGGGCTCCAGAGCCACATAAACTTGAATCCTGGCTATGTTACTCATTATAAGCTGTGCTTCATTGAGCCTCAGTTTCCTCAGAGAAAAATGGATGTGATAATTGTATCCATCATGTAGGGTATTTGTAAGAGCTCAATTAAATGATATATGTAAAGTACTTACTGTTGTGCCTGGCACATAGTAAGCCGGCGATAAAAGGTAGTTTATTTTATCTTCCTCTTCCTTCAGTGTTCCCTGATGCAAATTAGTCTTTTGTAAGATGGCTAGTACACATGTCCCTTAGTACCTCTCTAGTGTACTCTGCCTTGGGCTAAGGAAAACCCCTATTTGAAAGGTATCTGGTGATTTCCACATTTTGTTTCCCTCCTAACCAGGACAGTGTCTAAGCTCTGCAGATACAGTTGAGAACAAGCCAGGTTCTCATGGTCCAGAGAGTCTGGTTTGCATACCTGCCAAGTCTCACTGGAAAGCATAGAGGTTGGAAATGAGGCTGGGAACAGAATCCTATGGGATTTCTAACTCAGCCAATAAAGAGGTGAAGAGGAAAAGACCCAGCCAAGAAGGGAGGCCAAGTGGATTTGGCATTACTGGGAGCAAATAGGTAGATGGGTGCAGGGAGGGAGACAGCAGGGCTAAGCCTAGAGGAATTCCTTGAGTTAAGCTGTACCTCATGCAGTGGCTTTTTATATGATTCTCCCAGAGTTAGCATTTCTAAGTGAGTTGTGGTGAACACTAGTACAACCAAGATTCTCTGACCGAAAATATCCTGTGATAAGTAAGTTTGGGGAGATCTGTTCACCAGGCCCTACTCCTGGAGATTCCTATTTTACATTTGGCTTGCTGAAGGTTCTAATAAAGCATACAGTGAATAACTCAATTAACTGTGAGAAACTATGGTTAAACATACTAATTTGCCCCAGAATTCTTTGTCACCAAAATTATGCATGTTCCTTAATATTACAATTTAGTGAAAGCACTCTGAGGACATGCTGGGCTAATACCTTCTAAGCATGGGCCTCTTTAGCCAAGACTGAAAAACAGAATCACTCAGAGAGGCCCCCATTAGTGGTCTCCCAAGGGTCCTAATCACAGGTTGGCACTATATTCTCAACTCATGTGTCAGATGGCCACAGACAGATGGGGTCAGAAAGTGCCTTGGATAGGGCCAAATCCATTGGTTCTGGTATTTATGATTTCTAGACTAGGGCTCCCTCAGGGAGGTTTTGAATCCCTGGTACTGAGAAAATGGTAAAAGTGAAGTCCTTGAAGAAAGCAGTCCTTGACTTAGAAAGAATAAAGCTTTGGAGCCTGCCACAGTGATTCTAGGTTTCTGAGGTAATCAAAAGATAGAAAGGGGAAGAATTCAAATATAACTTCTCCAGCCCAAGTGTTCTCTGAGGCTTCTACTTGTCCTTATAAGCTCCCTCCTTTCACACATGAGGTAATGGAAACTCAGAAACTTTGATCATAGGTTAGAGTTACAACCAATCCTGCTACATTGGTTCCAAGACAATTTAAATATAGTTTTACTGAATTACACAAAATTTTGATAAATTTGGGATGTTTACCTGTTATAAATTGAGATGTGTGTTCCCCGTAATTCATATGTTGAAGCCTTAGCCCTCAATTTGTAGGTAAGTCCTTTAGAGAGATAATTAAGTTTAAATAAGATCACAAGGGTAAGGCCTAATTCAATAAAATTGGTGTCCTTATAAAAAAAGAATGAGAGACTAGAGAGTACTCCTGCCCCATGCCCCTGCCCCCCTGTCCCCCTCTATCTACCCCCGCTCTCTTTTTCCTTTCATCTCTCTACATGTGCACAGAGGAAAGACTATGTGATGACACAATGAGAAGGTAGCCATCTACAAGCCAGCACCTTAATCTTTAATTGATAACCTCTAGAACTACAAGAAAATAAATTTCTGTTGTTTACACCAACCAGTCTGTGATCTTTTGTTATGGCAGTCCTAACAGGTTAATATTGTATCTATTTTTTTCTAAACCATATAGAATTTTGTTATTTATTTTCCAAACAACCCCACCTTAAGCAATCCAAACTTGCAAAACTATTTAATGCTTGGAAAAGTTTATGCAATCAAGAGCAGTTTAAAAACAGGAATGAAATTTTAATGAAATATAAATGAGGCAAAATCACAATCTCCAAATAAAAAGCAAAATCAATCTAATGAGGTCCTAATATGTACCTGGCTCTGTGCTTGGCTATAAGAGGCTAGGGTGGGCAACATAATGTTGAATAAAATCTACTCCCTTACTTTAAAGAATTCAGCATTTAGTGGAGGAGACAGACAAGCAAATAGATATTGAGAAAGCAAAGTTCTATGTTACAGAGGAGGGGCATCTAAAACATTGGTCACAGTTTGGGAAGTTAGAATCAGGGAAGGCATCCCAGAAGAGGTGATATTAAGCTGAGACTTGAAGGAAAAACATGAGGCAACCAGCTGAAGAGAGTAACTACTCAAGAAACTGTCAGAGCCCACAGGAATCATACAAAGCCTCTTCCCTAAGAGAGCCCTTATCTCCCAGAAGAGAGAGACCAACACACAAATAATCTATACTAATAAAAGGGTAATATGCTAATTAGACCGGATAGACCAGACATCTTCCGGTCGTCCTGTCCTCCTTCCGGACAAAGCCACAGTGGCGGGGGCTGAGGCAGAGGCGGTTAAGGGCGATCAGGCCATCAGGGGAGCAGTTGGGGGTGATCAGGCCGGCAGGGGAGGGCAGTTAGGGGCAATCAGGCAGGCAGGCAGAGGTGGTTAGGGGTGATCAGGCAGGCAGGCAAGCAGGTGAGCGGTTAGGAACCAGCAGTTCCAGATTGCAAGAGGGATGTCTGACTGCTGGTAATGGCAGTCATGGGAGGTGGGGTAGATGAGATGAGATGCTCTAGGAAGGATGCACAGGGAGAGGTGAGAAGGACTCTGATGATGAAACCTGGAGAAACACCAACATTTACAGAAGAAGAAAGAATACAGTAAAGTAGACTATGGAGGAATAGACAAAAAGGTGAAGACAAACTAGGAAATGGTGGTGTCACAAAAACCAAGGGAGAAGAGAGGTTCAGGGAGGAAGAAGGGCCTCCTGAGAATGAAAGTAAGATGCTCTTGAGAAGTCAATTTAGTTTAGGATTGTATGTGTCCACTGGATTTTGTAATCAGAAGGCCTGTAGCAAACTTGGAGAAAGTCATAGGGGCAGTGTATTGAGGAAAGAAAGGGAGGTGAAGAAGTTATTTATCTCTCCTATTCTCTGTACACAGTATATTCATGCACTATTCTACAGACCAGCGGATTCTGGCAGAAGAAAAAAGTGAGTCCCCAATGAATTTTTTCTGGCTTTATTCCTGCCTTAGTTCAACAGAGTCCATGCTCAGAGGCACATGCAGGTTCTGACAGGGATGGGGAGGTGATTCAGATGTTTCAGAGTTGATTAATTTGGGGGAGTTAGTTCATAAAAAAATGCCACACTTCAATTACTCAGTGTCTTTTAGTCTTACTTTCAAACCATTTCTATTATTATCTTTTCTTCACAGTGTTAGTAACCTATACTGTTGAAAGGCAGCAGTTTTGGAGATGTGCTTAAAGAGAGTAATCATCTTTTCCTTTTCTCTATGTCCATTAGCAGTAAATTCTGTTCACAAGTTGGAATGGAATTTCCAGTAAGAACAGATCTTACATATGGAATGCATCATTTTAAGTAGTAAGAGGGGTATCCACAGTCAAAAGTAATGGTGTAATGAGGGCAGAGTCTGATATCATTTCATCTAAGAAGTAGGGAATTAACCCTGTTTGCCATTATCATCATCATTATCATCATCATCATCATCACAATTATTTACTAGATTGTTTAATTTACTCTTCACAACAATTCTCCAATGCAGATATGACTATTTAATCCTATTTTACGAATGATAAAACAAAGACACAGATTACAGATAGTATAGTCTGCTCAGTAGCTGAACTTAGACTTGAAGACATTCACTAATACAATAAATATGATTATTAATTGAGTACTTATGATGGACCATACACTAGAAAAGTGTTCTTCCAAGTAGAATGCATGAGTCTCAAGAATGGGTAAGACAATTGAATGTGGCAAGAACATATTGTACCTTCAATTATATTTATTTTTTCTATCAATTTTTATTTCTATGCTTGTGTATATTTTATAATATAAATAATTAAAATATAAACTCTATTAGTAGATATACACATATACCTAATTTATATACAAATAAATATTCAAACTCAGATAGAGATGTGTTATCAAAAAGTTTGTAGGAGACTGGTGTAGACATAGTGGCGATCAAGACCTCACTAGCCCTAACCTTATAGAATTATTGCATAGGACCACCTGTCCCCAAACCCATGCTCCCAAGCTTCTCTATCTTACACCACTATGAAGTACAAAAATCCTTTGCATTGTTTGGTCCAATGCACAAACCATGGATTTAATTTAAAATATAGTTTTGTGAACAATTTATTTTCTGGACATTTATCCTCTGAGGCTATTTCTCATTGTCAGAAAAACCCAGAAGTATCTATGTTTGAATCAGCACCTTCCATTACTCATTTTTATTGATGATGATTTTTTATAGTTGAAACATGAAAAAATAAATTTGAAATGTGGACTTAGATGACTGACTGTATTATATTTTAGATTCAATTTTCACACATCCTAATCACTATTTTGCTTTTATATGTTTTCTTTCTTTTTTTTTAATCCTCACTCTAGGACATGCTTTTACTGATTTTTTAGAGAGAAGGAAAAGCAGAGGAAGAGAGAGATACATTGATATGAGAGTGAAACATGGATCAGTTGCCTCCTGCATGCACCCTGACAAGAGATCAAACCCACAACTTGGGCATGTGCCCTGACCAGGAATCAAACCCACCACCCTTCAGTGCACGGGACGACACTCCAACCAACTGAGCCACAACAGCCAGTACTGCTTTTATATGTTTAATCCATCCATTCATTTGCTTATCCATTCTTCAGATATTTATTGAGAGCATACTGGGTTCCAGGCACTGTTCTAGGCACTAAGGAATTCAAGCATTCAATTTGTATGTCAGTACATCTAGAATTTTTGACTCTTCCAAGAGCTAAATACTAGGAGATCTTTACTTATCTGGAGTGTTGTTTTTTTCCTTGATCTGAGTTTCTAGGACACCAACAGCCAAAATGGGAGGTACTGTCAGAGTTACTCATATTTAATTGTCAGATAAGAATATAGCAAATGTGTAAGAATTTGTAATTGGTGGAAATGAAGCCACAGTTCCAGAAGTGGTTTCCCTTTTGATGGCTATGATCTACACTTTGAATTTTAGAGAACAAAAATCAGAATGTGTCTGAATTATCAAGCATCTACCCTATTGGTGTACTAGAGTTTCAAGAGAGCCTAATTCAGCTGAAAATAAACAATGTCAAACTATAAGGTTCCTAAAACCTTTGATATGAGAATATGAATCCTATAGCCATCCTGACTTCTCTAGTTGTGTGGCCAAATCTGGGCAATATTTGAGTCTAGCTCTTAACTCATTACTTCACCAACTTAACTTCCCTGAGACTGCTGTCCTTTGAAAGGCCTGCTTGCACAGTTGGGCCTTGTCTGATGGCAGGTAACTTGGCTGGTTGGTATACAGTTCCCTATACTGATATGAAACTTTCACTAAATGATAAAAGTGGCTCATTGCACTTAAACAATTTTATACAAACAGTGTGGTTTTATGTTGAATACCTACCTGTTTTTCTTCTGGGGCATTTGGAATTTTGGTACATACTAGACAGATGGTGCCTGTGTGGCTAGCCTTCAATAAAAACCCTGGACACTGGGTCTCTAATGAGCTTTCTTGGTAGACAACATTGCACATTTGTTGTCACACTTGTTGCTGGGAGAAATAAAAGTCCTGTGTGCCTCCACTGGGAAAGGATTCTTAGAAGCTTGTACCTGGTTTCCTCCAGACTCTTCCCCATGCACCTTATCATGTTGTTGATTTTGCTCTATGTATTTTTGCTATAATAAATTGTAGCTATGAGCATGACTAGATGCTGAGTCCTGTAAATCCTTCTAATGAATCACCAAACCTGGAGGTGGTTTTGGCAACTCCTAATATATCTTCTAGTATATAGGCATCACATCTCATGAAATAAAATAGCCTCAAATCCACCCTAGACTGTAAGCACCATGAGGGTAATGGCTTTGCTGATTTCATTCACCACAGTATCCTCAGCACCTAGCACAGTGCCTGGCACAATGTGGACATTTGAAATATTTACAGAATGCACAGATGAATGAAAGAATAAATAAACTAGGGAACTATGTATGGACAATTAAAGCCTTGAGATTACATTTACAAACTCATTGTTAAAGGTAGAAAAATGATTCAACTCACTATTGGTTCTGATTTTTACCTCAGGGTTCAATAATTCTGGTGGAATACATGTCTAAAATTATAAGAGCTAACTAGAAAATGTGATCTAACACATCAGCTTTTATCTCTTGCATTTAACATAGTATCTGGTATATACTAGTATAAGACACTAAAATATTATTTAATAAACACATTAATGAAGACATAGATCATGTTTGAAATCTATAATTAAATTGCTACATTATTTTGCTCGCAGAATAAGAAATCAGTCTATACTATAAAAATCCAGCAGTAGCAAGTCATCAAAAATTTGCATTTCTTGCTCTGGCTGATTTTGCTCAATGATTAGAGCACCAGCCCTCAGACTGAATGGTCTCAGGTTCGATTCATGGTCAGGGGCACATACCTCAGTTATAGATTCTCTAGCCCCGTGGGGGTGGGGGCAGGAGGCAACCAATCTATGTGTCTCTCTCACGTCGAAGTTTCTCGTTTCTCTCTCTCTCTCTCTCTCTCTCTCTCTCTCTCTCTCTCCCTCCTGTCTCCCTTCCACACACTCTAGAAATTAATGAATTAATGGGAAAAATATCCTTAGTGAGGATTTAAAAAATTGCATTTCTTTTCTGAAAATCGTATATATCTCTCTACTTTATAGAATCACTTGCTTTTGAACAAAATTTCTAAGCTTCTAGCTCCAACCCATTTACCAAATTGATGAGGAAATACCTACTTTATCATAATAATGAGGAATCATCCAGACAGGGAAAGAGCTTACCCAAAGTCTCAAGGAATCAGGGTGCCCTCTTCACTGTAGGAAGTGTGTTATAGACTGACTTGTGTCACCCCAGATTCGTTTGTTGAAGTCCTAAACCCCAAAACCTCAGAATGTGATTGTATTTGGACAGGTCCTTTAAAGAGACGATTAAGTTAAAATGAAGCCATTAGGGTGGGCCATAATCCCAAAAGAAAGGTGTCCACATAAAAAGAGGAAAAGTGGACACACAAAGAGAACCAGGGATGTGCACACACAGAGGAAAGTCCACCTGAGGACACAGTGAGAACGTGACCATCTGCAAGACAAGGAAAGAGACCTCAGAAGAAACCAAACCTGCTGACACCTTGATCTTAGATTACTAGTCTCCAGAACTGTGAGAAAATTAATTTCTGTTGTTTCAGTCACCCAGTCTGTGGTATTCTGTTATGGCAACTGTAGCACACTAATGCAAGGTGTTTCTTATCCTTCAGATGACAGTGTTTGTTATCTTTTCTCCTATCAGACCGGAGAAAAGAAAAGGCAGCTGGTAGTCAAAGATTCTAGGAGGCCTTGGCAGTTTTTCCCTTCCTCCAGCTGCCCAGTGAAATTTCAGAATGGAAAAACCAAGCTAGCCAGTGGGTGCTGGAGTGGATTTAGTGTGAAGCCTGCCAGGGCAGCCAATTTGAAGCAGGCCTGCTATGTGCTGGTTATTAGCAGGCAGGTTCCTGGAGATGGCAGCATTAGCTAATGATTACTACTTCAGGCAGTACAGCTGCCTTTTTGCTTTTCCCCTAACAATTTGCAGCAGGAGAGGATAAGCAATGGGCCCAAATTAAACGAAGATCCTTGCCAGGGCCGTATGTTTCTAACTAGGGTGGGGAGCCCTAGCAAAGCTTATAGAAATAATCTTTCTCTTGTCTAATTTCAACACCCCCCCACACCTGCCACCCCATCCCTTTAGCAGAGCCTCCATAAATGCCAGGCTGCCTGGTGAACAATTAGATGATTGCATCACTCATTATGGGTTGCAGACTCCACATTCTGGTCATCCTGGTGAATTCACAGTCCTTCCATCCCTTTACTGTCACCACCCCTCAACACCCAGAGGCAATGTACTATGTATATTTCTGGCTCTAGGCTTGTGTATACTCCAACTGAATGCTCTCCTTCCCTCTGTCTAGTTCCAATCCTTTCCCTATATTAGACTGAACTAAGCCCCTGTTATCCATGAAGGCTTCTGTGGGAATTACAACCCATAGTCAGGTGTCTATCCCAGAATCACAGTAATACAGTGTGATGACAGTCATATAATGGAGCTGTATACAAGAAGCTTCAGAAGCCCAAATGAGAGCAGGGGTTTGATGGGGCAGGGGATAGAAGAGAGGAGAAACATCCCTGTCTGTACACCTAGTGTGACACTTCCTGGCTTGGCACCTAATCACATGCTGTCCTAGGAACCTGTGTGTCATCACAGTTTGACCCTTAGATCATTTTACATTTTATGTATGCTAATCAATGCTACCTCAGTGCCCCTCCCCAAATACCCTCATCCCCCATCATCTGTGTTTTACCTGAACCTAGTAGGTATTGAATATACAAGTAGAGGTGAATATAAATCCAGTGTGGCACCTCAGTGAATTTTGGAGAAAACCTAAAATTAACTATCTTGTGATTGTTTTCTGTCATAATAAAATGTCAATATGGTGCTTGAAGGAAGAGCTAGCTGCTCTCTTTGAACTGCTTTGTGCCTAGAAATGTGTGTGAGCTGATGGTGAGTTGGAGGTTACCAGACGTGGCAAAGGAGCAGATGATGAAGGAAACAAAAAAAAATGCCTAACACAGGATTCCTGACATTGAAATGCTCAAATTAATGGGGAAGACAATAAAGTGAGTGCTACAATGAGGGGTGGGCAGAGAGATTGGAAGCAGCTAGGATAGAGAGGAGGTGGGAGTGAGGAATGTTTATTGAGAACACACTCTGTGCCAGGTTTTTTTGATTGCTGTTTTACATGTACTAGCATTATCTAGTTCAATGGCTTTAGCAACCCTGGAAATTTGATACTGTTATTACACCCATTTCTGTTTTTTAAAGAATAGTTTATTGATTTTTAGAGAGGGGAAAGGAGAGGGAGAGAAACATCAATGTGAGAGGAAAACATGGATCAGGCTGCCTCCAGCACACCCCTTAATAGGGATCAAGCCTGCAACCCAGGCATGTGCCCTGACCAGGAATTGAACCAGCAACTGTTATGCCCAGATTCCAAGATTCCCAAGAAATCATATTAGGGAGCCAATTCGATGCAAAAGCATAAGAATCTGTATTTATTTCAAGCTAGCTTGGGCGCAGACACACCGACACAAAAGCAATCCACGTGGCTGAGCGCGCCAACCTCGTCTCAGGACGGGTTATATAGGGGGGGGTTGGAGTAAGGGGAGGAGAAAGAACTGTGCTCTGCCGCCTGGGTGTGGCTAGCAGAGTAGGACGTAGCCCCTACCCTGGGGCAACCTAGCCCTCGCCCTTTCATTCCCCCCTTTGTCTTGGAACTTCCGGCTCAATCATGAGACGGACTGATTCCACCATTGCTAGAGGCCCGTACTGGCATATTTTAATAAATGGTCTGGTGGAGGGGAAAGAAACCATTTTAGCTTTAATAATTTTTTATCGCATACGATTTTCTTTCTTTACATTTTCTCCTGGCTATGTAAAGTCAATACAAGAAAAGATATCTACTGCTTTGATGTTTGGCCGAAAATATCAATGTGGTAATGAATCCCGGTCTGGGATTGCTAAGATAAAATTTTGTGAGATCTATAAGGCTATGATACCCTCCCAACCAAATGTCA
>NW_005871050.1:1663586-1665847 GCF_000147115.1 Myotis lucifugus | reverse complement strand
TGATGGCAACTGGCTGAGAGGAAGCTATTCATAGTAAGCAAAGCAGGGCATAATTCCAGAAGATACCTCAAGTGTACTTTCTCTTACAACCTGTTTCTCTGGACAAACAAACAAGGGAAGAACTAAGTTATAATACAGGTTGAGGAGAAAGAAAATGCCTGGATTAGCTATAAAGGCCCAGCTTGCTGATCCCAGGCCCTGGTTTACAAGGGATATGGGGTGACCTTTAACCCTGCTTAGTATAGTCCAGCCTGCCTCACTCTGGCCTAATCCTGAGCTCTTCATTGTCTCCTTTGTCCTGCTTCTTGAATTAAGTGTGGAAATGTGGAAAGGATATATAGCCTCCAGAGTCAAAGACCTGGATTGATTCTGCCATTTAGGAACTATGTGATTTTGGGCAATTGTGTCACCTCTCTGAATTTCAATCCTTCATCTGTAAATTGGGCTGTTCAGGGTTGTCCTGGGGCTAAGAAGAGATGATTGAAGTAAAGAAAGGGACACATGATAGGCCTTAATAATTGGCAATTGTTACTGCTTATACTGAAAGTCAGAACCCTTTATTTTACCCCTTCTCTATTCCTAACAATGATTAGCACAGTTACTTCATGAATAAAAGTGGCCTTTTATGAGTCCTTGCTATGGGCCAAGAACTAAGCTAGATGCTATGCATGCCTTGTTAGAACATGTGAGGGTGGGTGGGAACAAGTGGGGAGATGATGGTTGCAATTGAAGGAATAATCTGGTTCCGAAACTTCTGTCAATTTCAGCAACCATTATTAATCTTGGAGATGCTCACATCAGAGTCCCTCAATAAGGCATAGTTAATCCAGATCAAGGTTATTTTTTAAAATATTTTTATTGATTTCAGAGAGAGAGAGAGAGAGAGAGAGAGAGAGAGAGAGAGAGAAACATCAATGATGAGAGAGAATCATTTATTGGCTGCCTCCTGCATATTCCACACTGGAGATGAGGCCTACAGCCTGGGCATATGCCCTGTGTGAGAATAAAACCATTATCTCCTGGTTTATAGGTCAATGCTCAACCACTGAGCCACGCCAACTGGGCCAGAACAAGGTTATTTACAGTGTAGTTCACCTAACACATTTTCCATCCTTCAATAATTCCTTGGGTTCATCCTCAACTAAATAGGCAGAAAGGTGCCGCTGTGTGATTCGCATGTCTCTGTGTGTGCATGTGTGTGCACATAAGTGCCGAAGGGAAAGGCAAGGGGGAGAAAGCCCCTTGCAAGTGTTTGATTATTTGTGGTTTATTTACATTAACCACCCAGTGTTCTTTGAATTCCTGTTTTGATTTTTGGAAAGAAGATTAGGCAAATGATGCAAGCCTGAATTTGTGTTAGCCTCACTTTGCAAGGTTGGAGCCCCTTTGGAGAATTGAGATTCCAGAAACCCCAATATGAGTGGGGTAGGGTATTGGGTGTATGGCCAAAACAAAGGAAGATTTTAACAGATAATTTATTGCAAATTAGAAGACTGAAAGTTACAAGGCTTACCCTTGTCCATACCACCCCACCTGAACCAAGATTCCACTTCACCTCACTATCAAGGCCTCCAGTTTTCTTCCTGTAAAGTAATATAGCATAGGGACTTTATCGACAGGTCACTGAGTCAACAGCTGAGCTGAATTAGAAACTGCATCTAACCCATGCTAGCCCAGGCCCATTAACGCTCCATCATAGTGGTGCCTAAAATGCTACAAGTACAAGAAAACCTTGAACAAATGAACAAGGACAGTTCAAAATGAAAGCTAAACTTTCTCCAACTTCTAGGAACACATGTATGGACATATTTTACATTACCACAAGCACTAGTTCAAAATTTCGAAAGTGCAGATTTATGTTGCTCTCTGTCTCTGGATCAGAGCAGAATTACCATGTTAAGTGTGCCTAAAACAGTGGTCGGCAAACTGCAGCTTGTGATCCACATGCGGCTCTTTGGCCCCTTCAGTGTGGCTCTTCCACAAAATACCATGTGCGGGCGCGCACGTACAGTGCAATTGAAACTTCGTGGCCCATGCGCAGAAGTCGGTATTTTGTGGAAGAGCCGCACTCAAGGGGCCAAAGAGCCGCATGTGGATCGCGAGCCACAGTCGGCGACCACTTGGCAAGCGAACACAGGAGTTATTTTTAAATCAACAAAAAGGGCACTTACATTGGTTTTATGTTCCTTAAATTTATAATCTCAAAAAAAGCCTCGACTGTTTTGAGAGGGATGAGTTACAGGATACTTGGGGGGGGGGGG
>NW_005871050.1:1661302-1663206 GCF_000147115.1 Myotis lucifugus | reverse complement strand
CAGCCAGGCTACACCTATTTCTGATACGACAAAAAGCAAGTAATTTACTTTCCCAAGCTGCATACTAAAAGTAGTAGGGGCAAGATCTGAAGCCAGGCCAGTTGCACTCTAAGGACTGTACTGTACTGCTCACACTGTGCTAAAGTGGCATATGAAGTACTAATCAACATTGTCACATGATGTTTTGGCTCTGATATCTTGGTGACTGGGCATTTTCTTGATAGGAATGAGGCAGCTGTGTGTGCTCCTCAAGTCAAGGTGGAAGGGGAGAAACAAATGTAGGAGCAGGCAAGCAATCCCTAAATGTCACCATCACAGTACTTCCTCCTCAACATCAGAGTTTGTAGGGCATTTGTAAGCTAGTCCTCCCCACTCAATGTAGAAATTGGGGGCGTGTATCCTGGCGAGAGGAAAGAGGCCTGCCCTGGGTTCATATGACCTTCTTCAAACAAAGGCCAGAGCTTTTATGAACAGTCTTTTCCAGACACAGCTAAGAAGAACCAACAGCCCAGACCTCAGCAACTGGGCCACTGAACTGACCAAGGGAAACACAGAAAGCTCCTGGGTCCTAGTGCCTGATATCCAGACACTCAACTATCTTCTCAGTTACCACCATCTAAAGCAGCGGTTTTCAACCTGTGGGTCGCGACCCCTTTGGCGGTCGAACGAACCTTTCACAGGGGTCGCCTAAGACCATCCTGCATATCAGATATTTACATTACGATTCATAACAGTAGCAACATTACAGTTATGAAGTAGCAACGAAAATAATTTTATGGTTGGGTCACAACATAAGGAACTGTATTTAAAGGGCCAGAAGGTTGAGAACCACTGATAAAGGTTAAGAGGACTCTGCCTTGCCTCCTCTCACACAGGAAATGCAAGTCCCTTGGCACACCCTATGCCCCCTCCTTAAACTGCCCAGCTCCTTTGTCCTGCCCTGAAGCATTCTGGTCCTACAGTTCTTTTTGCTTTGGGCAAGTTTTGATTACAAAAACTCTCAGAAGTAAAATCATCTATCCTTGTTAAAGGATGAAGCCAAAATCAATATGTGCATTCTATTTTATATAGCAGTCCTTTCACTTATGTTAATTTAATAATAAATCCACAATCAATTATTTGGCTATTTACTAATGGAAAATAATGAAAGTGGCCTGGTAAATAAATTCATGCCCCCCTCCCTTTTTAATTATCTGAAATGGTCTGCACATACTTCTTACAGATGTGTTCACACTCCAGATCTGCTTGAAGAGCACAGAGATCCCTTACCTTACCTAGTTCTTTAAGGCCAACTGGGTAACAAAGAGCAAATTGCAGCCTATTGTAATGAATGGGAATTGAGAGGATAAAAATGTTTACTGCACACAGCTACACTCAGTTTCCATTGCAGATTGCTCTGAATCATTGTTGGCTTTTGGTTAATAAGTAAAGAAGCAAATTTATGGTGACCTTTAGATCCCAGACCAAGGGTTTAGAATGACATTGTGAATATGATCAAACCACTTTTGCTTCAAGATCTCAACATTTCTAATTTTTTGCAAAAACTTGGGAACACTGCACATACCAAGAGAATATTGGTGTCCTGACATTTCCTTAGGGCTTATTTCAAACTGGTCACCTTCCCTGTAAAATGCCATTGATGGCAACTGGCTGAGAGGAAGCTATTAATAGTAAGCAAAGCAGGGCATAATTCCGGAAGATACCTCAAGTGTACTTTCTCTTACAACCTGTTTCTCTGGACAAACAAACAAGGGAAGAACTAAGTTATAATACAGGTTGAGGAGAAAGAAAATGCCTGGATTAGCTATAAAGGCCCAGCTTGCTGATCCCAGGCCCTGGTTTACAAGGGATATGGGGTGACCTTTAACCCTGCTTAGTATAGTCCAGCCTGCCTCACTCTGGCC
>NW_005871050.1:1658147-1660550 GCF_000147115.1 Myotis lucifugus | reverse complement strand
CCCCCTGCCAGCCTGGTAGCCCCAGACAGCCTGCTGGTAGTTACTGTTACTGTGACAGTGTCCTGGACAATTTGCATATTCTTCTATTATTAGTATAGATACATACATATACATAAATCTATTTTCCAAGCTTGCTATGTTCTGAGCAGAGGACTTCATTGTCTCTATTTATGTATATCTATCTATCTATCTATCTATCTATCTATCTATCTATCTAATATAAATGTACAATATATTATATATGCCATATAATATAATACAAAAATATATCCTACATATATGGAGGAGTTTCCCCTATTTGAGTGGGTCCTTAATACTTACAACTCTAGCTGGGAAACCATGTGTATCCTTATTGGACAGACACATAACTCACTCCAAAAGTATTTGCAGTCCTTCTGTGTCACATCCACTACATTTGCCTGTGCACAAAAGTATGGCTGTTGGTATCTGCAAAAACACTGTCTCCCTTGTACAACAAGCAAGATAATTGAAAGATAAGACCTTAAAGTCAACATTTTGTTTTTACATTGAATATTCTAGTAATAGTTAATTAGCATCCTCATTTATAGCATTATCCTTTATCCTAAATCAAGAACCTTAATATGAGGGACTGCTTTGACAGATACTAAAGAGTTGGCATTCTTCCCTTTGTGTACTGCCCCCTCCCCACCTTAAATTCACCAGCTGTAAAATAAGGTCTTCATTCTTTTTCCACATGGTAAGCTGTAGTTATGTGCTACATTTAGTGCTAAGAATATATCCTTAGTAATAGGACAGTACTGCCACTCTTGCATTTATTTATTGGGAAGAGAGAAAACAGAGCTGGGGAAGTAGAGTAGCTGAATTGGGGCAGCATAAGTGCAATAAGAGCTCACACTATCAGCTGGCTGCTCTTTCGGTAGAAGCAAGTGGTTATCAGCCAGATACCTTTTTTCCACCCTGTGCCTGCAGCACAATAGGAAGGAAGACACTGTCAATTCATCCAGTAGTTCCAAAACCAGCCTCTCTTCCCCCCTGCATGAGTAGTGTTTGCTATGTTTCTAGTCTATCCCTGAGCCAAGAAGCCCCCCACCTCCTTTGCCCAGGGAGCCTCATATCCAGGGCTCTGTAAGAACAGGCCAGTAGCACAGTAATAAACTATGATTAGGCAGCATGTCAACCCTGAACCTGGGCCAATGAACTCTTGGCAGCTTTTTCAGATGAAAGCATATGTAGTTAACCCTTTAATACTCTAGTGCAGTGGTTGCCAAACTGCGGCTCGTGAGCCACATGCGATTCTTTGGCCCCTTGAGTGTGGCTCTTCCTAAGCCTTAAGAGTACCCTAATTAAGTTAATAACAATGTACCTACCTATATAGTTTAAGTTTAAAAGATTTGGCTCTCAAAAGAAATTTCAATCGTTGTACTGTTGATATTTGGCTCTGTTGACTAATGAGTTTTCTGACCACTGCTTTAGTGGATTACTAAAATCAAATTCAGTTTTCTGCCAGAATTAAAATTTGGGTATAGGGCAAACCTCTAACCCTTCTGATTATAAACACCCAACATTTTTACAAATAGTACAACAGTTACTAGGTGAACACTCATATGCATGCACCTTAACCGCTTAGTGATGAGCTTGGCAAACTATGGCCCAAAGGTCAAAGCCAGCACACTGCCACCTATTTTTGCATAGCCAAAGTTAAGAATGATTTTTTTACATTTTAAATGGTTGAAAAATCTAAAGAAGAATATTGCATGATACATGGAAATTATATGAAATACATATTCCAGGGTCCATAAGCAAAACTATATTGGAACACAGCCATGCCCATGTGTTTCTGTATTGTCAGTGATTATTTTCTAACTACAGTGGCAAAGTTGGAACAGAGACTGCAAAGCCTAAAACATCTACTATATTAGCCCTTTATTAAAAAAAAATGTGGGTACTGTTGGGGAGAAAAAATGGCGGAGGTATAGACAGACATGTCCCGTGCCTTGTCCTGGAGCAGATAGGGTGAGCAGCTGAAGCGGGTAACATACAGCCCAAATAAGCAGAGGATATTCAGCTGAGAGACAGTTTGCAGCCGGGAAAGGCGGAGGACTCCCGGAGAAAGGGGACAGTTGGAGACTGTGGCTGGAATCTCTCCCAGAGCACCGGCTCAGCCTTGGAAACCGCGCCATCTTGAGGGGCTATTATGGGAAGCGTATACATCCAAAGACCCGGCATCCAGAGATCAGCTGCTAACCCAGAAACACCGGATCATGGACAGTGCGACTACGTGGAGCCCTGCTTCTCCTCACGGAAAGCAGAGAGAGAACTACATAACCAAACACCTGGAGAAGAGAGATCATGGGGAGACCAAGAACCAGCCCGCATATGAAAGAAAACAGGCATCACCAGAAAAGGAAGTAAACGAAATGG
>NW_005871050.1:1556115-1658047 GCF_000147115.1 Myotis lucifugus | reverse complement strand
GTGAGCTAGAAGACAAGGTAGGAAAAAATACCCAAGCAGAGCAGCTTCTAGAAAAAAATAAATAAAAATAAAAAGCCGGAGAGCCTAAGAGAACTCTGGGACAACACAAAACGAAACAACATCCGCATAATAGGGGTACCAGAAGGAGAGGAAACTGAGCAAGGAATAGAAAACCTGTTTGAAGAAAAATGACAGAAAACTTCCCTGATATAGGGAAGAAAAAACTCACACAAATCCAAGAAGCTCACAGAGTCCCAAACAAAATGAACCCCAAAAGACCGACGCCAAGGCACATTATAATTAAATTGGCAAACATCAACAACAAAGCAAGAATCTTAAAAGCAGCCAGAGAGAGACAGAAAGTCACCTAAAAAGGAGCCCCCATCAGACTAGTGACTGATTTCTCAACAGAAACACATCAGGCAAGACAGGAATGGAATGAAATATATAAAGTCATCCAAAGGAAGGGTCTGAATCCAAGAATACTGTACCCAGCAAGGTTATCAATCAAAATTGAGGGTGAAATCAGGTGCTTCACAGACAAAAAAGGACCTTGGGAGTTTATTACCACCAAACCAGCAAGTCAAGAAATGCTAAAGGGTCTGCTGTAAAAAGAAAAAATAGGAAACAAAGAAGGAACACAGGGGTAAAGAATAAAAATGGCGACTAACAAGTACCTATCAATAATAACTTTAAATGTAAATGGATTAAATGTCCCAATCAAAAGACATAGGGTAACTGAGTGGATAAGAAAACATGACCCATATATCTGCTGTCTACTGGAAACCCACCTCAGAAAAAAAGACGCACACAGACTGATGGTGAAGGGATGGAAAAAGGTTTTTCAGGCGAATGAAAATGAAAAAAAAAAAAAAGCCGGGGTAGCAATACTTATATCTGACAATTAGATCTCAAATTGAAGGACATTAAAACAGATAAAGAAGGCCATTTCATAATACTAAAGGGAGCAATCCAACAAGAAGAAATAACACTGGTAAACATATACGCACCCAATATAGGAGCACCCAAATACATAAGAAATCTTATGGAGGAGATCAAGGGAGAGATTGAAAGCAATACAATCATAGTAGGGGACGTTAACACCCCATTATCACCATTGGACAAATCCTCTAAACAAAAAATCAGCAAAGAAACATCAATCCTAAATGACTCACTAAATCAGATGGAATTAATTGATCTCTTCAGAACATTTCACCCCAAAGCCACAGAATATACATTCTTCTCAAGTGCACATGGGTCATTTTCAAAGATAGACCATATATTGGGTCACAGACAAAGTCTCTTCAAATTCAAGAAAATTGAAATCATATCAAGCATCTTCTCAGATCACAATGGCATAAAACTGAAAATCAACTACAATAAAAACAATCCAAAAATATCAAACACATGGAGACTAAATAGCACGCTATTAAATAATGACTGGGTTACCAAAGAGATCAAAGAAGAAATAAAAAACATCATGGCAACAAACGACAATGAAAACACAACAATCCAAAACCTATGGGACACAGCGAAAGCAGTCTTGAGAGGGAAGTTCATAGCTCTACAAGCCTACTGCAAGAAACAAGAAACAATGTGAATAAAATACCTAACCCTACAACTCAAGGAGTTAGAAAGAGAGCAACAAGAAAAGCCCAGTGTTAGCAGAAGGAAGGAAATAATAAAGATCAGAGCAGAGATAAATGACATAGAGACCAAAAAAAAACAATACAAAAGATCAACAAAACCAAGAGCTGGTTCTTTGAAAGGATAAACAAGATTGATGAACCTCTAGCCAGGCTCACCAAGAAACAGAGAGAGAGGACCCAAATAAACAAAATCAGAAATGAAAGAGGAGAAATAACAACAGACCCCACAGAAATACAAAGGATTGTTAGAAAATACTATGAACAACTCTACTCCAACAAACTAGACAACCTGGAGGAAATGGATATATTCCTAGAAAAATACAACCTTCCAAAACTTAATCAGGAAGAACCTAAAAATTTCAATAGGCCAATAACTATGGAAGAAATTGAAGCAGTCATCAAAAAGCTCCCAGCAAACAAAAGCCCAGGGCCAGATGGCTTCACAGGGGAGTTTTACCAAACATTCAAGGAAGAATTAAACTTATCCTCCTCAGACTATTCCAAAAAATTCAAGAGAAAGGAACATTTCCAAGCTCGTTCTATGAAGCCAGCATCACCCTAATACCAAAACCAGGTAAAGACAACACAATGAAAGAGAATTACAGGCCAATATTCCTCGTGAACATAGATGCCAAAATCCTCAACAAAATCTAGCAAATCGGATCCAGCAGTACATTAGAAAGATCATACACCATGACCAAGTTGGATTTATCCCAGGGATGCAAGGATGGTAAAATATCCACAAATCAATAAACGTAATACATCACATAAATAAATTGAGAGAAAAAAACCACATAGTCATATCAATTGATGCAGAAAAAGCATTTGACAAAATCCAACACCCTTTCTTGATAAAAACTCTCAGCAATATAGGAATAGAAGGATCATACCTCAAAATAATAAAAGCCATATATGACAAACCCACAGCCAACATCATAATCAATGGGAAAAAACTAAAACCATTCCCCCTAAGAACAGGAACAAGACAGGGATGCCCCCTCTCACCACTCCTGTTCAACATAGTACTGGAAGTACTAGCCCTTGCGATCAGACAAGAAGAAGAAATAAAAGGCATCCAAATTGGAAAAGAAGAAGTAAAACTGTCCTTATTTGCAGATGACATGATACTGTACATAGAGAATCCTAAAGAATCCATCAAAAAATTATTAGACTTAATAAATGAATTCAGCAATGTAGCAGGATACAAAGTTAATACCAAGAAATCTATAGCATTTCTTTACACCAATAGTGAACTTACAGAAAGTGAAACTAAAAAAGCAATCCCATTTACCATCACATCAAAAAAATTAAGATACCTAGGAATAAACTTAACTAAGGAGGTAAAAGACTTATATGCAAAAAAGTACAGGACACTGAAAAAAGAGATAGAGGAAGACATAAACAGATGGAAGAACATACCGTGTTCATGGATTGGTAGAATCAACATCATCAAAATGTCCATACTACCCAAAGCAATCTATAGATTCAATGCAATCCCCATTAAATTACCAACGGCATATTTCACAGACCTAGAATGAACATTCCAAAAATTCATCTGGAATAAAAAAAGACCTCGAATAGCTGCAGCAATCCTGAGAAAGAAGAACAAAGTAGGTGGGATCTCAATACCAGATATCAAACTGTATTACAAAGCCACTGTACTTAAAACAGCTTGGTACTGGCACAAGAACAGACATATAGATCTATGGAATAGAATAGAGAACCCAGAAATTGACCCAAACCACTATGCCCAATTAATATTTGACAAAGGAGGCAAGAGCATACAATGGAGTCAAGACAGTCTCTTCAATAAATGGTGTTGGGAAAATTGGATGCAAAAGGATGAAACTAGACCACCAACTCACACCCTACGCAAAATAAACTCAAAATGGATAAAAGACTTAAATATAAGACAGGAAACCATAAAAATACTAGAGGAATCCACAGGCAGCGAAATCACAAACATATGCCGAAGGAATTTCTTCTCTGATAATGCTCCTAGGGCAATGGAAACTAAAGAGAAAATAAACAAATGGGACTACATCAAAATAAAAAGCATTTGCACAGCAAAGGAAACCATGGGAAAGGCTACTGCATGGGAGCACATATTTTCCAATGATATCACCGATAAGGGTTTAATCTCCAACATTTACAGGGAACTCATGAAACTTAACAATAGAAAGATAAACAATCCAATCAAAAAATGGGCAATGGACCTAGATAGACACTTTTCGAAAGAGGACATGCAGAAGGCCGAAAGACATATGAAAACATGCTCGAAGTCACTAATTATACGAGAGGTGCAAATCAAAATGACAATGCGGTATCATCTCACACCTGTCAGAATGGCTATCATCAACAAATCAACAAACAACAAGTGTTGGAGAGGATGTGGAGAAAAAGGAACACTTCTGCACTGCTGGTGGGAATGCAGACTGGTGCAGCCACTGTGGAGAACAGTATGGAGCTTCCTCAAAAAACTAAAAATGGAACTCCCATTTGACCCAGTGATCCCACTTCTAGGAATATATCCCAAGAATCCAGAAACACCAATCAGAAAGGATATATGTACTCCTATGTTCATAGCAGCACAATTCACCATAGCTAAGATTTGGAAACAGCCTAAGTGCCCATCAACAGATGAGTGGATTAAAAAACTGTGGTACATCTACACAACAGAATACTATGCTGCGTTAAAAAAGAAGGAACTCTTGACTTTTGCAACAGCATGGATGGAACTGGAGAGCATTATGCTAAGTGAAATAAGCCAGTCAGAGAAAGATAAATACCTCATGATTTCACTCATTTGTGGAATATAGAGAATGACATAGACTGATGAACAGGGACAGATCCAAAGACAGAGAAACAGCGATCAGACTATTAATCCCCAGAGGGAAAGTAGGGGAGGGAAGGGGCAAGGGGAAGAGATCAACCAAAGGACTTGTATGCATGCATATAAGCCAAACCAATGGACATGGACAACAGGAGGATGAGAGCATGAGTGGGGGTGGGGGGAAGAATGGCGGTTTAATGGGGAGGGGGATGAGGACACATTTGTAATACCTTAACTAATAAAGAATTAAAAAAAAATTGACCCTGGCCAGGTAGCTCAGTTGGTTAGAGTGTTGTCCCGATATGCCAAGGTTATGGATTTGATGCCTGGTCAGGGCACATAGAAGAATCAACCAATAAATGCACCAATAAGTGGAACAACAAATTCATGTTTCTCTCCCCCCACCTTTCCTCTCTCTCAAATCAATAAATAATTTTTTAAAAAAATCTGTCAACCACTTTCTTAGTGTTCCAATAGCGCCTTTTATAAGATGCTTGTATTAACTGTTTCCTTTACATTAAGACTTTTGTAGGAATCAAACTAGATTTTTTGTATAAATGTGCCTTCTTGGGAATTTGAAAGACAACATGGAAGCAAGAAGAAATCTGCGATCTTCTGAGAGATCTCTGTTATTTTTCTTCAGTCAGTTCCTTCATGATAATGGCAAGGATTTTTCAACTCAGTAAATATGAACTTAGCCTCTGAGTGGCCAAAAATTGGTTAAGAACTTAGTTGAAGAGACCTTAATTTGGATATTGGCTCTACCATTTGTTTAATATATAACTTGGAGAAGTCTTGTGGCCTCTCTGAGCCTCTTTCCTTATCTGTAAAATGGTTTAATAATATTTCACCCCATTTAGTTCTCAGTCACTCAGTGAGATAATTAGCAAAAAAAGTACTTTTTAAATGCAAAACTAAAATTTATTGCATATTGGTGTGATTATGATTACATGTATTATCTCTCCCTTATTGACTTGTTTGGTCAGCCCCTTCAAAAATACCATACCTATTAAGAATGGATTCCTCTTATGGAAACTAATTACACATATTGCCTATCTCCAGGTAGGATTTTGTGATCCTGTCCTCCATTACACACTGCATCATCTTATTTGACATAAAAAGCTAGACTACTTTATCTCACTGCTACCATGCCAGGCGCTCTGCCCTAATGCCAATTTGTCACATAGTAGAAAGCACCCCAGACATATTTCAAAACAAATCAAGGTATACAATTTGAATTACAGATGGCCTGGAGGAGATTTCAGAAAAAAATATAGCCACATAAAAATGAACAATTGCTATGTTGTCATGATTAACAAAGCTGGTTAAGCAGTCAGATGCCCTTGTGTTTGAATCCCTATTCTGTCCTTTATAGCTGTGAGGCCTGGAAGAAGTCATACTCATACTAGTATCTTTGAGAATACTAAAAACCTTTTGAGGTGTCATCATTATCCCAGAGATGGCATTACCATCCCTTACACAACTGTCAAGACTCTAGGTTCTGGTTCATATACAATTCTTCCTCTCTCTCTATACTCAAGCCTTATTGAATTTGGTCCAGATCCTTGAATGTTCCATGCTTTTTTCCCACTGAAAAGACTTTGCATGGGCCAGGAATGAACCTTCTACTCCCACTCAACTCCTGTGCATTTCATCTAGTTAACAGTTATTCATCTTTAAGGCCTCAGTTTGAATGCCATTTCTCCAAGAAAATTCTTCCTAACCCTATCCTCATGTTCACACAACTGGTTTGATTCCTCCTTACTGACCCCCATTGCACCCTGTACCTCTGTGTAATAGCATTTCACACCAATACTTCCATTTTAAAAGTGGAGATTAGATACTATTTGTTAAGTGTCTATCTTGCTCATGAGATCAAGGACTGGATCTAGTGACCATTTTATCTCTAGCACCTAAAATTGTGCCTGCTACATAATAGAGGATCAATAAATACATATTGTAAAAATTAATAAATGAGTCTGTGATGGGCTCTTCCTTACAGGACATCAACCTTATTATATCACAGGGTTAAAAGTTCCAGAATGTTAACATCTGCACAGTGGTCAGTTCACTGATGACAAAATGACTTGAAGAGCAGGAAGAACTCCTTCAGAGTAGCAGTTCCAACCTCCCTGCTGGCTTAATTTCAGCAAAATCCTACTTCTCTTTGCTGTTGTTGGTAAGAATGCTATTAGAAGCCAAATAATGCAGTACATATATAGGCTATTTAAATATTTTTTTGGTATTTCACATAATTTATTAACATCAACAAAGGCATAGCTGAGCTGGCTGATGTTTCCTTACAGTACAGCAAAATAAGATGTCTATTTCCCCCAGCAGGTGTGTGAATCCTGTAACTCCAATCAATGCTAATGACAGCATGTGCCTGCAAAGAGAGCAAAGTGAATGAGGGAGGCTGTTACTATTATAATCTTCTCACAACCTCCCATTGCCTCAGTGACGAGGAGACAGCTTCTTTTTCTTCCTCTTGAAATGAGATCAATATTCTCACTCATATTGTCCATGTCTTTTTCCCAAGATGGATAGAAGCTCCATTTTGAGCAGAGTACACTAAATTATGTTCTCTGGCATTCAACTATGTTTCTTAAACTTAATGTATGTACACATTTCCTTGGGATCTCATTAAAATGCAAATTCTCAGGATATCTGGGGTGGGGTCTGAAATCCTACATTTCATGCTGCTGGTCCATGGAACACACTTTGAGAAATGAGTCCCTATGGGTTTTCTGGTCTCATAAGTGGTAACTGATGTGATCAATGATCATTTTGAGGCTCTGGAAATTCCTTCTGAACCATTGCAAAAGAGAAGATATCAATTTGAAACTCTGGAGGCCATAGTCAAGAATTCTAAAAAAAAAAACAAAAAAAAAAAAGGAATTCTCCAATAGAGCATTCTCTGGGAATCTAAGAGGTGTTTCAAGCTTGGCATATAATGGTTATAAGCAGAGGCTCTAGTTAAAAAAAGACATGGATTTCCTGGCCCAGCCAGTTACTACGTGAAGGACCTTGGCCAGGGCATTTAACTGTCCTGATCATCAATTTTCTCATCTGTGAAAAGGGCCAACAATTGCAGAGGCAAGTTTGGAGGATTAGACACCAGAATGCAGAGCCTGGCAGTGATTGTAACAGCACAGCTAAAGGTCATCTTGGCCCCATAAAACCTGCTGCATTTAAGCGATCCTGAGAAAGAACAAAGTAGGTGGGATCTCAATGCCAGATATCAAGCTGTATTACAAAGCCACTGTTCTCAAAACTGCCTGGTACTGGCACAAGAACAGACATATAGATCAGTGGAATAGAATAGAGAGTCCAGAAATTAGCCCAAACCAATATGCTCAATTAATTTTTGACAAAGGAGGCATGAACATACAATGGAGCCAAGATAGTCTCTTCAATAAATGGTGTTGGGAAAATTGGACAGATATATGCAAGAAAATGAAACTAGACCACCAACTTACACCATACACAAGAATAAACTCAAAATGGATAAAGGACTTAAACGTACGACAGGAAACCATAAAAATTCTAGAAGAATACAAAGGCAACAAAATCTCAGACTTATGCCAAAACAATTTCTTCACTGATACAGCTCCTAGGGCAGTTGAAACTAAAGAGAAACTGAACAAATGGGACTACATCAAAATAAAAAGCTTCTGCACAGCAAAAGAAACCATCAACAAAACAACAAGAAAACCCACCTCGTGGGAAAACATATTTGCCAACGTCGTATCTGATAAGGGCTTAATCTCCAAAATTTATAGGGAACTCACACAACTTAACAAAAAGAAGATAAACAATCCAATCAAAAAATGGGCAAAGGATCTAAATAGACACCTTTCCAAAGAGGACATTCAGAAAGCCAAGAGACATATGAAAACATGCTCAAAGTCACTAATCATCCGAGAGATGCAAATCAAAACAACAATGAGGTACCATCTCACACCTGTCAGAATGGCCATCATCAACAAATCAACAAACGACAAGTGCTGGAGAGGATGTGGAGAAAAAGGAACACTTGTGCACTGCTGGTGGGAATGCAGACTGGTGCAGCCACTATGGAAGGCAGTATGGAGGTTCCTCAAAAAATTGGAAATGGAACTCCCATTTGACCCTGTGATCCCACTTCTAGGAATATATCCCAAGAAACCAGAAACACCAATCAGAAAGGATATATGCACCCCGATGTTCATAGCAGCACAATTCACCATAGCTAAGATCTGGAAACAGCCTAAGTGCCCATCAGTAGATGAATGGATTAGAAAACTGTGGTACACCTACACTATGGAATACTATGCTGCTGTTAAAAAGAAGGAACTCTTACCATTTGCAACAGCATGGATGGAACTGGAGAGCATTATGCTAAGTGAAACAAGCCAGTCAATAAAGGAAAAATACCACATGATCTCACTCTTTCATGGATAATTAAGACCATTACAAACTTTTGAACAATAATAGATACAGAGGCAGAGCTGCCTCAAACTGATTGTCGGACTTCAGTGGTAAGGCCAGGGAGGGTTGGGGGACAGGAGGGAGGGGAGTAAGAGATCAACCGAAGGACTTGTATGCATCCATATAACCATAACTAATGGACATAAGACACTGGGGGGTAAGGGAGGGCAGGGGCTTGTCAAGGGCGGGGGGGGGGGGAAAGGACACTTATGTAATACCTTTGTAATACTTTTAGCGAAAAATAAAAATTAAAAAAAAAACAATTTAAAAAAAGAAAAAAAAAAAACCTGCTGCATTTAAAACCAACACTAGCTGGCCAACTAAGCTTCCCCATGGGTAGTTTCCTCTGTGGAAATATCTGCTCAGAGTGGCCTCTGGGGAAACTGCAAAGCTAAAGAGTTTCTGGACTTGGCTCAGCCTTTTGAGATCACTACTGCTATCAACCCCAGTAGACACAGCATCATGGAAGCCTGGGATAATCTCAGACTTCCCTCTCTATTGCCATGGTTATTCTTTCAGGCCTGCTATTTAGGCACCTATCATTTTATCTCCAGATGCAATCAAAGACTTGGAAAAAAACTGGAAAATTCTTCTCTCTATGGAATTTGGAGAAGTTTTGCAGTATTAGGCATGCATTATCTATTGTATTAGCTCCAGAGTCAGATGGTCCAAGTTTCATGTGTGACATTTTGTAGATAGGCCACTGTTGTAATTCTTTTAGCTTCTATGCTTTTCAAAGTTAGAATAGATGTTAGCCTTAGGGGTTAGTGACCCGAGTGGCTCTTCTTGGGGTGCAGGTTATGTTCTGTTTCTTTATCTGGGTGCTCATTATTTAGGCATGCTCCATTTGTAAACAATAATCATTAATTATATGAGTACTCCTCTGTATATGTTATACTTTACTACAAATTTTAAAATAGCCCAATCACATTACTCATCAATAAAGGCTATGCCATGTTGTGAATAAATGCTTTAATATTTAAAAAGCAAGAGTGAGTAGTATAGTAATATATATATATAATTCCACAAGGGCCAATCTCTGTGCAACAGCCCAGAAGATGATGTCCCATTAATTTTCATGATCAGCCTACTTCCTTTTATTTGGATCTATGTATAAAAAGATGCATGAAGCAGACTCATGGAAACCTAGAACTCCTGTGGGGAGAGTAGTAATGACTGAGCAGTTTGGGGTCCAGTACAACATAGTCCTGACTTGTTTGGTTTGGTTCTGTCCCAGGTGGCATCTCATTGTGTTATGCTGCAGAAGCCAACATCCAGCACCAGCTGTCAGTTATGAATCAGCATTGAACATGATTCAGCCGCGCTTTCTAATCCAATAACACTGTCAAAAAGTTTTATCTATAATATACAGAGCAATAATACATACTTGATCCATGACTACTTCAAAAGTAGTCACAAATGGTTCCTATTTCATGAAAGTTACTGAGGTTAGTATTGTTTTCTTGAAGATACATTTGTGTAAACATACAGAGGAGTTATATTCAACTTCTATTTGGTTATACACTACAAATGATTTATAGTAGAACTAACAGTATCATGGTGGGGCAGTTAAGCATGTGGACTTTTGTGTCAGATCCAGATTCAAGTCCTTGCTCTGCCACTTCCTAGCTATGAGACCTTGCACTAGTTACTTAACCTCTCAGTTTGTTATCAATGGATCTGGTTGTTATGAGGATTAAAGAGATAATGTTTATACAGTATACTTAGCCCAGTAATTATTATTATAGTATTATCATGCCTGTGACTGTCATGAAAAATCAATTAGATAAAATGTGCAAAATGCTTTTTGTAAAGTTATTGCTTGATTAATGTGGAGGGCTGCTGGCTAGCACATTCGGGTGTTTTTTAGATATTGGGGGCAGTCCTAGTCAAGAGGCTAGGACGCCACTCAGTCTGACTTTCCCGCCCAGGTGGTAAGGGGGGGTGTGGGTCCTATTATGTTGCCAGGAACTCAAGGCCCACCCAGATGTGATGTAACTTCGAGTATAAATAAACTTCCCACCGGTGTGGGAGGGGCTCTGTTCATCTATCAGAGGGCAGACACCACACCCAGGCTCAGCTTTCCCTCTATTTCTGTCTCAGTCTTGTTTTATTCATTTTTCATTAAACCCTCGTCCTGTTCTACACAAGAATTCATCAACCCCCGCGTTCTCTCTCTCTGCGCTGGTCGTGGGAAGAGAGAACGCCCCCCCCCCGCCCTAGATTAATGCTGTTATTATACTGTCCCTGAAAAGACCTTCCTTGCAAAGCCCCCTGGGACTTGGGCAAACTCACCTTGTGTCTGGCCTCTCATGCTGCCCACCTGCAATCAATCATTCAGTTCCAGGAAGAATCAACAGAGAAAGTTGTGCATCCTTTTACCTAAGTGTAACGCCTTATTCTGGATTTCTCTCACTTTATATTCATTCATGTATATATTTATTTGCATGCCTCCTTAAGTCATGATTTCCCCAAAAATATAAAAAAACAATAGTGTTTGAAAATGTATTATTCAGTGAAATAAAAATAAATGTGGTCAAATTAGATGGAAATTCTGTATACTATATCCCTCTTGAGATCTGGACTCTGACAAAAAGTGCCATTAGTTCAATCACTAATCCATTTATTCATTCATTTAATAACATATGTATTGAGTGTCTGCTATTTGGCTGTCACTATTCTTGGCATGGGGCGGGGGATGAGCAGGAAACATAATTATCCCACAATACACTGCTTAATCCAGTGTTTCCCAAATGGACTCTCTCTGTAAAGAATCTTCATTAATTTGGTACCCCTTTGTCCTCCACACTCACTACAGCTAAAATGAGTATCCAGAGGTTTCCAAAGCATGACATTCAATTTCACACCTCTGTGAATCTGCTCATGCCACTTCACCTTCTGCCTGGAGTGCCTTTTCTCCCCTCAACCCCTTGCTGCCTAAATAACCCCATCCTTCCATCTGGATTCTGCTCAAGCTCCAACTTATCTGAGAATGTCTTTTAGTTCATGTCACTGGGCTGAAATTGCTTCCCTCCTCTTTGCTCCCATCATGTCCACTTCACACCCTATATCAAGCCACATTTTGTAATGATTGCTTTACTTGTCTGTCTTCCACCAGTCTCTGCATTCCTAGAAGGAAGGGACCATGCCCCATACATCTCTGCAATAATATGGTCCTTGGCTCTCAGTAGTGACTTTTCAAATACAAGCATACTTAATTTTATTGTGCTTTGATTTACTGTGCTTCACAAATGTCACATTTTTTTTTTTACAATGAAGGCAGACCCTCCACCAGCAAATAGATAACAATTTGCTTTATTGCAATACTCACTTTAGTGCAGTGGTCTGGAACTGAACCCGAAATATCTCTGAGGTATGCCTGTTAAGTGCGAAAAGCCTATGTGAGTCAGGCCAACAGTCTTGGTGCTTTTATGCAAATTATTTTAAAATGGCACCTGCTCTTAGCAGGCTCAGCCTGGGAGTGCATTGTTTGGCAAGTGCAAGGCATGTATGAGTATGGAGGGAGGGGCTCTTTTCTCTAGATGCAAGGCTTGGGAGTCAGAGAATGGATTAACCTTCAGTCTCAATGACCCCTTTGGGAACTTTTTGTCAGCAATCACAGAATTAAAGAATGAGATTCCAGGCCGGGGTTGGGGATTTTGGAGAAAATATTACAGAGATTGACCTCCACAGCCCTTTCAGAGCTAAAACACTATAAGTCTAAAATAAGTAAACTAAAGAGACATTTCTATACAAGCCTACATTTTTAACATGTTTCCTTTCTCTTGTTTAAATTACTATATACACTGAGTGGCCAGATTATTATGACCATCTGACGTTTGTAGGCAAATTAGCTATAATTTCGTGCTGAAGTTGCTAGAGGGCCAGACCATTACAAATAGGGAAGCAGGTTGTTTACCACTATAGTAGAAGTGATTTTTTTTCTGAAGATATGGGTAAACAACACGATTTAACAGCCTTTGAACGTGGGATGGATGCACGTTATATATACTGAGTGGCCAGATTATTATGACCACCCCATCAGTACTTCATTGGGCCACCTTTTGCCTTCTTCTTGTGGCGATTTTTCTTGGCATTGACTCCACGAGATGTTGAAAGGTGATGCGAGGAATCTGACACCATGCCTGATGAATAGAACTGTCCAGTTCTGTAAGATTTGATGGTTGTGGAACCAGCTGCCTGATGGCTCTTTTAACTTCATCCCACAAATGCTCAATTGAATTGAGATCTGGTGATTGTGGGGGCCACCTAAGCAAGGTAAAGTCTCCCTCATGTTCTTGAAACCACTCCTGCACAATACAAGCACCGTGGCATGGCACATTTGTCTTGTTGGAAGAAGCCATCTCCATTGGGATACGCCATCAACATGATAGGATGAACTTGATCAGCAACGATACTTAGGTATGTTGTGCTATTCAGACGTTGTTCCACACAAATTAAAGGGCCCAAATCATGCCAGGAAAACATGCCTCAAACCATAACACTGCCCCCACCAGCTTGAAGGGTTGTACTCATGCATGTGGGGTGCATGCTTTCATGCTGTTTCTGCCAAATTCTCACTCTGCCATCTGCATGATGCAACTGGAAACGTGATTCATTGGACCACATGACTTTTTTCCAATGCTCGACTGTCCAATCCTTGTGTTCCTGTGTGAATTGGAGACGTTTTATCTTGGTAACTGCAGACAGCAAAGGTGTTCGAACAGGCCTTCCGCTTCCATATCCCATACGATGCAGTGTACGGCTAATTTGCCTACAAACATCAGGTGGGCATAATAATCTGGCCACTCAGTGTATATGTTGATTGTACTCAGTTGATGGCACATTAACCAAATCAGACATCTGTTGCTCATTTGTCTCTAAAGAAGTGAAGCTCATTCTGTAGGATTCCCATTATAATAAAACAAGCTAAGATTGGCCTTATTATTGTATTTCACTTATATAATTTGGAAATTATAAATAGCTCTTAGGATTGCCAGATAAAATACAGGATGTTCAGTTAAATTTGAATTTCAGGTAACAATGATTTTTTTACTGTAACTATGTCCCATGCAGTATTTGGGACATAATTACACTAAACAATTTGTTGTTTCTCTGAAGTTTAAAATTCACTAAGTATCCTCTATTTTGGTTTGCTAAATGTGGCAAGCCTACCTGCGATACCTTTGTATTAACAGCTAAAACAGGATAGTCAGATTTCCATTGCACCTCCAGGAAAAGGTATCGGGCTCTGGGGGCAGTAACTAGTGGAAAGTAGAGAGCACCTTCATTTTTTTTAAAAAAATATATTTTATGGATTTTTTTTTTTTACAGAGAGGAAGGGAGAGAGATAGAGAATTAGAAACATCAATGAGAGAGAAACATCGATCAGCTGCCTCGTGCACACTCCCTACTGGGGATGTGCCCGCAACCAAGGTACATGCCCTTGACCAGACTCGAACCTGGGACCCTTGAGTCCGCAGGCTGACGCTCTATCCACTGAGCCAAACTGGTTAGGGCCAGCACCTTCATTTTTGCTGTTGATATGTTAGGTTTTGCTCTCTCTGCTTTTAGAGAAAATACAATTTTTTATTTCTTTAAAATGATGTTTTTAGGCCTTGCCAGTGTTTTTCAGTGGTTAGCGTGTCAGCCTGTGCCCCAAAGGGTCAAGGGTTTGTCAAGGGCATGTACCTGGACTTCAGGTTCCATCCCTTCCCCCACCCCTGCATGCAGGAGGCGACCAATCTATGTGTCTCTCTCTTTCTCTCTCTCCTCCCCTCTTCTTCCACTCTCTCTAAAAATCAATGAAAATGATATCCTTGGGTGAGGATTAACAAAAAAAATTAGAAGGAAGTTTTTAGAATATCACAATGAGGAGAATAAAAATGTCTATGTCTCAGAGCTCTAGCAAGAATTAAATGTGATAACATATTTATGCATCTAAACAGAGTAAAAATTCCAGAAATTGAAGCTGCTGATATTTTCATTATTCTATTGTTGGTATTCTTTCTAAATGTGGAGCATATAACAAGAGGGACTACAACACAGGAGTAACTGTTTGAGGAAGGGGAAGAAAAGGGATTTCTATACCTCACATTTCACCCTCAAGGACTGTATTTGTATCTCAAATTATGGCGCCCATAACAATAGTAAATGCTTTACCCAGACAAGATTTTTGATGCTGTTTATTTTTAATTATTTTTATTACGTGTGTCAATTCTTTAAGTTCATGCTGTTTTCAACCATGTTTAACATTGTAGTTGGGAAAACTTTGTTAGTATTGTTAGTGAGTTGCAAAGATGGAAAGATGGGCAACATGTTCTGATAGCCAGATCATAAATTAGAAACTCCAGTTCTACCACAAATTGATACACTATGGTTCTGACCAACCCACATTTCCTTTGAGCTCTGTGACCTCTGTGACCTATTTAATAGATCATTAGTTTGAAAGCCTTTTAAAAATCCATTCAGTACTCCAGTTACAAATAGATCTTGTGTTGAGCTGGTGTTGCCTCTCACATTATTAGTTCCTAATAGTAATCTGGACAAAGTATCATTCATTGAGTCTTGCTGTTACAGCCAGTTATGAATGTATATATAGTGGGCCCAAATCATAGCAGCATAGGAGAAATAGTCTTCGCCACTGACTGGACTACCTGCCTTGTCATTTTAAGTTCAAGTTGATGGCTGGTCTATATTTAGTAAAAAAAAAAAAAAAGGACTTCACTGAAAATTGATAGAGGTAATTGGTGATCGGTTCAGACTCGGTACAAGCAAATGATAGTTACCACATTAAATGAAAAGAGTTCAGGATTCCAGAAGCCAAGTTAATTCAAATAGAACCATGAAATTAGTTAGTCCACCCATATGGTCTGTGCTCCCGATAGAATGCAGTGTGCCTGGGAATCAATCATGATGCACAGTGTTGCTCCTTCCAGTGGAGTCATATGAGGGCCTTCCAGAGAAATCCTGATCTCATTGGGCCCCTAGAGCAGGGGTCCTCAAACTTTTTAAACAGGGGGCCAGTTCACTGTCTCTCAGACCATTGGAGGGCCGGACTATAGTTTAAAAAAAAACTATGAACAAATTCCTATGCACACTGCACATATCTTATTTTGAAGTAAAAAAACAAAATGGGAACAAATACAATATTTGTATTTGCATGTGGCCCACGGGCCGTAGTTTGAGGACCTCTGCCCTAGAGGATAGAAGATCAAAGGTAGACTTAACAATTGGTAAAGTTAATGGGAACCCCACATTTCAGTGATAAAGTTGGTAGGGGAAGTGCCAACATGTCACTGTTTCCACTTGGACATTTTATGAAATAGTAAACACCAATAAAAACTGCCCACTAGCCTAAGAACTTTGAAATACTGAACAATCAAATGATGAACATTATCTATTTTTTTGTAAAGCTATGCTACAATATATTGTTAGGTGGTTAAGGCATTACAACCAAAATAAAATTTTGACTGTTCATATTCCATAGCAGTTAACTTTTGTAATCTTACTTCTTAGCTGTCAATATGTTTGTTATGGTACAAAAATTAATTTAGGGTTAAGCAATTTAATTGAAAATATAGTTTATGGAAGGGTAATTTCACAGCTTGAGAACACAGAGCATTCATCTAATCTCTACAGAGCACACTTAAGGTACTATATGTCAGCAATAAGACACACACTCACCTATATTTTGTTTAGCTTCTTTCCAGCTATTTCAGTTGGTTTTGTTAAAGCCAACCCAAAATGGATTTTAACTTCGCAAGTGTGTACGTGAGTAGATTCCAATAATCTAGGCATTGGCTTACCCTTCCACATTGCTTGACACAAGCTCCCATGTACCATGCATTCCAGTGATAACAGTACTACTGTCCTCTGTCCTTTCATTTTTGTATTCCTTTGTTCTAGCTTCTGAGTCAGGGGAAGACTTGAAGAAGATGATGATGACTTTGAAGGAGATGATGATATGTTTAAAAAGAGTAGGTCATGGTGGCCCTATGCATTCCTCACAGGAACTGGAAAAGGTAGGACCTCAGTAAGTTAATTCTTGTTAAATAAAAAATGAAAGAATGAATACTGAAATTTAACTTCTTTTACAAACATGCCTCAAATGCTTCTACAGTAATAGAGAGACGATGCTGCTGCTGCTGCTGATAGCTAAAGAGTACTTACTATGTGCTAGGTGCTAGTTTAAATGCTTTGTACATATTAACTCATTTAATACTCACTTCAATCATATAAAGTAGGCACTATTTTTTCCCAGTTTATAGATAAAGAAACTAAGGTATAGAGAAGTTTAGTACCTTGCCCAAAGTCATCCAGCTGGCAAGTAGCAAAATTAGGATTCAAATCCAGACTTTGGTGCCAGAATCTATGCTCTTATCCACCATGCCAAATTGTCATTTCTTCCTAGACCTCTCTTTACACCTCCCTGATTTTGGCTTAACCTAACACTGTCAACACTTAAAAAAATGACTAGAAAAAAGGGCATGCTATCTAAGTGTTTATTTCCCACATTGAATGGTGAGATACTTGGAGGCAAGGCTGAAGTCTTATTGTCTCTGTACCCTCATGGTTTGCACATTATCTAAACATAGCATATGTCCAAAATAAATATTTTTAAGAAAACTGATTTGAAATAGTAGGTTGGTCCATATGAAATTGACATTATTATAAGTCAAAATAGTTTATAGTCAATTTCCTTTAGTTCAACTTGCTAGAATATGAACAATACACTCAAGATCTGAAGCTAACCATATTCCTCAAATTTGTAGCATATTGATACTTACAGGAAGATAATATTATCAGATAGTCTTATAAACTATCATTGACAAGGCCAAGACATGGGAAAGCTGATAGTTCTTGATTTCTTCCTGCATCTATTTTATTTCTCATTTCCCTCTATGGCAAGTACATAATAATGGGTTATCTACAACACCATTTTTAAATGTCTCCAAACCAACAATGGGAAGTGCATATTAGACATTTTATCAAGGTGACATCCAGCTCAACTTTCCAAAGCAAGCCTCCATTTCACTCCTATCCCCTGCTCTCATTCATTTATTTATTCAGCAAATAGTTCTCAAGTGTTTCTTCCAGACTGGGCTTTGAGGATACAAAGAAAATATATACTCAGTTCCCATTGGTGGTTTTGGGGACTCCTAAGTGGTAATGATAGATCTCGCCACAAGATGGCACTCCTAATTCTTCTTTGTATTACTTTTCCATCATGATGAAAGACCCTATGATATTTCAGCTGTCCCAGAACAAATATAACCATGACATGTTTCACAGTTGATGTAGTTGACTGCTTATATGAATAGATTTCACATGAGATACTTTAAAATGATGTTGTTGTTTTTTCTCAGGGACTTGCAAAAGTTACTTTGGGAGAGGGTATATATTGTAACATTGAGGGCATGTTGTAATGTGAAGGCATGAGTACCTTCTCTTATTGCTTATCCCTACTCTAAAGAAGCACTCAGAATTAAGGAAAGGTAGGACAGAAAACTTCATATACCACTGCAGGCAAGCAGTGCACCGAGGCCAGGGGAGCGCAGAGGGCCCCAATACTCACCAAAAGCTTCCCAGGGAAGTAGATGCTCCAATTGCATCTTAGGAGTTCCTCTTACTAAGTTACTCCATCCCGACTATTCCTATCCAAATTGGTGCCACAAGCCTATGTCTACCCTCATCTTGATCTTCTCTACCAAAGAACAGGATTGGGCTGAGTTTGGCAAAATTTGACCAAGGATTTTACTTTGGTGAAAAAACTAAAACCAATACTGAGATGAATTAAATGTTAGAATTATCTAATAAGGATTTTAAAGCAGCCATCAACACTTTATAATGATAAAGGGAACACTACATCAAGAAAACATAGCACTTCTTAATATATATGCACCCAACCAGAGAGCACCGAAATATATAAAACAACTACTCACAGAACTAAAGGGAGAAAGAGATCAAAACACAATCAAAGTTGGAGACCTCAATACTCTATTGACAGCTCTAGACAGATCAACCAAACAAAAAATCAATAAAGAAATATAGGCCTTAAATGAAACACTAGGCCAAATGGACATAATTTACATTTACAGAACATCAGATTATACATTCTTCCCCAGTGCACATGGAACATTCTTAAGGATAGACCATATGTTGAGTCACAATACTAGCATAAACAAATTCAAGAAAATTGAAATTATACCAAGCATATTCTCTGACCACGATGTCTAGAAACAGAAGTGTGGTGATTGCCAGCGAGAAGAGGGTGGGGGGAGAAGGGATCCTAATATAAGGTGACAGGCACATGTTGCAATATACAGATCTTGTAACATATAAACCCATACCTGAAACCTATATATTCATGTTGACCAATGTCACCCCAATTCATTTAATAAATAAATATTTAAAAATAAAGCAGCCATCATAAAATGTTTAAACAGCAAGTATAAATTTTCTTAAAATAAATGAAAAAATCCCAGAAGAGAAATAGAATTTATAAAAGAATCAAATTGAAATTATATAAATAAAGGAATCAATGGTAGAGTAGAGATGACAAAGGACAGACTCAGTGAAATTGAGAATGGATCAATAGAATTCACATAATATGAACAACAAAGATTAGACTGGAAAAAATATGAACAGAACCTCAGCAACATGTGGAACAAAAATAAAAGATCCAGCATTCATATCATGAGATATGAAGAGAAGAGAAGAGAAAGAGAGTGGAGCTAAAAATTTGTAAAGAAATAAGGGCTAAAACTTCCCATGTTTGGTGAAAGATGCAGACCTACAGATTCAAGAAGCTAAGTGAACTTCAAATAGGCTAAAACGAAATGCATGCCAATACATATCATAATGAAAATTCTGACAAAGGAATACAAAGTATAATTCTTGAAAGCAGACAAAGAGAAAACACATTACTTATACAGGATCATCAATTTGAATGACAGCAGATTTCTAATCTGAAACCATGGAGACCAAGATGTATTAGCACAGTATTTTTTTTGAGTAATAAAAGAAGATTATTTTCTCTGAGAAGAGCCATGTGAAGAAAATGCAAACAAGCTATAGACTGAGAAAACATTCAGGGGTGGGCAAAGTAGTTTTAATGTGGCATTGTGACATCATTTTGAATTAATAAGTCTATTATAATAATCACATCCTGCATGTCTTTTTCCATATGAACAACTATAAACCAACATTTGTCCACCCCTGTATTTGCAAACCACATATCTGACAAAAACCTTCTGGAGTATCAATGTATAGAGAACCGCCAGAACTCAACAGTAAAAATCAAATAACCCAATTAAAAGATGGGCAAAAGGCATGAATAGACATTTCATCTCACCGAAGAGAATATGCAGATGGCAAATAAGCCCATAAAATACATTCAAAATCATTAGCTATCAGGGGAATGCAAATTAAAGCCCAATAAGATACCACTATATACACACAAGAATGGTTAAAATAAAAAATTATAAGAACACAAAATTCTAGTGATGATGTCAAGAAACTGGATCATTCATATATTGTTAGTAGAAATGTAAAATAGTGCAGCTACTCTAGGAAATGGTCTGGTAGCTTATTTTAAAAATTAAACATGCAACTAACTACCAAATGATTCAATAAATGCACTCCTAGGCATTTATCCCAGAAAAATGAAAACCTATATCCACACAAAAATCTGTACACAAATGTTAGTAGCAGATTTATTTATAAGAATAAAAACTGATAACAGCTCAGATGTCCTTCAATGGGTTAAAGAAACTCTGGTGTATCCATATCATGGAACACAGCAATAAAAATGAATAAATTATTGATACATACAATATTTGGATGAATCTCCAGGAAATTATGATGAATGAAAAAAGCCAATTCTAAAAGGTTACATACTATGTGACTCCACTTATATGGCATTAATGGAATTGCAAAATTATAGAAATGGAGAATAGCTTAGTAGCTGCAAGTGTTTAAGGACTTATGAGGGTGGTGAGTATGGTTATGAAAGGGTGACATGAAGGATTCTTGTGTTGGAATTGTGCAGTGTCTCGACAGTGGTGATGTGTACACAACTTGCACAAGTGACACAATTACACAGAATTGAATATATATACACACACAAGTGCAGGTGGTACATAGGACTGATGTTTTATATCAGTATTAATGTCCTGGTTTGGATATTGTACTGTGTTAATGGGGGAAGCTGCACAGGTTGTGCAAAAATTTCTTTGTGTTACTTCTTGCAACTGCATGTAAATTTATAATTATCTCAATAATAATTTCAATTAAAAACACAATCAAGTGTTGCTCAATTTTAAAAAGGTTTCACTTAAGGCTTCAAATTCCTTTCTAGCTACCACCTATTTTATCTTTGTTTTATTTTATCTTTGTATCTATTTTATCTTTGTTTTCCTTCATAGCCAACTTTCAGTTCTCTGTCCCAACTTCCTCATTACCTAATCAATTCCCAACCCACCACAATGGATCCTGTCAAGATCCTGATATGGCTCTTGTCAAGGTCAATAGTGACCTTGTCATTTTCTACACTGTTCACCTTCCTACCTAAATCTTTTGTTTAAAATTGTATTGGTTTTAGAGAGGAAGGGAGAGGGAGAGAGAGATAGAACCATCAATGATGATAGAATCATTGATTGGCTACCTCCTGCACATCCCCAACTGGGGGTGGAGCCCAAAACCCAGGACATGTGCCCCGACTGGAAATTGAACTGTGACCTCCTAGTTCATAGTTTGATGCTAAGCCATGCCAGCTGGGCTCTACCTCTACGTTGATGTCTCAACATATTGACTACTTCTTCCTTCTGGAAACATTCTTTCCTCCTCCTATTTCAAAGACCACTCCTTAATCTCACTTTTGTGCTCCTCTTTCTTTTTTAAAATTAAATCTTTATTGTTCAGATTATTACAGTTGTTCCGCTTTTTTCCCCCCATAGGTCCCCTCCACCCGGTTCCCACCCCACCCTCTGCCCTTACCCCCCCAACTGTCCTCATCCATAGGTGTACGATTTTTGTCCAGTCTCTTCCCGCACCCTCCACACCCCTTACCCCCTCCCCCGAGAATAGTCAGTCTACTCCCTTTCTATGCCACTGATTCTATTATATTCACAAGTTTATTCTGTTCATCAGATTATTTATTCATTGACTTTTAGATTCACTTGTTGATAGATGTGTATTTGTTGTTCATAATTTGTATCTTTACCTTTTTCTTCTTCTTCCTCTTCTTAAAGGATACCTTTCAGCATTTCATATAATACTGGTTTGGTGGTGATGAACTCCTTTAGCTTTTTCTTATCTGTGAAGCTCTTTATCTGACCTTCAATTCTGAATGATAGCTTTGCTGGGTAAAGTAATCTAGGTAGTAGGTTCTTGCTATTCATCACTTTGAATATTTCTTGCCACTCCCTTCTGGCCTGCATAGTTTCTGTTGAGAAATCAGCTGACAGTCGTATGGGTACTCCCTTGTAGGTAACTGACTGTTTTTCTCTTGCTGCTTTTAAGATTCTCTCTTTGTCTTTTGCTCTTGGCATTTTAATTATGATGTGTCTTGGTGTGGTCCTCTTTGGATTCCTTTTGTTTGGGGTTCTCTGCGCTTCCTGGACTTGTAAGTCTATTTGTTTCACCAGGTAGGGGAAGTTTTCTGTCATTATTTCTTCAAATAGGTTTTCAATATCTTGCTTTTTCTCTTCTTCTGGCACCCCCATAATTTGGATATTGGTACGTTTGAAGTTGTCCCAGAGGCTCCTTACACTATCTTCATATTTTTGGATTCTTTTTTCTTTTTGTTTTTCTGGTTGAGTGATTTTTGCTTCTTCGTATTTCAAATCTTTCACTTGATTCTTGCAATCCTCTAGTCTGCTTTTGGAACTCTGTATAATATTCTTTATTTCAGTCAGTGTATGCTTAATTTCTAGTTGGTCCTTGTTCATATCCTCGAGGGTCTCACTAGATTTCTTGAGGGTCTCACTAAATTTATCTGTGGTTTTCAGAAAATTCTTGAAAAACCTTATAATTTTGGTTTTGAACTCTATATCCAGTAGTTTGCTTTCCTCCATTTCTGTCATTTGTGACCTGTTTCTTTGTCTCCACATTTTTTATGCTTCCCTGTGTTGATAGAGTGGCTTTCTGTGCTAGGTGTCCTATAGGCCCAGTGGCTCAGCCTCCTCAATTACCTGAAGTGGACACTCTTGTTGTACCTCTTTGTGGGCTTTGTGCACAGTCTTGTTATAGTTAAGCCTTGATTGTGGTAGGTATCACTGGGAGGAATTGACCTCCAGGCCAATTGGCTGTGAGAATTAGCTGTGTCTACAGTGGTAGAACTTCTGTGCTGAAGACACCCTTCTGGGGCAAGACTTGCTTCAGTGGGGCTTTGGTGCTCACTGAGTCTTCCCACTGAGTGTGTCCCTTATGGATCTGAGGAGTTGTAATCTGGATGGTCCCACTCTGACCACTGGGTACACTGGCTCTTGGATCTCTAAGGAGGTACTAATGTAGCCTCTGCCTGAGGCTACCCAGCAGGAGCTATGGAGAGATCTGCAGATTCCTCTTCTTTGTTTGGGGTTTGGAGGTGCCCAGATGAGGCCCAGCTGTGAAGCAATGCAAGCTGCTGTGGGGCCTTGGGCCTTCTTTTGGAAGTTCTGGGTCTCTCTGACCCAGCTGCAGTTTGTTAGGTAATTTTCAGATTGCAAAGGGCCAGGCCTTTCATATGCAAAAGCCTCTTCACACAGCTTGGGTGGGGCGGGGTCTCAGGGAATCAACAGGGCAGAGCAAATAGCTATGGCAGATCCTCAGTCCTACCCTAAGAGGCCCCACGTCTCAGTGTCCCGGTAATCGCTGCAAGCACTTCTGAGAGAAAGCCGCCCTCGAGTTCTGCCAGATGCCAGACAGTCCAGTTTCTCCCCGTATGAGTCTGGGTCCCCAGAGACTCGCCCAGAACTGGAGTTCAGAGAAGTCGGGAGCTTGAGACTCCCTCCTGATTGAAAAAGACAACCGAATCAATTGATGCAGAAAAAGCATTCGACAAAATCCAACACCCATTTTTGATAAAAACTCTCAGAAAGGTGGGAATAGAAGGATCATACCTCAACATAATAAAAGCCATATATGACAGGCCCACAGCCAACATCATACTCAATGGACAAAAACTAACACCATTTCCCCTAAGAACAGGAACAAGACAGGGATGCCCACTCTCACCACTCCTGTTCAACATAGTCCTGGAAGTATTAGCCATTGCAATTAGGCAAGAAGAAGAAATAAAAGGCATCCAAATTGGAAAAGAGGAAGTAAAACTGTCCTTATTTGCAGATGACATGATATTATACATACAAAACCCTAGAGACTCCATCAAAAAGCTACTAGACTTAATACATGAATTTGGCAATGTAGCAGGATACAAAATTAACCCCAAGAAATCTGAGGCATTTCTATACACCAATAGTGAACTTTCAGAAAGAGAGATTAGAAAAACAATCCCATTTACCATCGCACCAAAAAAATTAAGATACCTAGGAACAAACTTAACTAAAGAGGTTAAAGACCTCTACTCAGAAAACTACAGGACGTTGAAAAAAGAGATAGAGGAAGACATAAACAGATGGAAGAACATACCATGTTCTTGGATTGGTAGAATCAACATCATTAAAATGTCCATACTACCCAAAGCAATCTATACATTCAACGCACTTCCCATTAAAATACCAATGGCCTTCTTCAAAGATCTAGAACGAACTCTCCAAAAATTCATCTGGAATAAAAAAAGACCCCGAATAGCTGCAACGATCCTGAGAAAGAACAAAGTAGATGGGATCTCAATGCCAGATATCAAGCTGTATTACAAAGCCACTGTTCTCAAAACTGCCTGGTACTGGCACAAGAACAGACATATAGATCAGTGGAATAGAATAGAGAGTCCAGAAATTAGCCCGAACCAATATGCTCAATTAATTTTTGACAAAGGAGGCATGAACATACAATGGAGCCAAGATAGTCTCTTCAATAAATGGTGTTGGGAAAATTGGACAGATATATGCAAGAAAATGAAACTAGACCACCAACTTACACCATACACAAGAATAAACTCAAAATGGATAAAGGACTTAAATGTACGACAGGAAACCATAAAAATTCTAGAAGAATACAAAGGCAACAAAATCTCAGACATATGCCAAAACAATTTCTTCACTGATACAGCTCCTAGGGCAGTTGAAACTAAAGAGAAAATGAACAAATGGGACTACATCAAAATAAAAAGCTTCTGCACAGCAAAAGAAACCATCAACAAAACAACAAGAAAACCCACCTCGTGGGAAAACATATTTGCCAACGTCATATCTGATAAGGGCTTAATCTCCAAAATTTATAGGGAACTCACACAACTTAACAAAAAGAAGATAAACAATCCAATCAAAAAATGGGCAAAGGATCTAAATAGACACCTTTCAAAAGAGGACATTCAGAAAGCCAAGAGACATATGAAAACATGCTCAAAGTCACTAATCATCCGAGAGATGCAAATCAAAACAACAATGAGGTACCATCTCACACCTGTCAGAATGGCCATCATCAACAAATCAACAAACGACAAGTGCTGGAGAGTATGTGGAGAAAAAGGAACACTTGTGCACTGCTGGTGGGAATGCAGACTGGTGCAGCCACTATGGAAGGCAGTATGGAGGTTCCTCAAAAAATTGAAAATGGAACTCCCATTTGACCCTGTGATCCCACTTCTAGGAATATATCCCAAGAAACCAGAAACACCAATCAGAAAGGATATATGCACCCCGATGTTCATAGCAGCACAATTCACCATAGCTAAGATCTGGAAACAGCCTAAGTGCCCATCAGTAGATGAATGGATTAGAAAACTGTGGTACATCTACACGATGGAATACTATGCTGCTGTTAAAAAGAAGGAACTCTTACCATTTGCAACAGCATGGATGGAACTGGAGAGCATTATGCTAAGTGAAACAAGCCAGTCAATGAAGGAAAAATACCACATGATCTCACTCTTTCATGGATAATTAAGACCATTACAAACTTTTGAACAATAATAAATACAGTGGCAGAGCTGCCTCAAACCGATTGTCGGACTTCAGTGGTAAGGCCAGGGAGGGTTGGGGGACAGGAGGGAGGGGAGTAAGAGATCAACCGAAGGACTTGTATGCATCCATATAACCATAACTAATGGACATAAGACACTGGGGGGTAAGGGAGGGCAGGGGCTTGTCAAGGGTGGGGGCGAAAAAGGACACTTATGTAATACCCTTTGTAATACTTTTAGCGAAAAAAAAAATAAAATAAAATAAACTAGAAAAAAAAAAGAAAAAGACAACCGAGTCCTCAGTTGCCATCCCTTTCCACGTGCGCCTCCGTACCTCTGCACTTTACTTCCACACCTCCTCTGAGTCTCAGTGTGCTTTTCTCTTTCCTTCTAGTTGTACAATTTCCACTCAGCCAGCCTTCCTGTGCTTCTGGATGATGTCCGTTTTGTCTTTTAGTTGTATTTTTGAAGTGGTTGTGCGAGACAGCAATTTCCGGTGTTTACCTATGTCGCCATCTTGGTTTCCCTGCTCCTCTTTCTTTATCTGCCTATTTCTTTCCCTTTCAGTTCAGCTATCATAGTAATCTTATTCTAATAATTAACTTCATGAAGACCTTGAGAGTACTGACCTCACAGTTTATAATTTACCTTATGTGTTCACTTCATTCTATCCAGATGTTAGGTTCAACAATACATCATTCTATTCATAGTCCTGCAAACAAACTTAATCCATTAAATTCTTTCTTCCTCTATCACATCTGCCTTGCAAAGTACCAACTTTTGTCAACTCCACTCTTGACCTACTTCATCCCTGTATTTTAACAACTGAATATTGTCTGAAAATACAGATAGCTGTGTTGACAGGTTTCATTTTAAAATCATGGTCACAAATTTCAAATGAACCCTCTATAATTGCCTGAAGATCCTACCACACTTGCTTTAATGCTCACATTCTCACTCTTCAAAACAACTATTTCACAGCTTTTTCTACCTTTTGAAATCTACAAACACATACAACATCTGACCTTTCACTCACAAATGACATCCTTGCCTCAACTGGCAAAGCAGGAACTATATTGACCTGTCCCTCTTTCTCTCTATGGCTAACTCCTCCACATGTGTTCCATTTCCGTTAGCCTTCTTGGGTTTCCTTCCTCTGGTTATTTCTTCTCTTTCTTGCTTTTTAAATTTCTCCCTCTCAATATGATCATCCTCATCAGTTATTGCCTATTTTTTTTAAATCCTTTGATCCCACACCTTTGTTATTCCAGTTGCCACCTCATTTCTCTGTTCCTCTTCATAACAAAATCTCTTATAAATATTCTATAGTCATCATTCCAACTCTTAACCATTTTTTTACTCAAATCACTCTAATCCAGTTTCTATCTCCACCACTCTATAGACCAGTGATGGCGAACCTATGACACGTGTGTCAGTGGTGACACACAAGCTCATTTTTTTGGTTGATTTTTCTTTGTTAAATGGCATTTAAATATATAAAATAAATATCAAAAATATGTCTTTGTTTTACTATGGTTGCAAATATCAAAAAAATTCTATATGTGACATGATACCAGAGTTAAGTTAGGGTTTTTCAAAATGCTGACACACCGAGCTCAAAAGGTTCGCCATCACTGCTATAGACACTGCTTTTGCCAAAGTTATCAATGACCTTCATAAAATCAAAGTTAGTGGTATCTTCACTGCTCTTAATTTACCAGCAGGACTTGAAACAGCTGACTAGTCCATTCATTTTAAAATATGTTGTTTCCCAGCCTTCCAGGACACTGCACTCTCCTGGTTTCATTTCTATCTCAGTGGCCTGTCCTCAATCTGTTTTGCAGCCTCTTTTTCTTCTCACCCTAAGTGACCTCATTCAGTCCTATAGCTTTAAATACTATCTATGTATGGATGACTCCCAAACTTACATTTCCACTCATACATCCAGCTGCCAAATTGACATCTTCACTTGAATCCAAACTAACATGGTTGGATCCAAATTCAAGATTCCTCCTACGAAAATCTTCTCCCCCAGCCATTTCCAGTTACTCACATAAAAAATTTAATATTTATTCCATTTTTTTTTTCACCTCATGTTCAACTCTTCCACAAATCATTCCTACTCTACCTCTAAAAATGTATCCTGAGTCTGTCTACTTCTATCCATCACTGCTATTGCCATTCCTGATCTGATCCACCATACTTATTTAACCTAAAGCAATTGCTTCTGATGTTTTTTTATTACTTTCTGTAACTCCCTACTATCAATTCCCCACTCAGATTCATCTTATAAAAGAATAAATAAAATCATTCATTTATTTCTTAAAATCTTTCAGGGAATACCCACCAGACTTAGAATAAAATCCAAACTCCTTTCCCTACCTATTTTTTCAACTAGTCATTTGAGAAAAGACAGAGAGAGATTTCAGTCTTCACTTTTCATGAAAAAAAAACAACAACAACAAACACAATAAAAACTGGGGGAGAAAGCAAGGGAACTAACATATAAATACCCATTCTGTGTCTGCCCCTGAGGATACTGTTTTATTTCCAGTAAATTAAAATCCCTTGATATTTCTTTCCCAAGCATGGGTCTATCTATCTGCCAATCTGGGTCTTCCCTGGGGGACTGCTGCCCAAATAACATCCTGCCTCCAACAGCTTGTTAGAATTTCCCTGCCCATCTCTTTACCTCACCTCCTATTGTCTTTCTCACCACCTAACCAAATGCAGCCATCATTCATTACTAAAGGAAAGGCAATGAAACCTTGGCCTTCTATCTTGTGGTTCAGCTCAATCTGCCACTAACTAGCTGTGTAACCCTGCACAGGCCACATAACACCTCTGAGCCTTAATGTTGTCCAAATCATCACTATTAATACTAATATTCCTTTATCAACTGTTAGTTTTCAAGTCATAACACATTACCAATTCTACTAATACCAGGGCAAAGAGAGGAAACAAATAAAAATACATTGGGCATTTCCATTTATTTCTTGGAAAACCTTTATGGTTAACTAAAGCTCTGATTTTTTCTTTTGTGAGGCAGAGAAATTTTAAACTCCTGAGTCAAATTACCAATATATGCTCACTTAATAGCTTACAATTTGGAACAGTTTTAGACTAATTTCTTTAAAGTGATACCTAGGTCTTACTTGACTTTTCAAAGAAGATTTTTCCTCATTCTCTACAGTGTGAAAATATCTCTTAAAGAAATTAAATGAGGAACCATGAGTTGATATTTGAATTAGTCGTTAATCTGCCAGATGGGGCTGCAGAAGCTCAGGAAAGTACTGGTTCTGGCAATTCAGATTGGGCTGCACAGAGGAAGTGGGCTGGACAAACCCAAACTGCCTACCCAGTGCCCAAGCCTGAGGCCTCCCAGCTGTCCTGCCTTCATACACTCTGTCCTCCCCTCCACCCTATCCATTCACCTGCTCCTGGTGAATCTACCTCAGAAACATTTCCCAGATAAGCCCAAGCCCACATGGTCAACCCTTTCTCTCTTCAATTTCACCCATCTTATGCCTTTTGTATTTTCACACTCTATGCCTTTTTCCTCTGCCTTTAGTAAAATTTCTGCCTCCCGACTTTATTCTCATTCATCTTTTCAAATGTAGCTGAAGTGGCCCATCCTTTGGGAAGCACCCTCACCCCAACTCCATAAGGCACAACTCTTTTTCCATCCCTTCACTCTTCCAGGACTCGGTCCAGAGCCTTTCCCAAACTGCACAACAGTGTATTATAATAACTTTTGAAGTTTACAGGTTAAAGCTGAATCTTTGAGTCTTCATTATCTTTGTATTGCTAGTGGCTGGCACAAGGCTGGTGCATTTTCAAAGTACTTAGTCACTGTCAATTCAATAAATTAGCACAAGAATGGCTCCTCAGAACTTGGATTTTCCCATTCAGTAAACAAAAGTTCTACTTCCTTGACCCAATACCTAGTATGATGGCAAGATGTACCTTTTATATGTTAAAATGTTAATTGGCTGCTTTATTTAGGGAAGTCCTTTTCTTTTACAATCTGTTCTGCTATTGCACTTGAACTGATGTTGGAGGACTGAACTGTTGATTTGTATTAAACTGCAATCAAAGGAGGAAATAACAAGGCTAATGTGAACTCCTCAATAATTGTCCTAGAAGGCTCCCTCAGCAGTCAGAATTGTAATATCTTGATGTCTGCAGCAACACTTTAATTTCTGTACAATGCAAGATATTTATGAACAGTCAAGTTGGTTTTGTCACTCTAATGACCCTAATTGGAATTTGCCGGTAAAACAAGAAGGAAAACTCCATGAGCATTCAGCTAGAAAAGTGAAATGCAATTAAAAATGGTTCATTTGTAGTTGTCTAAATTTCTCAACTTATCCCCAGGGCATTTTTAAAATCTATTAATTTTGACAGGAAAGATATTAGGTTTGATCTGTGGCCTTGATAACAAAATGTTCACTATAGTTAAAATGTTCATTTGTTAAAACTGAATCCCCACCCCCTCCAGGTTCTTCATTCCTTCCTAAATTCTGATTTATACAATTTCACCCAAGAGTGAAGATGACTTCACTATCCCAAGGAATTCATTTTCAGGGGTATAAGTTGCATGCTGTTTCTAGTTTCTCACAACAATATCATCTTTCCCCTTCTAAGCTCAACTTTCTCTATTGGAGGATCCAGATGTGTCTGCATTGCTCCATAGCACCTGGTAGAATGTCTGCCATAGACTTGGAACACTCTAAGTTGAAGCTAATGATAAAAACAACAATAATAATAAATTTAAAAACATGCATTAACATCAACTACATTTTATGTACATTTTATTATGAAATCCTAACATCACTGCAAGGTAAGAGGGATTATCCCTAGTCTGTAGATGAGGAAACTGAAATGTAGAGTCTTGCCCAAATTACATGGTTGGTGGGTGGCAGAGCCAGCAGATAAACCATGTCTCACTGGCTCCAAAGGCAAGGTATTTTTCTCTCTTATAGGAGCCTCTGACCAAGTGATTTCTTCATCTCATTTCTGTTTTGAAGGTAAGTAAACTGAGTCCTAGAGAGGTTAAAGTAAGTTGTCCAAGGTCATATCACCAGGAAGTATTGGAGTAAGTTGTAACCCAGTTGTCAGACTCCTAAGTTCATATTCTCTCTCTTAAACTACCCTGTTTCCATGAACTAATGAATCTAGGTTGACCTGAGACTGATTTCAAGGGTTGTCAGGAGAGTTTGGGGACTTGGGGGCATCATGGGTGAGGGGTGATGTTTTAAAAAGTGGCAGTGGAGGGCAGCCATAATACTATCTTCATATTCATAGTGATTCATTTTTGCCCTAAACAGCTTGATTCCATGTGTTTCAGAGCATCATTGGGGAATGTTGTAGTGGTTTAAATGATGATCCCCCCCCCCCTGCAAATAAATATGTTTCCTCATCCAGAATGTTTGGGACTTTGCATATGTGATTAAATTAAGGATCTTAGAATGAGATCTTCCTGAATTATCTGGTTGGGCCTTAAATCCAATTACAAATGTCTTTATAAAAGAAAGGTAAAGGGATACTTGAGACAGAAGAGGAGAAGATACAGAAGAGGAGGTCATACGAAGACAGAGGCACTGATTAAAATGATGCACTTACAAGCTAAGGAACACCAAGGAATGCTTGGATCCACCAAAAGAGGTAAGGAACAGATTCTTCCCTAGAGCCTCTGGAAGGAGTGAAGCCATGCCAACCACTTGATTTTGGATTCCTGGCCTCCAGATAGGTGAGAGAACAAAATATTATTGTTTTAAGCCATCAAGTATGTGGTAATTTGTCATGGATACCACAAGAAACTAATACATACTCTGAGTATGGTTTGCGGTACCTACATTTGTATATACAAAAAAGAAGAGTTCTGTTTATCTCTAGGGCTGAATAGCTTGATCATTACAAATCCCAAAACAGGGAGTCTAAGATGCTTACAATGCAAGCCAAAGTTCTTGGACTGTAAGACATAAAAAGTAAAGTGGATGGCAGTCAGGGCCTAGCAAAGGGTGTGTGGTTGGAAACACCTGTGACAGGGAAATACTGGTAGACATGAACATAAGAATCCTAACTAGGAATCAAGACCATACCAGATGCATTAGCCTATAAACATGAGGACTTCAGCTAGGCTTCAATTAGGACAATTTACCCTGCCTTTAACTTCATCTGAAGCCACACAATGTGGAGAAATGGCATGGACTTTAGTCTAAAAACCTTGAATTTGAATTCTCGCTCTATTCAGGGTTACATGGTCATTGAGCTGACATGACTAGAAAGTTTCTCAGTTTCCTTATATGCAGAATTGAGACAATGGCAAGAACTCTCTCATTGAGATGTCAGGATTAAATATTACAAGTTTAAATGTAGTATCACACAAAATAAAAGCTCACTAAATGGCAGTTGTTCTGTCCAGTCATGAGACCTCAGACTGCAGCTCAATTATTGTCATCTTTTCCTTGAGTTGGTTCAGGAGTCAGGGACAAGCTCTATTCTTATGCCCAATGCTGTAACCTAAGGGGAAGACAGCTCCAAGCAACAGCCTCCTCTCCTTCATGGAGGTACTTCCCAAAATAGGATAGTGGTTAAATACCATGGATTTCATAGCTCAGAAGAGAGGTGATGACTTCTCACTTTGTCTGCTAATTGTTCCTTAGCTCTTACAGCAAAATTGCTTGGATGAATGATGTGCCTATTTCCAATCATTATTTTTTGTAACTTAAGATTAAAATTTAGTATACTTATGAAATAAATGACTCATGGGGATTAATGTTTTAAAATGAAGTCAACAAAACAATACAAGCTGCTATCACAGCTAATGGGCTAGATTCTGTCATGATATTCAGTGATGGTATCCACTTGAGTGGCTGGAAAGATTGGATGACACAAGGGACATGGTGTTTGGAATGAGTACTTTCTATGAAGTCACACTTCATTTGCATTGTGATATCAAATGACTTAATTCATTTTCATCTTTTATGCTCAGCTCACAGGCCTTACCTGCAGTCTAATCTGTCAGATCCTTTCAGAAGTATTACAAGTAAGATCTGTCAGCATGACAAGTAGTCTTTTTTATTCCTACTGTTCAGTGTTCTTGCACTCTGGGATTCTGACAACTGAGAAAACTCCTGTAAGTTCTTATGTAATCATGGATAATATCAGGGGTGAAGAAACTCACTTACTGTCCCAAAGGCAACCATTCTGCTTAAAGATATTCTCCAGGGAAAGGGTGAAGTGAATAAAATTCAGTGTATTTTTTATAGTCTCTATTACTGTTACTAAGTCACAGGTTAACTCCTGCTTTAGAATGTCAGTCATTTAAAAGAGAAAAATAAACCAGAATTATAAGTAACTGCAGCCATGAATAATATAATGCATGCATTTATCCTTAATTGAAGAGTTATTTTGACATTTTGAGCTGTGCCTAACATGTTAGAGTTTCTCCACAGAAGTACACAAGAAGTCAAACTCAGACAATCCAAGCAAGGTTTTATTCTTTCTGTTGGGAGTTCTCTTTACAACTACAAACATTGGGTATAATAAGGGTCAAGTTGCTCCCTCAAGAAGCTAAACTGTAGGTGGAATGGAGCCAAATTAATTAACTCCAACATAGGTTTAAGTTATTTATAAATCCAAGAAATAAGCACAGCCTGTATTTCCAAGTGCCTCTAGCTAACACATGTAACTCTTTATTGACCAGTTTGAAATACTCAGATCCTCACTTCTACACTGGAGAAATTTTGGTTTAGCCAAGTCAATTCTGCTATCCTCACTTAATTCTTCATATGATATGATTTGGCAAAGATGCCTATGGTCCTAAAATACAGACAATAAATCTAGGCTAGGTTCTAGCATGAGTAATTCCTGTGAGTAAGTGAAAGACCTACTCTGATTCATCAAGATCAATCCACATTGAATGGTCTTCATAGGTTGATAGACAACACATGAATAGCAAGTTTGGACAGGTTAGCTTTGGAGCTTCTGTGTTGTAAAATATGTTACACGTGTTGTAAGACACAAGTTTGGAAACATACAACCCATGTTATGAAGACAATGATTTTGGAAATAATTTCTTTCATTGACAACATGGCACACATAATGGTTTCATTCTAGTAGAGTTCAGAAAGCCCTTGAATAGGCAAACAGAATTATAGGACTGGATTAGGCCATATGAGTCTGGAGAAGTGACCATATGTAACAAATATAATTTCCTGTCCAAATCAGGACATTTTTTAGGATTAAATGAGGAACTATTAAAATTACATCAAGACCTAGCTATAAGACAGGAGAGGGCACTGCTATATAACTCATACTGGCAACAAGAAGATAATATCTGGAAGAACTAAAACCTATCCTCTTCAGACTATTCCAAAAAATTCAAGAGGAAGGAACACTTCCAAGCTCATTCTATGAAGCCAGGATCACCCTCATACCAAAACCAGATAAAGACAACACAATGAAAGAGAATTACAGGCCAATAGCCCTCATGAACAAAGATGCCAAAATCCTCAACAAAATCTTAGCAAATCGGATCCAGCAGCACATCAGAAAGATCATACACCATGACCAAGTAGGATTTATCCCAGGGTTGCAAGGATGGTACAATATCCGCAAATCAATAAACGTGATACATCACATAAACAGATTGAGAGAAAAAAAACCACATAGTCATAACAATTGATGCAGAAAAAGCATTTGACAAAATCCAACAACCATTTCTGATAAAAACTCTCAGCAAGGTGGGAATAGAAGGATCATACCTCAAAATAATAAAAGCCTTATATGACAAACTCACAGCCAACATCATACTCAATGGGCAAAAACTAAAACCATTTCCCTTAAGAACAGGAACAAGACAGGGATTTCCACTCTCACCACTCCTGTTAGACATAGTACTGGAAGTACTAGCCATTGCAATTAGACAAGAAGAAGAAATAAAAGGCATCCAAATTGGAAAAGAAGAAGTAAAACTGTCCTTATTCACAGATGACATGATATTGTACATAAAAAAACCTAAAGACTCCATAAAAAAACACTATTAGACTTGATAAATGAATTCGGCAATGTAGCAGGATACAAAATTAATGCCAAGAAATCTATGGCATTTCTATACACCAATAGTGAACTTACAGAAAGAGAGACTAAAAAAGCAATCCCATTTACCATCACACCAAAAAAAATTAAGATACCTAGGAATAAACTTAACTAAGGAGGTAAAAGACCTCTACTCAGAAAACTACAGGACATTGAAAAAAGAGATAGAGGAAGACATAAACAGATGGAAGAACATACCATGTTCATGGGTTGGTAGAATCAATATAATTAAAATGTCCATACTACCCAAAGCAATCTATAAATTCAACGTACTTCCCATTAAAATACCAACGGCATATTTCACAGGTCTAGAACGAACTCTCCAAAAATTTATCTGGAATAAAAAAGACCCCAAATAGCTGCTGTGATCCTGAGAAAGAAGAACAAAGTAGGTGGGATCTCAATACCTGATATCAAGCTGTATTACAAAGCCACTGTTCTCAAAACTGCCTGGTACTGGCACAAGAACAGACATATAGATCAATGGAATAGAATAGAGAACTCAGAAATCAAGCCAAACCAATATGCTCAATTAATATTTGACAAAGGAGGCAAGAACATACAATGGAGTCAAGATAGTCTCTTCAATAAATGGTGTTGGGAAAATTGGACAGATACATGCAAAAAATGAAACTAGACCACCAACTTACACCATACACAAAAATAAACTCAAAATGGATAAAGGACTTAAATGTAAGACAGGAAACCATAAAAATACTAGAGGAATTCAAAGGCAACAAAATCTCAGACATATGCCGAAGCAATTTCTTCACTGATACTGCTCCTAGGGCATTGGAAACTAAAGATAAAATAAACAAATGGGACTACATCAAAATAAAAAGCTTCTGCACAGCAAAAGAAACCATCAACAAAACAACAAGAAAGCCCACTGCATGGGAGAACATATTTGTCAACACATTTGGAGGGAACTCATACAACTTAACAAAAGGAAGATAAACAATCCAATCAAAAAATGGGCAAAGGACCTAAATAGACACTTTTCAAAAGAGGACATTCAGAAAGCCAAGAGACATATGAAAACATGCTCAAAGTCACTAATCATCCGAGAGATGCAAATCAAAACAACAATGAGGTATCATCTCACACCTGTCCGAATGGCTATCATCAACAAATCAACAAATGACAAATGCTGGCGAGGATGCGGAGAAAAAGGAACCCTCATTCACTGCTGGTGGGAATGCAGACTAGTGCAGCCACTATGGAAGGCAGTATGGAGTTTCCTCAAAAAGTTAAAAATGGAACTCCCATTTGACCCAGTGATCCCACTTCTAGGAATATATCCCAAGAAACCAGAAACACCAATCAGAAAGGATATATGCGTCCCTATGTTCATAGCAGCACAATTTACCATAGCAAAGATCTGGAAACAGCCTAAGTGCCCATCAGCAGATGAATGGATTAGAAAACTGTGGTACATGCCCTAACCGGTTTGGCTCAGTGGATAGAACATCAGCCTTCGGACTCAGGGGTCCCAGGTTCGATTCCGGCCAAGGGCATGTATCTTGGTTGCGGGCACATCCCCAGTAGGGGGCATGCAGGAGGCAGCTAATCGATGTTTCTCTCTCACCGATGTTTCTAACTCTCTATCCCTCTCCCTTCCTCTCTGTAAAAAATCAATTATATATATATATATATATATAGATATATCTACATATCTATATATCTATATATCTATATATCTATATATCTATATATCTATCTATCTATATCTATCTATCTATATATCTATATATCTATATATCTATCTATCTATCTATCTATCTATCTATCTATCTATATATATATAAAGAAAACTGTGGTCCATCTTCACAAGGGAATACTATGCTGCTGTAAAAAGAAGGAATTCTTACCATTTGCCACAGCATGGATGGAACTGGAGAGCATTATGCTAAGTGAAATAAGCCAGTCAATGAAAGAAAAATGCCACATGATCTCACTCATTTATGGATAATAAAGACCATTATAAACTGATGAACAAACATAGATACAGAGGCAGAGCAGCATCAAACCGACTGTCAAACTACAGCGGGAAGGCTGGGGAGGGTTGCAGGGTGGGAGGGGGGTCAGAGATCAACTGAAGGACTTGTATGCATGCATATAAGCATAACCAATGGACACAAGACACTGGGGGTAGGGGAGGCCAGGGGAATGTCAAGGGGTGTGGGGCAAGGAAACATATGTAATACTCTTTGTAATACTTTAAGCAATAAAAAAAGGGAAAAAAAGAAGATAACCTCTTACACAATGCCTGGCAAATAGTAAAGTTCAATAAAGGTTTGTTGAGTGAATGAAAGAGCAAAAATTGTACTGCTTTACTTCTCTAATGTCTTTCAGTCACTGATCACTAGGGTTGGTATACCATTAAGGACTTGGTGGTAGTGATGGTCTAAATTAACTTGTGTTCTAATAAAGGGAAAGAACAGAGTTCTAATCACCAAATCCAATGGTTTTCTCTCACCTCTGCCCTCCTGGATCTTTTGAAATATCTGATATTATGGGCAAACCCCTCTTATCTTGGTTTCCATGACATTGTGCTTCCCTGGCTGTTCTTACTTTTCTGACAACTGCTTCATGATCACTTTTACTAGTTTCTTTTTGCTTTTTTTCTTGACTCAGTGCCTTACCTTTCTACATGTGCTTCCTTAGTGGTCTCTTCTACTCCTGTGTACTACTCACACAATTCTCAAACTTTGACCTCCCTCCAAAGCATCAATTCTACAATGCAATGTTCCATCTGCACCTCACTCATAATATTTGAAACAGAACTGAACATCTTAAACCAACTCTTCCTACTGATTTATTTCTGTGAAAGGCACCTCCATTTGCCAATGAAGCAAAGCTTGAAACCCTAGGCTCATCATTTTTTTTTCTTACCTCTCTCTAGGACACATAATGGACAACACCAATGTCTCCTGGACCATTTTACTCAATCACTCCTACATTTGTCCAACTCTAATGGCAATCAGCTTGGTGCAGGCCCACCATCATTTTCTTGCTATAGTATATCCATCTGCTAATTAGCCTTTCTGTCTTCATTCTAGCTTCCCAATTCAACCTATGTATCTATGGTCAATTAATTTACAATAGAGAAAAAACAGTCTCTTCAGTAAATGGTGTTGAGGAAATTGAACAGGTACACACAGAAAAAAATGGAACTAGACCACAAACTTATACCATACACAATAATAAAGTCAAAATGGATATAAGACTTAAATGTAAGTCACAAAACCAAAAAATCCTAGGAGAAAACATAGGCAGTAAAATCTCAGACATCTCTGGTAGTAATATGTTGATATATCTCCTAGGGCAAGGGAAACAAAGGAAAAAAATATACAAATGGAACTACATCAAAGTAAAAAGCTTCTGTGCAGCAAAAGAAATAACTAAGAAAATGAAAAGGGAACCTACTGTATATTTGTCAATGACACATCTGATAAGGAGTTAATTTTCAAAATATATAAAGAATGTATACAGCTTAATACCAGAAAGGCAAACAATCTAATTTAAGCATGGGCAAAGGACCCAAATAGACACTTCTCCAAAGAGGTTATGTAGATGGCCATTAGAAATATGAAAAGATGCTCAACATCCCTAATTATCAGAGAAATGCAAATTAAAACTGCAATGAAGGTGGGGGAGGGGGAGTGTGTGGGAGGTAATCAACCAAAGACCTTGTATGAACATATGCATAAACCATGGGCACAGACAATAGGGTGGTGAAGGCCTGGGGCAGGGGGCAGGGGCAGGCCAGAGGGGGTTAATGGGGGAAAAAGGTGACATATGTAATACTTTCAACAATAAGGAATTATTTTTAAAAAATGCAATGAGCTATCACCTCACACCTGTCAGAATGGCTATTGCCAACAAACCAACAGACAAGTATTGGTGAGGATATGGAGAAAAGGAAACCCTCCTGCACTGTTGGTCAGAATGCAAATTAAAACCACAGTGAGATATCACCTCACACCTGCCAGAATGGCTACCATCAATAAATCTGCAAACAAGTGTTGGCCAGGAGAAAAGAGAACCCTTGTGCACTGTTGGTGGGAATTCAGACTGGTGAAGCCACTGTGGAAAGCAATATGGAGTTTCCTCAAAAAATTAAAAATGGAACTGCTTTTTGACTTAGCTATCCCACTTCTGGGAATATATCCTAAGAAACCCAAAATACCAATCAGAAAGAATATATGTACACTTATGTTCAGAGCAGTTCTATTTACAACAGCCAAGTGCCTATCAGTAGATGAGTGGATAAAAAAAGCAGTGGTACATTTACACAATGGAATACTATGCAGCTGTAAAAAAGAAGGATCTCTTACCCTTTGAGACAGCATGAGTGGACATGGAGATTATTATGCTAAGTGAAATAAGCCAGTCAGAGAAAGACAAGTATCACATGATCTCACTCATATGTGGAATCTAATAAACAAAATAAATTGATGAACAAAATAGATCCAGAGACATAGAAACATGGAACAGACTGATGAATCTCAGAGGGAAGACAGGTTGGGTGGGTGGGAAGAGATCAACCAAAGAACTTATATGCATAACCCATGGACACAGACAACAGTGTGTTGGTAGACATATGAAGAGGGGGCAGGGGCTGAGTGGAGATGGGCAAAGCAGGGAGATGGGGACATCTATGATAATGTTTACAATTTAAAAAAATCACAAGGATTTTAATTTTCCTCTACTTGAATGTCAAGGCATCACCTATCTTAGCAGCATAATTGCTTTTGCTGAGTGGGGATGTCTGGTGATTCAGAGGAAAAAGAATAGAGATAAAGAATTTGAGTAGAAATCTCTACAATCCCTTCAAATAACTAGCAGGGCAGGTAGGAGATAGGGGCCTGGAAATTGAGCATTCAGACTGCTGGGATAGAAGTTGCCTCACATTCATTGCGGCCCATTTTGTTCATCTCTAACCTGGGCTAGTCTCAAATATTCTTGCTGTCCTGGATGGGGGTCTTGGCATTTCAAACTGAACCTTCAGGATTTCTACCCACACAGCCTCCTGAGTGAGACCCAAATGAGCAATACCTGTAGGATCTCTTTTGGAGGACAACTTTATGCATGGTACTTGACCCCCAGAATGTGATTTTTAGGCTGAGTTTATGAAACTGGTAAGATAGTGCCTCAGCTATCTAAAGATGTCACTGTTGGGAATCTCCTGGCCACTATACAGTAGGTCCTTGGGTTACATCAGAGATCTGTTCCTACGCGACGTAACGCGATTTTCACTGTAAGTCGGAACCCACCTACATAAGCACCTACGTCACTCACATGGAGCACATACACAGCAGTAATGAAGTGAAACAGTAAAAAAGTTTAAAAGAAAGATAAAAATTCCTGACCTTCACTTGTGGTAAATAAATAATAAAAAACATAAAGCACATATGTACATACGTTGAAATGACAGAACTTTTTTTTTAATAAATAAATGGGAGATGGCCACGTAACCACGAAACGACATACAATGAGTAGAGTCCAGGTAACCGGAGGACTGTCTGTAGTTAACTATTTGCATATCCTCTCTGATTGGTTAATGATATTTTGGTCTAGAGCAGTGATGGCAAACCTATGACACATGTGTCAGAGGTGACACATGAACTCATTTTTTTGGTTGATTTTTCTTTGTTAAATGGCATTTAAATATATAAAATAAATATCAAAAATATAAATCTTTGTTTTACTATGGTTGCAAATATCAAAAAATTTCTATATGTGACACGGCACCAGAGTTAAGTTAGGGTTTTTCAAAATGCTGACACGCCGAGCTCAAAAGGTTCTCCATCACTGGTCTAGAGTACTGGTGAAGCCTTCCTCTCATCCTCACAATTCCAGTGTTTCAGAAAACTAGCAACAGTAGAGTTTTCACAGAAGCACAATTTCGAAGCTACATTTGCTTCCTGTGCAGCAGAGTTGGTCTTTTGATTTGATGCCAGATGGAGTGACAGCACTGAGTCGAGTTTGGGACTGAGAAGAAAATGAAGAAAACAAAAGCCATACTCTGAAAAACTGTGCCCACATTGGTGCAGTCAGTGCCATCATTTCTGCCTGAGTTCCAGAAAGGAGTCAGTTCTCCAGGCGACCCTCTGAAGATAGGCATATGTTACCACATTTAGACTTAATGAGCTTTATAAAACCTGGCACATTTCGCTCCCACAGAATTTAAAATTTCCTCTTCACTCACTTAAAATATCCTTAGCTCCCTAACAAGGAGACAGAGTTTAAGCTAAACTGCAAACACTATGCTTTTTATTTATCCTCCCAAATCTCATTCGTTGGCTTATTAGAACTATTCACTTTACTGTCATGGACAGATAGATTCTTCAATTATGACATTACATTTTCTCAAAAAGCTTTCTATCTCACTGTCACAGCTCCTTCTACCACCATCATTACCTGTTATATGTCACCTGTGCCAGACTGGTGAAATAGACTGTGGACCTGAAGGTATCACACATAAACTCAGATACTGATTTTCATTATGCACAATCATTATTTGGAGCCAATAAGACTTGCCCAGTGATGCTTTTTACCATGATTATTGGTCACTAATTAGTTCAAAATTATTTATGTGCCTGTGGGATATGTACACACATACAAATACACACACACACACACACACACACACGAGACCACATATTATCAAGATCTTCATGGTTCATAAAAGAAGAATTATTGACATGATAATATCACAATCTATGCACTTTATGTTATTTTATGCATTATCAATTTGACTTTGGTTCTTTTTGTATACACAATCCTATTTTTAAAAGGGTTCTTTGCAATTCAACTCTATATTGTGTAAGTATGTTGGAAAAAACAGTTCAATTCATTATTGCTTTGTGTTATATTGTGGTAAGTTTTGAAACAGATGAGTATTCACTTTTTGATACTGTCTTTCCTCCACTGAACTACATTCAAGCAATTTTATCCCTGAAAACAGCTGCACTCTTATAACCTCATTCCAGACAGTGGGATTTAAAATACCTCACATTACTTTTGAAGAAATAGTGAAACATCAATGTAATAGTGGGGCAAAGGTTAACAATAATACTACCTAATGTCATTATGATTCATTTGAGATTAAAAAGACTCATAGCAAATTTTATTGATACCAATCAAATGGAATGGCAGATGTTTCAAAATTAATGTCAGATGTAAATTGACATGGGTTTATATATATGTTACGTAAATACAAATTAATATATGTAGCACCTCTTATACATTCAATTTTAAACAAATACACTTGGATATAAATAACAGAAACTATCTACACATGATAACTTTGGGGAAATAAATATAGAAAGCAATATCAAATGCCAAGCTATTTTTAGATATTGGTGTCTGAAGAAACCTCTTTCTTTCCTGTCCTAAAAATCTTTGAAAATCCTCTGCTATATTTTCAGATACTTGATACATTACGCCTAAAATAAAGTAAATTTAAATAATGGCATAAAATATGTACTAAACATAAACACACACATACATTGAGGAAGGAATCTAAATATTAAAATGGCTGATGCTCTTATTAAATTGACTGGATGGACTGTATTTTTGAAATGTAATATTTGACTAGACCTGTGCTCCAGCAATCTAAAATGGGGGGGGGGGGCAGGGCAGGAGTGGAGAAATTTTTTAGGCCTTGCAATCTAATGAACCCTCTGATAAGTTGCTGGAATGAAAAACCAATTAAAATTTCATGTTTCAAAAATGTACAGAGCCAGTTGAATACTATAAATGTGAGGACCTAGCCAGTTTTAATCCTAGAGCAGTGATGGCGAACCTTTTGAGCTCGGCGTGTCAGCATTTTGAAAAACCCTAACTTAACTCTGGTGCCGTGTCACAAATAAGAATTTTTTGATATTTGCAACCATAGTAAAACAAGGACTTATATTTTTGATATTTATTTTATATATTTAAATGCCATTTAACAAAGAAAAATCAACCAAAAAAATGAGTTCACGTGTCACCTCTGACACGCGTGTCATAGGTTCACCATCACTGTCCTAGAGGGAAAGGGGAATATTGGGGCACTATTAAAAATCTGGGATATGCCTTGGCTGGTGTGGTTCAGTTGGTTGGCATGTCATCCTGTACACCAAAAAGTGGCAGTTCCATTCCTGTTCAGGGCACATACCCAGGTTGAAGGTTTGAACCCTAGTTGATCAATGTTTCTTTCTCACCTCTCTCTCTCTCTCTCTCTCTCTCTCTCTCTCTCTCTCTCTCTCTCCCTCTCCCTTCCTCTCTGTAAAATCAATATTAAAAAATCTAGAGTGACTTATTACCTTAATAAAAAGTCTATAAGCTCTGTCCATCATTGAGGCTCCAGGATGGAATGAAGTTGGTATTCAATAAATAGTTGTTAATAAATGAATAGATTAATGAATAAAGATCCTTGAATAACAACACTGTTTTCCAAAATACTCTTTTAATTCTTTAATTCTATAGCAAAAATTGTATGTATACTTCTCCAGCCCATCTTACTCTAGTCACTTTTGTTGTTTTGCTGAAGACTTTAATTCCCCTTAAAACTCATGGTTTTCTTGCTAAATCACCTCCCCAATAATTATAATAAACATGTTCGCATGTTGATCAGCAGTAAGTAAACAATTCTAAAAAAATACAATTTAACAAAATAATCTAGTCAAATTGGGAGTTTGAATCTATTATGTATAGTTTTAGAACAATGAATCTCAAACATTATGTAAATGAAGCCATATGTAGTATTAAAAATTAAATACACACAATTAAAAGCAGAGCTGATTTGCATAGGGAGGTGGCCTTTAGTCTATCCTTGAATATATCTGTCCTCTAACTTCATCATCTCTTTCCTAGTACTCCACAACTCAGAAGCCCTATGGTTCCCAAAAACAGTTTGAAAACTATTGCTCTAGGAAGGCCAGAGAAGCGAAGCCGGGTTCTATCTCAGGATGGGGACGTGAGGACATGAATTTGGCACTGGACAACATGGATGGACTTGAAATAATGTATCACACGGTAAAATGAGCAGGAGCTACAATCAGATTTGGTGGCTTCCTAGAATAGCACAGCCTGTACTCCTGTTGGTAGCAGCTGCCTTAGCAGAAACACACAACCTGCTGTCTATATTCAGACTGCACTGTTAACACTTACAAGTGCAAGAAGTGCTTTTCTCCCCATGTACCCTCACACCTGCATATCTGTATTTCCTTCCTTAGTTTTGCCACCTGAGAAACTGAGTTAGTACTACTCTGAGAAAACAACTCTGCATCCTGGTCCAAGTTGAGAGTGTAGTCCCAGAAGGAGGTGATTATCTCTGCTGCTAGAGATAGACCATACAGGACACAAATGTTTGAGATTCCTTGAAAGTCATGTGTTCTGCAGCACTCCACTATCCATATCCCTTAACCATGTGCAAACACTATAGCAAAATTGGGGCATTTCCACCCCAAAGCAAAGTGGAGCACAGCACCCAAGGCACTCTCAGGAAATGTCAAAGTCATCAGGTTAAGCTATATCGAAGAACACTCTCACAAGAGCTAAGGTCACACCATATTTTTTTGGAGCTTTGAATGCTCAAACCCTTCTCCCTGAGCATAGTGTTCAAGGCCCAGAACAAATGTTACCTCTTGCAGGAAGCCTTCTTTACTACGATATTCAATGATCCCTCTCTTTTCAGGTCTTTATTAGCACTTATAATTTCTACCACATCTCATTTTAATTGCTTACTTTTTCTTCTTGAATTATTATAAAATAGTTTTCTATCTCCCAAAATCAGACTGGACACTCTTTTAGTACAGATACTGTATAATACATAGTAATGAACCACTTAGCTCTAGGTCAGGCTACTAAAAACCACATAGGTGAGAGCTGTGAACTATTAATAGCTTCAGTATTGACTTACCTTTTTAATTCCACATTCACAAAGCCAACTGCATACCAAATATCTTCACTTAATATTTTCCAAGTTGTTTAAGCCCAAAACCTACAGTTTATTTGTCATTGTTGGCTCTCCATCATCTCCTACCTTCAATCTATCAAAAAATCTCAATAAGGGAGAAACCAAGATGGCGGCATAGGTAAACACCAGAAATTGCTGCCTCCCACAACCACTTCAAAAATACAACTAAAAGACAAAATGGACATCATCCAGAACCACAGGAAGGCTAGCTGAGTGGAAATTCTACAACTAGAAGGAAAGAGAAAAGCACACTGAGACTCAGAGGAGGTGCGGAAGTAAAGTGCAGAGGTACAGAGGCACACATGGAAAGGGCTGGCAGCTGAGGACGGGGTTTTATTTTTCAATCAGGAGGGAGTCTCAAGCTCCCGACTGCTCTGAACTCCAATTCCGGGCGAGTCTCTGGGGACCCAGACTCATACGGGGAGAAACTGGACTGTCTAGCTGCAGGCGAAACTCTAGGGCGGCTTTCTCTCAGAGGTGTTTGCAGCGATTACCGGGACATTGAGACTCGGGGTCTCTTAGGGTAGGACTGAGGAGCAGCCATAGCTGTTTGCCCCGCCCTGTTGATCCCCTGAGACCCCATCCCACCCAAGCTGTGTGAAGAGGCTTTTGCATATGAAAGGCCTGGCCCTTTGCAATCTGAAAATTACCAAAAAACTGCAGCTGGGTCAGAGAGACCCAGAACTTCCAAAAGAAGGCCCAAGGTCCCACAGCAGCTTGCATTGCTTCACAGCTGGGTGTCATCTGGGCACCTCCAAACCCCAAACAAAGAAGAGGAATCTGCAGATCTCTCCATAGCTCCTGCTGGGTAGCCTCAGGCAGAAGCTAAATTAGTACCTCCTTAGAGATCCAAGAGCCAGTGTACCCAGTGGTCAGAGTGGGACCATCCAGATTACAACTCCTCAGATTCATAAGGGACACACTCAGTGGGCAGACTCAGTGAACACCAAAGCCCCACTGAAGCAAGTCTTGCCCCAGAAGGGTGTCTCCAGCACAGAAGTTCTTCCACTGCAGACACAGCTGATTCTCACAGCCAATTGGCCTGGAGGTCAATTTTTCCCAGTGATATCTACAACAATCAAGGCTTAACTACAACAAGACTGTGCACAAAACCCACAGAGAGGTGCACCAAGAGTGTCCACCTCAGGTAATTGGGGAGGCTGAGCCACTGGGCCTATAAGAAACCTAGCACAGAAAGACAATCTATCAACACAGGGAAGCAGCCAAAATGCGGAGACAAAGAAACAGGTCACAAATGACAGAAAAGGGGGAAAGCAAACTACTGGATATAGAGTTCAAAACCACACTTCTAAGGTTTATCAAGAATTTTCTAGAAACCACCAATAAATTTAGTGAGACCCTCAAGAAATCTAGTGAGACCCTCGAGGATATGAACAAGGACCAACTAGAAATTAAGCATACACTGACTGAAATAAAGAATATTATACAGAGTTCCAACAGCAGACTAGAGAATCGCAAGAATCAAGTCAAAGATTTGAAATACGAAGAAGCAAAAAACACCCAACCAGAAAAACAAAAAGAAAAAAGAATCCAAAAATATGAAGATAGTGTAAGGAGCCTCTGGGACAACTTCAAACATACCAACATCCGAATTATGGGAGTGCCAGAAGAAGAGAGAGAGCAAGATATTGAAAACCTATTTGAAGAAATAATGACAGAAAACTTCCCCTACCTGGTGAAACAAATAGACTTACAAGTCCAGGAAGCACAGAGAACCCCAAACAAAAGGAATCCAAAGAGGACCACACCAAGACACATCATAATTAAAATGCCAAGAGCAAAAGACAAAGAGAGAATCTTAAAAGCAGCAAGAGAAAAACAGTCAGTTACCTACAAGGGAGTACCCATACGACTGTCAGCTGATTTCTCAACAGAAACTTTGCGGGCCAGAAGGGAGTAGCAAGAAATATTCAAAGTGATGAGTAGCAAGAACCTACAACCAAGATTACTTTACCCAGCAAAGCTATCATTCAGAATTGAAGGTCAGATAAAGAGCTTCACAGATAAGAAAAAGCTAAAGGAGTTCATCACCACCAAACCAGTATTATATGAAATGCTGAAAGGTATCCTTTAAGAAGAGGAAGAAGAAGAAAAAGGTAAAGATACAAATTATGAACAACAAATACACATCTATCAACAGGTGAATCTAAAAATCAATGAATAAATAAACTGAAGAACAGAATAAACTGGTGAATATAATAGAATCAGGGGCATAGAAAGGGAGTGGACTGACTATTCTCGGGGGGGAAAGGGGTGTGGGGGGTGCGGGAAGAGACTGGACAAAAATTGTACACCTATGGATGAGGACAGTGGGGGGGGGATAAGGGCAGAGGGTGGGGTGGGAACTGGGTGGAGGGGAGCTATGGGGGGGAAAAAGAGGAACAACTCTAACAATCTGAACAATAAAGATTTAATTAAAAAATATTTGAGGTAATGAATAGCAAGAACATACAACCAAGATTACTCTACCCAGCAAAGCTGTCATTTAGAATTGAAGGTCAGACAAAGAGCTTCACATATAAGAAAAAGCTAAAGGAGTTCATCACCACCAAACCAGTATTATATGAAATGCTGAAGGGTATTCTTTAAGAAGAGGAAGAAGAAGAAAAAGGTAAAGATAAAAATTATGAACAAAGTAACAATAAATACATATCAACAAGTGAATCTAAAAATCAAGTAAATAAAAAAATTGATGAACAGAATAAACTGGTGAGTATAATAGAATCAGGAGCATAGAAAGGGAGTGGACTGACAATTCTCAGGGGAAAGGGGGTGTGGGGGGTTCAGGAAGAGATTGGACAAAAATCTTACACCTATGGACGAGGACAGTGGGGGGGGGGTGGGAACCGGGTGGAGGGGAGCTATGGGGGAAAAAAAGAAGAACAACTGTAATAATCTGAACAATAAAGATTTATTTAAAAAATTTAAAAAAGTTCAACAACAACAAATAAATAAATAAAAATGGTTCTATTAAAAGTAAAAAAAAAGCTAATATGCAAATTGACTGAACAGTGGAATGACCATCGCTATGACGCACACTGACCACCAGGGGGCAGATGCTCAACGCAGGAGCTACCCCTGGTCGGCAGTGCACTCCCACAGGGGGAGCGCCACCCAGCAAGAAGCCCTGAGTCAGGCTCATGGCTGGCTAGCACAGCAGTGGTAGCAGGAGCCTCTCCCACCTCTGTGGCAGCGCTGAGGATATCCCACTGACGGCTTAGGAGAGCATGCCTAAGCTGTCAGTTGGACATCCTTCGAGGGCTCCCGGACTGCAAGAAGGCACAGGCCAGGCTGAGGGTCCCCCCTCCCCCTGAGTGCACTAATTTCATGCACCGGGGCTCTAGTTATTAATAACAAACTACAATGTTCACTAATGACTGATTACTATAATCGTGTTGCATTCATTTCCCTTATGTGTCTTACATGCAGCTGCACCATTTCTTTCCACTAATACTAGCAGTGAATATTTTAGCAGCTGATTGCCACATCATTAGTCTTGGATTGACTTGTTTGGTGTGCACAACAGGAAATATTTCACTTTCGGAGAACAAGAAAAATAAGTTTATTTGCATTATGCTTGTTAATTTGTGCAATTATTCAGTGTCTGGTAAGTTAATGTTCAAGAAAAAATATTATTTTTTACTGGAAGTGCTAGACAAAGCGATAAGACAAGAAGAAGAAATAAAAGGCATCCAGATTGGAAAAGAAGAAGTAAAATTGTCATTATTCGCAGATGACATGATACTGTACTTAGAAAACCCTAAAGACTCCATCAAAAAATTATTAGATGTAATAAATGAATTTGGCAATGTAACAGGATACAAAATTAATGCCAAGAAATCTATGGCATTTTTATACGCCAACAATGAACTTACAGAAAGAGAAATTAAAAAAACAATCCCATTTACCATTGCACCAAAAAAATTAAGATACCTAGGAATAAAGTTAACCGAGGAGGTAAAAGACCTCTTCCCAGAAAACTACAGGGCATTGAAAAAAGAGATAGAGGAAGACATAAACAGATGGAAGAACATACTGTGTTCATGGATTGGTAGAATCAACATCATCAAAATGTCCATACTACCCAAAGCAATCTATAGATTCAATGCACTCCCCATTAAAATACCAACAGCATATTTCACAGATCTAGAAAGAATGCTCCAAAAATTAATCTGGAATAAAAAAAAAAAACCCGAATAGCTGCTGCGATCCTGAGAAAGAAGAACAAAGTAGGAGGGATCTCAATACCAGATATCAAGCTGTATTACAAAGCCACTGTTCTCAAAACTGCCTGGTACTGGCACAAGAACTGACATATAGACCAATGGAATAGAATAGAGAACCCAGAAATCGACCCAAACCACTATGCTCAATTAATATTTGACAAAGGAGGCAAGAACATACAATGGAGTCAAGACAGTCTCTTCAATAAATGGTGCTGAGAAATTTGGTCAGACACATGCAAAAAAATGAAACTAGACCACCAACTTACACCATACACAAAAATAAACTCAAAATGGATAAAGGACTTAAACGTAAGACAGGAAACCATAAGATTACTAGAGGAATCCACAGGTAGCAAAATCTCAGATATATGCCGAAGGAGTTTCTTCACTGACACAGCTCCTAGGGCAATGGAAACTAAAGGGAAAATAACCAAATGGGACTATATCAAAATAAACAGCTTCTGCAGAGCAAAAGAAACCATCAACAAAACAACAAGAAAATCCACTGCATGGGAAAACATATTTGCCAATGATATCTCCGATAAAGGTTTAATCTCCAACATTTACAGGGAACTCATACAACTTAACAAAAGGAAGATAAACAACCCAATCAAAAAATGGACAACGGACCTAAATAGACACTTTTTGAAAGAGGACATACATAAGGCTGAGAGACATATGAGAACATGCTCCAAGTCACTAATCATCCGAGAGATGCAAATCAAAACGACAATGGGTACCATCTCACACCTCTCAGAATGGCTATCATCAACAAATCAACAAACGACAAGTGCTGGAGAGGATGTGGAGAAAAAGGAACCCTCGTGCATTGCTGGTGGGAATGCAGACTGGTGCAGCCACTATGGAAGACAGTATGGAGTTTCCTCAAAAAGTTAAAAACGGAACTCCCATTTGACCCAGTGATCCCACTTCTAGGAATATATCCCAAGAAACCAGAAACACCAATCAGAAAGGATATATGCATTCCTATGTTCATAGCAGCACAATTTACCATAGTGAAGATCTGGAAACAGCCTAAGTGCCCATCAGCAGATGAATGGATTAAAAACTTTGGCACATCTACACAATGGAATACTATGCTGCTGTAAAAAAGAAGGAATTCTTACCATTTGCAACAGCATGGATGGAACTGGAGAGCATTATGCTAAGTGAAATAAGTCAGTCAGAGAAAGATAAATATCACATGCTCTCACTCATTTGTGGATTATAATGAACAACGTAAACCGATGAACAAAAACAGATGTAGAGACAGAGGAGCATCGGTCAGATGCTCAAAACTTGGAGGGAAAGCAGGGCAGGGTGGGGGGAAAGATCAACCAAAGGACTTGTATGCATGCATATAAGTATAAGTGATGGATGTGGGCAACAGGGGGTGAGGGTGAGGGCAGGATTGGGGGGATGAGGGGACATTGGGGGGATAAGGATACATTTGTAATATCTTATTCAATAAAGGGAAAAATATTCTATTATTTTATGTTAATGATTACTCATTTATTTCAGCCCTTTGTATTCAGCATGTCTCTATCACAATAAACCTATGTTTCTAAGAAAAATGAAGCTTTATGCCAAAACCGGTTTGGCTCAGTGGATAGAGCGTCGGCCTGAGGACTGAAAGGTCCCAGGTTCAATTCCGGTCAAGGGCATGTACCTGGGTTGAGGGCACATCCCTAGTGGGAGATGTGCAGGAGGCAGCTGATCGATGTTTCTCTCTCATCGTTGTTTCTAACTATCTATCTCTCTCTCCCTTCCTCTCTGTAAAAAATCAATAAAAAATATATTTAAAAAAAAAAGAAAAAAAAAAGAAAAATGAAGCTTTATTTTTTTGCAGCCTACATAAACTTAAACCTTGTTTATTTGGCCCGTGTTAGCCTTTGAGTTTGACATGCTTGCTCTAGAATCTAGAACAGTGGTTTCCAACCTTTTTTTGGCCATGCCCCACCTAAGCATGTTCTAAACATTGTTCTAAACAAAAAATCCTGATGCCACCCCCTCCAAATAATAATTCTTATTATTCAAAAAGTGAACTCCTATTCACATGGAGGAAGCCTAAAAGGCCATTAACTTGGCCAAAGAACATGGCATCCATGAAAGAAAAAAATAAAAGAACAAAATGACAGTTGCTGAGAAAGAAATCACTAAGAAATTGTTAAAAAAAATAATAATATGAAGTGATATGAAAAAATAGCAAATAAACTTTCAAAACATAATAGGGAACTGAAATGCATAAATATGTCACAATATATATTTCTATACTGTATATGAGGCCCCTAGAACCATAAGAAATGCAAAAAATTCACTGTTAATAACTCATTCTCAAATTGCCCCCTTAAAAATCAAATTGCCCCGCTGTGGGACGTGTGCCACACATTGGGAACCACTTGTTTAGAACAAATCATCATTGTCTTCTGCTTATACCATGCCAACATCCTCTTAACTTGGCTCTCTGCTTGTGCTCCATTATAGTCCATTTTCTAATTCTCATTCTCTCCCTCGATAACCTCTTGCTCCACCTCTTCTCTCTCACCTATAAACTCTTTGGTCAACTGAAACTTTACTAGGAAATCGAAGAAGAACTGAGATCTGTCCCCTTTTCACTTTCCTGTTACTTCTTTCTAGGCATTGCTGAGATCCTGAGACCTATTTATCAAAGATAAGAGCTCCAAGTCTTCTCTTCCTTTTTTCAATATCTCCAGCACTTTAAACAATTTCTCACAGCAGATGCTTTCATGACCCTTTGACATCTCTGGGTGCTCTTCTCCATATTCTCCCTCATTTGTCTATATTTCCCTTAAACTTATGATGCTTCATTACAAATGAAGAGAGTGCTACCTAAAAATTGTTCTAAACAAAGCAGTGAACTGCTTGCCTTGATCTGGCCACCACAATTGTTTTAATTAATCTTGGGTGAATATATTATTTTAACAGCTACTAAATAGAAAAGTACGGGTTCCTGTTAAGTGTATGGACCAATCTAGATACCTCCTCCAAATACCGAAAGCACTGCAGCTAACGCAGTTTTTCCTGACTTTTATCTATGCAATTCTACTTTTGAACCTCAGTATATACTTTTATCCACTTGTTGAGTTTGTGCTGATAATTCTAAACTGTTAAAGTATTTTTTATCTTGATTATTATCAGTCCTGACAGTCATCCCTTTTGACTATTCTCTTTGGTTTTGATAACCTGATCTCTGCCTTCAGTCCATGATGAGACTGAATGAATGAGTAAATGTGAACTAGGACATTTCAATCTTGGAGCATAATTGGAACAGGATCAGAAAAATATTTTCTAATTGTTATATATGTAAATGAAATGAGCATTAAATGTATTTCTCATGTTCTGAATAACTTCAATAGTCCAAAAAAAACACACACTAACTTTCCTAATTTAAAGTTTTTCCACTCATAAAAGGTAAACTTGAAGAAATGGAAAGACATTCCTTATTCTTTAATAGGATGAATCAATAATATAAAGAGGTCACTTCACTTATAAATTTAATTTATAAAATTAATTTACTTATAAAATTAATGTATAAATTGAATTAATGAGGCTAATTTATAAATGTATATAATTCCAATAAAAATGTCAACAAAATTTTTATAGTTAGACAAATTGTCACTGAACCTCATGTGGGGAAAAAAAAAGAGTAGCCATGGAAACATAAAAATGAAAAACTTTGAATAGATCCTAGCCCTATTAGACAATAAAATACACAATAAAGCCTGTATAATTGAATAAGTATGGTACAAGAACATCAATAAAAACCAGTGAAAAAGGACAGAAAGTGCACAAATAGACCCAAGTAAATATGAGGAACTTTAGTGTATAATAAAGATGATATCTTGAATAACTAAAGCAAAGATAGACATTTTTGATAGATGGTGCTGAGACAAAGGTTAGCCATTTGGAAATAGATAAATTCAATCTTCAGTTCACATTATACATAAGAAAAGGTTCCAAATGGATCAAGTATCTAAGTGTAAAATAAAACAACTATACATGCACTAGCATAAAATACAGGTGAATTTTTCTTTAAGCTGGGTGTAGTAAAGAGTCTTCTAACTAGAACTCGAAATTAAGATACAATAAATATATTGTTAACTCTCACTACATAACAATAATTTAAAAAGTAATGCATGCCAATAAATACCATAAACAAAAAGATAATTAACAATCTAGGACAAATATCCACAATGTGTATGGCAGATAAATGGCTATCTTTAATATATAAATAATTCTTAAAATTTGAAGGAAACAACAAATTCTAGGTAGAAAAATGGCCAAAAATATGAATAGATAACTCACAAAAATATTAAAATGTCCTTTAAGCTTATGGAAAAAGCACCTCACTCATAATAAAAGATATGCAAGTTGAAACTACATTAAGAATCCATATTTTACATAATAAGATTGGCAACAATTTTAAAGTGTAACACTGTGCAGGTGAGGCTTTGGAGAAATAGGTACTAGGCACTCTTATATATCACTGAGAATACAAACTGGCAGAACACTTCTGAAGGGATTTTGGCAATATTAAGCATATTATGTATGTACTTACCTTTTGTCTGAGCAATCCTACCTATCAGGATTTATCCTGAACATGTGTCTCTAACAATACAAAAATATAAGCAATAAGGCTATTTATTCCAGCATTAGAATTACAAAAAAATATATATAGGAACAGTATGCACTATAATGTATTGTCTTTGTGACTTTCCTGGAAGTCTGAAATCATGTCAAAATTAAAAGTAAAAGGAAATATTTTTTTCCTCTAAGGATACCTTCATAAATCCATCAGAATTTTCCTCTCTGGATACTGTCATAGTATCCATCTCACACCACATTTTAAAAATAATTAGAGAATCAATTAGTGAACAAAATATTCAACAAATCATTAATCATATCGTTGTAGTGCTCTCCAGACTGACAGTAAATTCTAGAATGAAGTCAGTTAACCAGTCAACACATTTAGCTTGAGAATGCCTACTTTGTGGAGAGTACCCCCAGGGGGTCCTTAGAGTAAAGGTGGTTCTGCTTATTCTTCCTTGTCTCCCTAAAATTAGTTATCCAGTACCTTTTTGTTCTGTTTCCTGGATTTAGGCATACTCTAGGGTGGTAAAGTGTGGCTGCAGACAATGGACTTTTATTCTTCTGTGTGGGAAGGGTAACAGGCCCCAAGTCTTCAGTTTCTCAGGTTTTCTATGGATCAATGTCATCATTATTGGCCAGATAAAGAGTCAGAACTTGCTTCATTTTAAATTCTAATAGTAACATGAAGATTAGTGGTTCTTAATCCCTTTAAAATGCAAAGGAAACCTATGGATCTCTCACACTTGTTCTGGATAAATTGGCAGGCTAAATTTTATAAACTGTTGTCACTTCTCTATAGGAAGTATGCTTTTTGTTCTAAAGAAATACCAGTGTATCAGGGATGCTGTAAAAACAATATGTAGAAGAATAGATGAGAAATTAAGACAGTTTTAACTGCTAAGGTCTCTTCCCACTCAAAGATGGCATGATTATATGGTTTAATTTCTCTGAAAAATTTCTGATCCTTCTTCAAGAAGAAGTAATTATATGTGCTACTTTGGTGCCTCCTCCAGTCTTGTACGTAGGCTACTTTAGTGAAGTTAAAGATGTACATGTTTGTCTACAGCAAGGGTTGGAAAACTTTTGTTATAAAAAAATCAAACCGTATATATTTTAGGCTTTGAGGGCCATATGGTCTCTGTTGCAGCTACTCAATTCTACTGTAGTAATATAAGATTAGCCATAGACAACATGAAAGTGAATGGGTGTGGCTGTATTCCCATAACATTTTATCTAGACAGAGATCATGGGTGGGATTTAACCTGAGGGCTATAATTTACTGACCCCTTGTATATGACATTCAGAGCAGAAGCCTTGTCCTAAGTTTGTGTTTTTTTTCCAGTTATCTTTATTGTTGAAAGTATTACAGATTTCCCCTTTGTTTTTCTTTTCCCTTGACCTCCTCCACCCTGCACCAGTCCCTCCAAAACCTTCACCACACTATCGTCTGCGTCCATGGGCTATGCGTATATACATATAAATTCCTCTGTTAATCTCTCCCCTCCTACCCCCCACCCCTACCTTTCCTCTGAAATTCCTGTCTGTTCGGTGCTTCTATGTCTCTGGATCTATTTTGTTCATCAGTTTATTTTTTTCATTAGATTCCACATATAAGTGAGATCATGTGATACTTATCTTTCTCTCACTGGCTTATCTTGCTTATCATAATACTCTCCAGGTCCTTCCATGCTGTTGCAAATGGTAAAAATTCTTTTTTTTAATAGCTACATAGTATTCCATTGAGTAAATGTACACTGCTTTTTTATCCACTCATCTGCTAATGGCACTTGGGCTGTTTCCAAATATTAGCTATTGTAAATTGCACTGCTATGAACATAGGGGTGCATATATTCTTTCTGATTGGTGTTTCAGGTTTCTCAGGATATATTCCTAGAAGTGGGATCACTGGGTCAAATGGGAGCTCCATTTTAATTTTTTGGGGAAATTCCATAGTTTTCTATAGTGGCTGTATCCCACTGCATTCCCACCAGCAGTGTACTAGGGTTCCCTTTTCTTCACATCCTTCCAAACACTTGTCCTTTGTTGATTTGTTGATGACAGCCATTCTGATAGTTGTGAGGTAGTACCTAATTGTTGTTTTAGTGTGCATCTCTCTGATGATTAGTTATATTGAGCATTTTTTCATGTCTCTTTACCATTTGTATGTTCTCTTTAGAGAAGTGTCTATTTAGATCCTCTGCCCATTTTTTGATCGGATTGTCTTCCTTTTGTTGAGTTGTATGAGTACTTTATATATCTTGGAAATTAACCCCTTACAGATGTATCATTGCAAATATGTTCTCTCATACAGTGGGTTCTCTTTTCATTTTATTGTTGGTTTCTTTTGCTGTGCAGAAGCTTTTTTTATTTTGATGTAGTCCCATTTATTTATTTTCTCCTTAGTTTCTTTTGTACTAGGCGATGTATCAGTAAACATATTGCTACGAGACATGTCCTATGCTTTAATGTCCCCAGTTCTAGCACAATACCTGGAATCCTCAAAGATACTCAATTATCAGTTGTTGAAGGAGTACATCTTTAACCACGGATCAGATTGTGTGGTTATGCCTGGAAATCTCAACATATCTTATTTCTCACAGTGTGAAGTATAGAAACAATATATATATATTTTTTTAATCCTCACCCGAGGATATTTTTCCATTGATTTTTAGAAAGAGTGGGAGAGGAAAAGAAAGAAATATCGAGTGAGAGAAACACATTGATTGGTCGACTCCACTGGCCAGGGCTCAGGTTGGGGAGAATCTTGCAACTGAGGTATGTGCCCTTGACCAGAATTGAACCCTGGACCCTTTGGTCCACAGGTCAATGCTCTATCCACTGAGCAAAACTGGCTAGGGCAAAACAATCTTAATTGTAATCCAATTATTAATATCTGAATAACTTCTACAATATTCCCAGTAATTGCTGTCCATTTCTGCTTGAATAGAAATTCCCCAGCTCTTAGGTATCCCAATTCACTTTAAGAAGGCCGTGTCATTTGAAAGAATTTCTTATATTGAGCTGAAACATGTCTCCTTTCCTTTGCACCTTCTAATCACACTCTTAAAATCATAAAAATGCTGAAAGAAATCAGCCAGAAAGGACCATAGGTTTCACTTACTTCAGGTTCCTCTTTTTACAGATAAGAAATGAGTGGGGTGGGGGCAATGGGGGGATAAGGACACATATGTAATACCTTAATCAATAAAGAAATAAAAAAGAAATAAAAAAGAAAAGAAAAAGAAAGATCTAGAGAGTTTCTCACAGAGCCCAGACTGTCAACAGCAGAACTCAAAAATAGGCAATTTGGTGTGTGCTGGCATCTCTACCTGGTTTCCCCGCATATTTGGTACAAACAAATCATTTTTAGTTTACTTCTGGAGCACTGCTTCATTTTCTCTCCTCTTCTTTCAGCAAAAATAATTTTCTTAAAATGAATCTTAAAATAAAATGGGTGTACACTTGTTTACATTCAACCAAAATGTGAATGGTATATAGTATAAAGAGCACTGGAATAGGAGTCAAGGAACTAGAGTAATGTATTTACCACTAACTTAGCTGAGGCAATGTGGGTAAGTTGCTCAACTTCTTAGGGTTAAATTGATTTCTCTGGTCCCTTCTAGCTCTAGGATTCAGTCCTTCAAATGAAAACGGTAGAATATTTCAAAGCACAGTATGGGTACTTCCCCTTTATCCCATCCCACCCCCTGCCAAACCTAATTTCTTTTATCTCCGGAAATAATATAGCTTCTATAGTGATTAAGACCATGGGCTCCTGAGAATTGGGTTCAAATCCCAGATTTGCCACTTACTTGTTATGTGAACTGGGTACAGGTCATTTAGTCTTTTTAAGGTTCAGTTTCCTTGCCTATAAATTGAAGTTAATAGTACCTCCTCACAGAGTTATTGTAAGGACAAGAGATAAATTTTATAAACAAGATATATAAATGGTCCATAGTAGTGTTCAATAAGTATAATCATTATTAACCTAAGACTTCTGAGGGGAAAAATAAGCTAGAAACCATAACTATAAGACTTGGTGTGGGTGTGGGTGTGGGTAATGGATGCCTGTAGCTACTGTAAAAACAAAAGTCCTCCTAGGAATGGACATTCCCACTGGCAGCCCTTCCACCTTTTAACTCATGCCATGAAGCTTCCAGACCTCTTTACATGATCTCTAGCCTCTCATCCTTCAAGTTCTTCATTCATAAAGGTATGACTCAAGAGTGGATGCCATCTCCAACTTCGGCTTTCAGAATTCTAGTTTTAAAACACATTAGAAGAGATCACCAAGTGCTCTCTGCTGTTAGTACTCAATTATGATGGGATTATTGAGGGCCAACAACTTCATCCCCCAAACAGAAAACTTTCACTAATGGAGGTTAACTCTAAGCTATATTTAAAACTTGTGCCTATACTTCTTTTATCTCCATTATCTGGAGGAATAATCCCTGCTTTTATTTTAGGAAAAGCTATGTTATGTTAATAATATTCATTACAGAACTACATATTGTATTCACACACATTTAAAGCAATAACTTGAAGCTGGGATATTGTAATCTGTATTAAAGAACCAGAAATTAACACTAACAAGTTAGGTCAAATGTCTTATCCAAAGTAACCATTTAGGCCAAAGATTGAGCCAGGACTTGAATTCACAGCTCTTGCCACTTCTCTGTGTTGGAGTCACTCAAGTTTTCAGTAATTAATCAATTTGTGTCCTTGGGAAACAAGTAAAATAAAATAGAAATAAAGTACAAATGGTAGGTGGTACATAGTATTAAAAAAGAATGAAGGTGGTAAGAAAATTCAAGCAGTTATCAAGTGACAATAAGATATTATAAAGAATTCTAAAGAGGAGTGAAGAGGATTTTCTGTCTTCAAAAATCTTATTAATGACAGACAAAAGCATCAACTTTCATTCAACTCATCAATCCAATTTCATTCATTTCATCTATATTGTTAAAGTCCACAAACATTTAGAAACAACTTGCCATATGCCTGATGCTGTGCTAGGTGCTGCAGATGAATGAGATAAAATACCCATCCCCTAGGACAGAAGTAGGCAAACCTTTCCTGTAAAAGGCCAGATAATAAGTATTTTAGCCTTTGTGGATCATTCAGTGTTTGTTTCAGCCATTCATTCTGCTACTGGAGCATAAACAGAGTAATAAACAATATGCAGATGAATGAGTGTGTCTTCCAGTGAGACTTTATTTAGTAAGACACACAATTTGGCTTGGGGTCTGTAGTCTGCTGACCCCTGCTCTGAGCTTCCAAATGTGTTCATGAGCCAGATCAACTCATATCGGTAGGTAATAAAATGGAAAAAGTGTATTATTTGATATATAAATGGGAACATTAATGTTGCCTTGCAGCAGGATGAGTGGTAGGCTTCTTATAGGAAATGACATTCAACTTAAGCCCTGAAAGAGTAGAATCTGAGCAAATTTAATGCATGTGAATTTGTGTAGAGTTGTTTGTACATGATGCTCTTTGAGAATGGGGAATAGCCCAGTGTGTTTGAAACAGAGGACAGGCAAAGGAGGAGAAGGGAGGTTGACAGGGACCAGGTCAGGGAGAGCTTAGCAGGTCGTATTAAAAAAAAAGGGGGGCCCTAACCGGTTTGGCTCAGTGGATAGAGCGTCGGCATGCGAACTGAAAGGTTCCAGGTTCAATTCCAGTCAAGGGCATATACCGTGGTTAGGGGCACATCCCCAGTGGGGGGTGTGCAGGAGACAGCTGATCGATGTTTCTCTCTCATCGATGTTTCTGACTCTCTGTCCCTCTCCCTTCCTCTCTGTAAAAAATCAATAAAATATATTTTAAAAAATATTGAAAAAAAAATGGGCTTTATCCTGCAGTCAACAGTGGGCACTGAAGAATCCTCAAGCAGTGAAATGATGTGATCAGATATGGTTTACACCAAAATCCTTTAAGAATCAGTGAGGACAATGCTTGGGTGAAGGGGAGATCCTATATAATAAAAGCCTAATATGCTAAGTGTCCAACCGTTCATTCTATCAGTCACTATGACACACACTGACCACCAGGAGGCAGAAGCTCCAACCGGTAGGTTAGCTTGCTGCTGGGGTTCAGCAGATCAGGACTGGGCGAGACGGGCCGGACATGCCCTGGAGCCCTCCCATGGTCCCTCCCAGGCCAGCCAACCTTCTGCAGACCCTCCCTGGCCTCCTAAGATATTTCTTCTAATTAAGTTTCTTTCAATGTGCACGAATTTGTGCACCGGGCCTCTAGTTAAAGATGAAGAGGTTAGATAGAACCTCTTTTGCAAAGCTTTTATCTAAGGTTTTATTAGTGAGATGAGAAGAGATGCATTCTGGAGATAATTTAGACCTGCGTGGTCCAATATAGTATCCTCTAGTACTTGACATGTGGAGATGCAACTAAGCATGATTTACCTAAAATTTTTATTAATTTAAATTTAAATGTAAAAACTAATATTCAATGCAGTTAGTAGCTCCACGCTCTAATCAACTGAGTTAACTGGCCACCTTGTATCAATGCAGTTATTATAAAATTTTCAAGTATGTTTGGAACAACTTGGGCAATACACATCTACTTTTCCTTTCTTAAAAAAAAAATGTTTTTATTGCCCTGACTGGTTTGGCTCAGTGGATAGAGTGTTGGCCTGCAGACTCAAGGATCCCAGGTTCAATCCCGGTCAAGGGCATATGCCCAGATTGTGGGCTCAGTCTCCAGTGGGGGACGTGCAGGAGGCAGCCAATCAATGATTCCCACTCATCATTGATGTTTCTATCTCTCTCTTCTTTTCCTTTCCTCTCTGAAATCAATAAAAATATATTTAAAAATATGTTTGTATTGATTTTAAAAAGAGAGGAAGGGAGAGGGAGAGAGAAACATCAATTTGTTGCCTTGCATCCATACCCTGATCAGGGATCGAACCCACATCCTGGGCATGTGCCCCAACTGGGAATCAAACCAGTGTCCCTTCAGTGCACAGGACAATGCTCAATCAACTGAGCCAGAGCACATCTACTTTTTCAATAGTAAAAATGATTCAATCAAAATATAGATTAAATATTTCCAGTGAATATTTGGTATATATTTTAAGATGTGCTGTAAGGATAAAATAGACAGATTTTAAGAACTTAGTATTTAAAAAGTACAATATTTCACTAAAATTTTATATTGATTAAATATTGAAATGACAATATTTTAGATGTATTAGATTAAATAAAATATATTATTAAAATTAAGTTTACCTGTTTCCTTTTAATGTGGCTGCTATAAAATATAAAATTATACACATGACTCACATTATGTTGCTATTGGACAGTGCTGCTTTAGAGGGGGGATTTTTATAATTTGGTGACTATATGGAGTAGAGTCAAGGGATTGACGGTGATCAGATTGAATGATATGAGGAAGAGTATAAAAGAAAGATAATTTCAGCCCCAGTCAGTTTGGCTCAGTGGATATAGTGTCGTCCTGCAGATTAAAGGTTTAGATTCCAGTCAAGGGCACATGCCAGGGTTGTGGGCTCGGTCCCCAGTAGGGGGTGTGTAGGAGGCAGCCGATCAATGATTCTCTGTCATCATTGATGTTTCTATCTCTCTCTCCCTCTTCCTTCCTCTCTGAAATCAATAAAAATATATTTAAAAGAAAGATAATTTCAATGCTTTCAAAAAGAAAAAAATAATTATTTTCCCATGTTCTATGTACCCAGCCTAGTTTATCAATCTGAGTAAAAGGGCCAAGGCCCAGACCTTCTTCACCCCTACCCAGCACGTAGTTCAGTTCATCATATATGAGAGGTACAAATATCTGTTGACTATTATCGATGATAAAGATGACATGATCATGAACACATAGCAAAACTCAAGGTCAGATCAAAACAAGAATACGATAGTTGCTCTGTCTAGGATTTCTGTGCTTGGTTAGAACCATTCTAAAGCAAAGACAAAGCCTCCTTTATCTCTTCCTGCAGAAATGAGGACAGTATAACCACCATATTCTTCATATTAAAGGAGTCAAAACAATTCCTTACCTTTACTTTGTTACACATAGTAATGCTAAGGTCTACAACTTTCCTGGGCCAGAGTTAAAGATAAAAGATAGAGGGATGAGAAATTTATAAGATACCTCAGGGGCAGGCAATACCCTAATGGAAACAAGTTACCGAAACTACCTGGGTTCATTGAGAGAAGGATCATCTCATATGGACAGCTTCCTGGAAGGAAATAGATGGCACATTCCAAGGAGTAACTGAGTAGTGTTTAACAAAGGGACCATTTATAGAAACATAGGCAGCATTCAGGGAACCCTTATGGAATGGTGAAGCTCCCAATGATGAGGAAGAGTAAGAATTTGATATCCCACTTAAAACTGCAAGCGCAAGGGGAGGCAGTTGCTATTGGAAGCCAGAGAAAGCTGCAGACTTATAAGAACAGTCACCTGAACAGAACTGTGGCCAAAGGTAGAAGAATACCAGCCCTTTTCTCCTCCTTTCCTCCATTCTCTTGCCAGTGTTCTCCATTAGCATGCTGTAGCATGAATCAACTTGAAGCCAGAGGGCATGGGACTCTAGGTGATTCATTCAGCCCATACCCTATGGCCAGAGGTCTCCCAAAAGGTACAGAATGAATGTAGAGGGGCAAATGGGGTATATATGCCTTCAAAATTCATTATTCAGCCCAGTTGTGTAATCTAAGAATCTACAGTAGAAATTAAAACATAGGCATAACTTATGTCCAGATGATGAGGAAATCAATTAATAGGAATAAAAGTAAAGCACACAATTCCTTACACTAGATAAACACTATAAAAATATCTGGAAATTGAGTTGTATTGATCCATATCATTCCTTGGAGATAAACATGCCTCAGCCATGATTTGCTTCTGTTCTCCTTCCTAAAATAGAGAATTCTCATGTTCTGGCACTGAGGTTTCAAAATGGACAAAATGCTTTAAATCCATTGGGAGTGATTTGCCACCCTCCAGGGTATATTTGGCATTCTAGAGACATTTTTCTTTGTCATAATTTGAGAGCAGGTCTGGTGTACTTCTTGTATGTCAAGCGTAAAAGACCAGAGATGCTATTATATATTCTACAATAAAAAAGATAATCCCCATAAAGTTATGGCCCAAAATGTCAGTAATGTATAGACGCCTTGTTTTAAAAGCAAGTGTTATAGGTGATTTAAGAAAGTGAAGATTTGAAAAAAGAAGATAAGTAAGTCAGAGATGTGGTATGCCAAAACCTAAGAATATTTTAAAAACTGATATTTTGGCCTTCTAATAGCAAATATATTTTATCTGAGATAATTTTTTCTGAAACATGAAATAAAAGTAGTCCCTGAAATTAAAGTTACTTTCTTAGAATGTTCAGATGATTATTTTGAAGCCAGGCTTTAATCTGTCAGAATGCTCACTGATTAAGTTTACTTATATATGAGAATTTTCAGATAACTGATAACAATGTACAATATCTTTCACCCTACTTTCTCTTCATTGAATAATGACATTCAAATTATTAAAAGTTAGAGTGTCCAATTTGAGGTAATGGTCACAGATGAAGCTTCTTTACTGACACTCTTGAGGACATTAATGTTTTCACATATCTACAGGGTCCTACAGCAGGGGATGGGGGATGGAAGGAAAAAGTAAAATCAACTCATAACAATAAAAGTCACTTTCCCTCTTTCCTCTCCACTGAATATTCACAATGATCCCAGTAGGTAGGTACTAATATTATGATCATGTTACATATATGAAAACTAATGCTCAGAGAGGTTAAATACCATGCCCAAGGTCAATTATCTGGTCAGTGTATAAGTTGGAGGTATGGGCAGTAATTAAATTATTCAAGCAAGAATGAAAAAAAAAGACATTTGGATAAATTGACACTTTAAGTCACTTTTACCTCAGGTTGCCAACAAGTGGAGAACTAAGTAGAAAATCCAATTTTGGAAGTAGAGGTCTGATCTCCTTGTAGGAAAAGTGAGGTCTTTAGGATATCTGTAGGCAGTGACTAAGATGTAAACAAACTATTAGGTAACTAAAACAAGGTTGTCAGCCTCAAAAGTAAGCAATAATCTAGTCCTTTGGCCATAGAAGCCGGGAATGTTTCATCACGCCTCAATCAATTTCCTGCTTAGCAGCATCATACTCTTGACCCTGTCAATGAGGTAGAAGCTGAGACAATAGGGTTCTTTTCTTGTCTGCAACTCTTTGCTAAATGATGAAACCATGTTTTGCATCTTGAATGAAAGAGCAAATTGACGATAAGTTTGCTAAGTGGCCTCATACACATTGAACAGGGAAGAATGCATAGTACTTTTCAAATTGATGAGATATCACTAAAATCATTCACACCCTCACAGAGAGGTGAGAGAAGAGTGGCTGAGAATGGATTGTGCTTATTGGAGTCAATTATTTTTAAGAGGCTACCTCCTGATTACAATCAAGAAACTAAAAGGTTTGATTTCTTAGCATCAATTGGAACAGAAAGGAGGGAACTAAATATTGTATTAATTCCAATCTTAATAATGCTTAAGAAAGGAACATTATTATTTAATAGCTTTAAAAGTGAAAAAAGAATCTCCAATAATGTGATATAAAATTTGTCTAAAGAGGCCAAGCAGTTCCTAAACTGGTGGGCAGTGTCATGAGGCCATAGCAGTTGATCATTATCATAATCATTAGGCTTTTATTGACATCCTAGGCCAGTGATGGCGAACCTTTTGAGCTCGGCGTGTCAGCATTTTGAAAAACCCTAACTTAACTCTGGTGCCTTGTCACATATAGAAATTTTTTGATCTTTGCAACCATAGTAAAACAAAGATTTATATTTTTGATATTTATTTTGTATATTTAAATGCCATTTAACAAAGAAAAATCAACCAAAAAAATGAGTTCAGAGGTGACACGCGTATCATAGGTTCGCCATCACTGTCCTAGGCACTGGAGGATTAATTTTGAGCAGGAAGAGAGACATATCCTGTGATATGGGAAATGGAACAGCCGGTGACTGCAAATGCTGGTAAGTTTAAAGGTGCAGAAGAGGTAAGATAAGAAAGTTCACCTGGACTTTTTTTCTGTAACATTAGGAATTCACCTGCTGAGTAGTTGTGGTGATTAATTTTATGTCAACTTGATTGGACTAGGGATTCCCAGATTGCTGGTAAAACATTATTTCTGAATGTGTCTCTGAGGGTATTTCCAGAAGAGATTAGTATTGGAATTAAAAGACCGAGTAAGAATATCACACACCAATGTTGGTGGGCATCATCCAAGTTATTGAGGGTCTAGAGCAAAAAGGCAGGGGAAGAGTCAATTTGTTCTCTGTTTGGATGGCTATCCATCTTCTTCTGCCCTCTTATATTTGCACTTTTGGTTCTCAACTCCCATGGTTCTTAGGCCTTCTGACTTGGACTGAATTACACCATCAGCTCCTCTGGTAATCCAGCCTGCAGATGGCAGATTGTGGGATTTCTTGGCCTCCATAACCTAATTATTCCTATAATTATGTTAGAACTTGAAGAACTTGACCTCTGGACTCCAATTGCCCACATTTGAGTCCCTTTTTTGCTACTTACAAGCTATGTGAAATCAGGTAAGTTATAATCTCTCTCTCTCTCTCTCTCTCTCTCTCTCTCTCTCTATCTATCTCTCTCTCTCTCTCTCTCTCTCTCCCTCCTTTTCCTTGGTTCTGTTTCTCTAGAGAATCCCAAGTAAAACAGTAGGCTTCAGATAGAGCAAAGGCTTGAGCCAAGTGGCAGAAATTTTAGGACATCTGCTGTGGGAGATGGAATAGGGAAACAATAAAATACATGAAAGACCTGGTGACTTAGAGGCAAGGCTGTATATACTATGTGTACTTATGTGTACTTTCCAGTGTAAAGAAACAATATGTGAAATTATTCTTTTCTTAAGTCCCAGAGTATAAATAAACTAAAAATTAGAATAAAGCCAAGTATAATACTTTTTGTAAAAACTGACTTAATGGAGGTCAAATTAAGGGATAACTGAAGATACATAGTAGTAATGTCTTATTCTTAGTGATACAAAGTACATCTTAAAAGTGGAGCTGTGCCAAAGGTCTTGGCCATAAATACAGGCCAAGTTTCATGAAATTCTGCCAATATTCTGTCTAAGCATATTCAAAGAGACCATAATATAATAACATTTGGTCTTTAAAGAGAAGGAATAAGAAGTAGTTAAGATTTTCTGTGTTAAAAAAAAAAAGCCTCTAATTCAGTGGTTCTCAACCTGTGGGTCGCGAACAATGAAAATACATCCTGCATATCAGATATTTACATTACGATTCATAACAGTAGCAAAATTACAGTTATGAAGTAGCAACGGAAATAATTTTATGGTTGGGGGTCACCACAACATGAGGAACTGCATTAAAGGGTCGTGGCATTAGGAAGGTTGAGAACCACTGCTCTAATTCATATGCCTTCCTTCACTTATCCCATAGCTTCACAACCCCTAAGGAAAAGGAATGTGGTCTTTCTGCTTCGATGAGCAGACTATTACATATTGCTGCAAAGGAATTATATGTCCTACTCAATTTGTGCTTAATAATGGTATTCCTGTTCAAACATTTTCTCCTTTGGGCATTTCCTCCACCACACAGGTAGATACCAATCCATTTCTTATGCAGACAGGATCATTAGCCCAATAAGCTGAGCAAAGCATTCCTTTAATGAGGATGCTTCTGGACCCATTGAAAAGACCATGGGGAGATTGGACTGGGCTGTCATTTCACTCATTTTCCTGTCTCTTACCCATCACTGCAGCATCTCGGGTGTGAGTGATAAATGTGGTGGCCAAAATGCCTTCTGAGTGGCTCACTGGGGCAATAGTATATGCATAGTAATTAAGGACCATAGTCTTTAGAGTCACACAGATCTGGGTTCAAATATCAACACCACAATTTACTGCCTATTTGACCTTGGGGAAGTGAATTCCAATTAATACTCCAGGTTTCTATTTTCTTATCTCGAAATTTGGGGCAAATAATAAGATCAAACTCACAATATTGTTGGGAGGATTACAAAAAATAATACATGTAAAGTCTCAACCTGGAACCTGGCACATAGTGGTACTCCATAATTTGCAGTTAAATCAAAATAAGTCAGCACTTCCTTTTGCTTCAAAGAGAAACGTAACTCATCATTTGCCTTTTCAGGCCCTCATGGTAAGCATGAAAAACCTTTCAAAATGGACTGCTGTGTTGAAGAACTTGACCTCTGGTCTCTGATTGCCCACATTTGAGTCCCTTTTTTGCTACTTATACGCTATGTGAAATCAGGTAAGTTACCTTTCTAAGCCTCAGTTTTTTCATCTGCAAAACAGGAATTAAATGAAATCATATATGTAAAACACAGTGATTGGCATATAGTAAACACTAAAAATGTAGGCAATTGATACTATTTTTAATATATTTTTATTGGTTTCAGAGAGGAAGGGAGAGGGAGAGATAGAAACATCAATGATCAGAATCATTGATTGGCTGCCTCCCGCATACCCCACACTGGGGATTGATCCCACAACCAGGGCATATGCCCTAGCCTGGAATTGAATTGTGACCTCCTGGTTCATAGGTCAACACTTGACCACTGAGCCACGTTGGCTAGACAGCAATTGATACTATTGAGTAGGCTCACACTTGGCAGCAATTGATACAATTGAGTAGGCTCACTCTTAGCTGAAGATGAGATGAAGATAAGATAACATTTTTCAGAGGCAGTCTGACAAAAATGGAATTCTAGGTTTCCCAACAATATTGCCCAAAGCTCTATAATATACTTGATTCCATGGTGGCAGCCACACTCACACCACTATGGTTGTTTGGTTTCTTAAACAGGGACTTTATAATTCCTTGGGGAATGGAAAAATAGTTCAACTCCACTGGGCTTCTAGAAAATGTAACCCCTCCCCAATAGTGGTTCTCATAGTTCAGGTGCGGGCAATTAGGAAATAGCATCTAACCAAAAGCTTTCCCTGAGAAAATAAACCTATCCTCTCAGTCCCCATCAGTTTGCTTTCTGATTTATAACAATCCTTTCTAGAAGATCATTATAATTGTCCTTTCTGAAATATTTGGTGTGCAATTTCCCATAGGACCTTAGTATTATAACTGTTCTGTTTCAGGATAATTCACCTAATGCATTAGGTGCTCTCAGGAATGAGTTTGCTATTTCTGAAAACCTCTTATCATTTTTAGGCTAAATGAATACCATTAGACAACATATGACTGCGATGTACTAATGACATCCAGGTGGTCTAAAAGTTGGCACACCCCTTAAATGCTGAACTCATTTCCCTACAAGTCTTTCATAGTGCAAACAAAATCTATCCAAAACAAAACTGAAAAATGATGCTTTTTTCCACAGATTATAAAATATAGAAACATAGCTCTAAAGTACAAATTTCTCAAGTGGTAAAATAAAAGACCTGAATGGTAATATTTCAAAAATATACTGGTCATAAGGGCCTTTTCATGATCTGCACACTGTATAGAAACAAAAAAAAATCAGATTAAAATAATGCTGTTAAGGGAAAGAATCAAACAACCTAACCCAAGGCTGCTATTCCTGACTATCTACTAAAATGGTTTTATCTTAGAACAGTGGTTTTCAACCTGTGGGTCTCGACCCCTTTGGGGGTCGAACGACCCTTTCACAGGGGTTGCCTAAATACATCCTGCATATCAGATATTTACATTACAATTAATAACAGTAGCAAAATTACAGTTATGAAGTAGCAACGAAAATAATTTTATGGTTGGGGGTCACCACAACATGAGGAACTGTACTAAAGGGTCGCGGCATTAGGAAGGTTGAGAACCACTGTCTTAGAAAGTTGCATATAAATCAATGCTTATTTAAAAGTTCTAGTTTGGAAAGGCCTTACAAAGTAATGTTGCAGTGAATCCATGAGTAAAATTAATAATGAATTCCATTTACATCTTTTATGCATTAAAATGCTCAAATAGTAAAACTTAAAGTGGGATTTACTTATGACCTAAGTGACCCTAGAACAATAGCTAAATACTGTATGCAACTTTTATTCCAAGATGGGCATTATTGCACTAAACTGGTACACTGGAATATTAATGCACAATAAACTGAAAGACAAGGCATAAAGCTTTTTACACTTGGAATTGTAGAATGGAGGTGTATATATGGCAAATAGACTCCTCTATATGAGATTACACTCCCTATTCCATTGGCTATACCTTAAAATCCAGTTGATATCAAAGGAAAAGCCTGCCAGCTACTGAAGCATGTTGTGATGCTGGCAAAACTTGTATACAAGCTGGCATTGACTACCAACCACCTGGAAACTTCTAATGACAGATCAGTATGTTCTATGGTCCTGGTGGCCTGATCACAATGATTGCAACTTGATAGCCTTTGTCTATTAAAGAACTCTCCTGAAGTGGGTGCAGTGAAAGAATAATAGCAAAAACAGATGAACTTTCATAGTGGGGAGGTACTTTGTAATTGCAAGAACACTATCTGCCTAAAATAAGAATGAGATAATAAAGACCATTATAAACTGATGAACAAAAATAGATACAGAAGTAGAGCAGCATCGAACAGACTGTCAAACCACAGGGGGAAGGCCAGGGAGGGTTGGGGGTGGGAGGTAAGAGATCAACCGAAGGACTTGTATGCATACATATAAGCATAACCAATGGTCACAAGACACTGGGTGGTAGGGGAGGCTGGGGGAAGATCAAGGGGGAAAAAAAGGAGACATATGTAATACTCTTTGTAATACTTTAAGCAATAAAACAAAATTTAAAAAAAGAATGAGATAGGGCTCCTCAGAGTCTCTGATATTCTAATGTGCAGTGCAAACCTGTAGGGCAGTGGATGGCAAGCAGCTGTTTCTCAGATAGTTTTTACTCTCAGGACCTTTCCTATGAGAACATTTAATATGAGTAACATATTTGGAACTGCTGCTCTAAAGACAATTTTAACAATAATGAGAATAAGTAGCATTTATAAAGCTCCATGGATAGAGCTTAATATGACGCTCAGAAGCCAGTCTGGAAGCACAGTGCAAGATGGGTGGCATTACATAGTTTGGAATAGTGGCTGAAAACTGTACATGACAATGGCTGAATAGGTTAAAGATGACCTCGTAAGTTAAAAGACTCACCCAGAGCTCAATCTTCATCTTCATTATTAATGATAATAATAAAGATCAGCTTCACTGATCCCTTGCTATGTTTCAGGCATTTTGGTCAATCACTCTTGAAGACAGCCCTGTAATTTCCATCCTATTATTCTCTCTATTTTACACTCATTTGTCCCCATAATCCAGCATGTGTTAGAAGTGGGTTTGAAATCCAGGTTTGTTTCACAATGAGTTCAGTATTCTTTCCATTTCACTACAGCTGTCTCTCATGACCACATTAGTGAAGATAAAGTCTGAAGGATCTACAGAATACCATGTTATGCTATATTTAATTACACCCAGCAGAAGACACCAAGAGAAAATAATATATATGAATGGATTCTCACAGCTCAGAACTTAAAGTACAGAAAAATACAATTAGCAACTGAAATGTTTTTAACCTGAAGTAGCCTGCAAGCAAATTTTATGTAGTGGTAATTGCCTTGATAAAATAATGAATCTATTGCTCATTCGACATTTTAAAATTTCCATTATGGTAAGACAGCACTCAAGTGACAGACCTTATTGTGCAACACATTCTGTGAAAGCCATTTACTAGTAAGACAAACATGCCCTTCACAGAGATGTGTAACACACAGTGTTTTCCAATTCTGAGAAGTATTCTTTTGTGCATTAAGAGATACTGGGTGGCTCTAATTACTTAATATGTCACTGTACTTCGTTTCTAAAGCAGTAGCATTGCAGTCTTCAATGGATAAGCTTGTATTGGATACCTAATATGTGCCAGGAAGAAGACTCTATGGGGAGACAAAACCATTTAATCTTAGGCAAGCAGTGAAAAGACCTAAAATGGAGGGGTTCAGTGCTAAGAAATTGACAAGGGGACAAGGGTGAACTGCTTCCAAGAAGGTCTCAGGGTAAGAGTGTTGTCAATAGATCTGGGAAGACACAAGCTGAGGTTGCATTTGAGCAAGGCTTTTAACAGTTTTGCACTTGACCAACTTTGCATTTACAGAAATGACCTGCATTGTCCATAGTAAAAGAAAAGTGAAAAGGCCCCAAGTTATTTTTAAAGGCCCAGAAATGAATATACTCAATAAACCAGGTCTTCTATTTATAGAAAAACAGATTGCAATGCATATTTATGCCACTACAATTTTACAGCCAACAAGAGAATTATCATAGCAGTGTCTTATGTGTCTAGTATACCAATTACTCTAGAATAATTATTATTTTTATTTTTTATTGATCTAAAGAGGGAGGAAGGAAAAGAGAGAGAGAGAAAGATATCGATGTGAGAGAGACACATCTATTGCTTGCCTCCCGCATGCACTTCAAACAGGGATCAAACCTGAAACCTAGGTATGTGCTCTGACAGCGAATCAAACCCATTACCTTCCAGTGCATGGGCTGATACTCCAATCAACTGAGCCACACCAGCCAGGGATAGAATAAATTATTTTGTAAATAAAAATATAAATTGAAATTTAGTCACATTTTAAGCAATAGTTCAATTCACCAACTTAGGTGATACCCCAGATGAGGAGTAAATATATCACAAGGTTGGTTTAAATCATTTACAGTTCAAAATTCAAATCAAATATTTAAAAATACCTACTGGATTGCCAAGTTCTGCCTAACCTAAACTCTCTGAGCCTCAGTTACCTGAGATATAAAATGGGAATGAAATAGCTAAATTAATGAATTTATATAGAGATTACAGAAGCTTGACATATTTGGCCTTGGCTAATTTGATCATAAATGATGACAGTTGAGTACTCAGAAAATGTTTTCTTATCCCCATCTCCACACCAGCCCACGCCTAAGCTTTACTCTTCTCAAAGCTAGCCCAGAATCAAGTTCATCAGTTTCAACAAGAGCCTGAAAAAAAGAGAAGCCTATGGTCATCACCATATGACCATGAAGCCCCTCTAGCTTTTGAACATTAAACTGCCCAGCTGAAGCCAGAAAAAAAAATTGAAAAATATGAAATCAGGCTTCATCAATATCTATTAGTCCAATTTCTATTCAAACTGTCCATAAAGTTGTTAGAAAACCTAGCAAAAATTTGAGTGTTGTTTTAAACCATTCTGAGATAGAGAATGGTTCAAAATAAGAAGAGAATTCAGTGCCCATTCAATCAATGTTTTATTGCACAGACCCAAGGAAGGAATGGACTTTGTCCAAAGTTAAATAACTCACCATGTAACTCACTATCATTACTATGATAAGGAAATAAAAAGCAAAGCTAAAAACAAAAACCAGATAAACTGAAATTACTTTTGAAAAAAATAACCCAAAATATATTAAATTAGCTGAGAGGCAAATTTCACTCTATTCTTTGATAATCCTTTAGAATATTACTTTCTCTGAATTTTAATGAGTTTAATTTTTGTATGTCACCTAATATATTATGAAAGGCTTCACAAAATTCCCTTCCTGATCTCATGTACTTTTGTTGTAAAGGAACCAAGAAGATAGGGAATAATGATGGTATGTTTTTAGGGTTGTTTTAAGGACTCAGAGGAAAGCAACTAGCCAAGTGCAGTCAATGTTAGTTGAGTCTCAATAGTTAGATTTAATGTTCTAAGCTCTTGAATTTTGAATTGGATAGTAAAATATGCCAAAGCAAATACTATGGAAAACTTTCACCTTTGCTCCTTATCAACTCTGATGAAAGTATAGAGTGGACTGAGCAGAAGCTTTCTGAAAAGACTGCAATGAAAATACCTTCCTACATAAGGTTATACTTGATCCTGGGCCCTTGACACAAACTTACATTACTTATCATATATGAGAGGCTTGACTCTCAAGCTCCTAGAAGGTGGAAGCTCTGTTATACCGCTCCATATCTCCTATAATAGACACAAGGAAAAGCAAATGACTGTGGAATGATTATTTTAACAGAGGCCTCAGTTTTCTTATAACAAATCACAGCACTGAGTTCCACTGGAAAGTTTATAGTTCAAATAATTTAAAAAGCTTTTGGAGGGGTGAAAGGAGGATTGGAAGCATAGTGAAGAATTTGGATTAAATTGAAACTATTAGTACCCAAGGAAGGTAGACATTGGTTATGATTAAACATAAGCATTTTGACTGTCTCTTGAAAAAAGGGGTAATTTTCAGACCATATCTTTCTTATTTGCATAGTTATTATACAGTTAAGTGTTTCTTAATAATGCAATTTCTCTCCTCATGGGACATGTGGCAATGTCTGAAGACATTATTTTTGTTGTCACAAATTGGAGGTGGGCAGGGGTGTATATAGAGTCCAGGGATCCTGCTCAACATCCCACAATGTACAGGATGGCCCCAGAGAACAAAGAATTACCTGACCCCAAAGGTAAATAGTGCCAAGATTAAGAAATCCTGGTGTAGTTCATCACAGGGCCTGGAATTAATTGAAGGAAAAAATAGTTATGTCAACTAATTTTTAGAGCAAGAAAGAAGAATTAACAAATATGCCCACTGGGTTTTAGTTCTCCCTTATGTTTCCAATATTAATTTGGCATTACTTTTAATCCGATGTTATTTGTTATCAAGTATTGGAATGTGTTTGTTTATTTGTTTAGATCTTCTATATAGAAAAAAATTAGGCACCAACACACAGAGATGATAAATACTACTACTTGGAGCACTCTATAGGGCAGAGGTTCATTTCTAATTTTCCCAGTGTCCACTTTCTGCTGCGAGCAGGAAAGGAGAAAAAGTTTAGAATATGTTAAATCTGTCTTCCCCCTACTTACAGAGACATTTCTCTTCCTCAAAGCCTTTTCTCATGGCCAGCAAATAGATGAGAAAAGGATGACAGGTTATCAAATGGTTTCACAAGCTATAGGAATATATAGTCTCCTTGGTTAGCTATCATTTTCCACTATTGAGAACCCAATCTATCTTTTAAGGTACAGGATACTGTCTACGCACAGATTTAATTAAAACACAATCAGTGGAAAAAGTAGCATTTGATAGGCTAAGAACAAATTAAATGTTATTAGGGATAGGTGCATGAATGCAGTGTTTTATACAATGTCATTTTCCTGTCTTGATAAAAAGGGTACAGAGCAAGAAGAGTCTAGCAGCTGTAGATTCTGGTCTTAGAAATGTTTAGCAGCCTAACACAATCTTAATTAAGGGCTGATCCAAGCACAAGGCTTTATTCAAAACTAATATCTTCCAAAACCCTCTGGACCAACTTACATTATGAAAAAAGTTAATTAATTTAATTTTTTATATTATCACCATGAAAACACAAAGCTTCTTTCCTCTCTTGAGGCATTAAGGAGGTGTTATTTTATCTTAGACAAGGGGACACCTCATTCAGAAAAATTTCATCCAATTTTGCATGAGAAGCTAACATTTCCATGGGAACCAATTTATAAATACTAGATGAATACTTAGCTTAGTTACATAGACTCTATATCATATTGTCAACTCAACAATTCTTCACCACAAAACGGTGTATTTGTTCTTTTGAAATACTAGTTCTTTGATTCAGCAAGAAACCTTCATTGCTAGACAAGGAATCAATTTTCATAGTCTAGTAAGAGTGTACATGTTTATTGAGTTGGCAGAAAACTTGCTTTATTGGAAACTCACGTCATGTATTCCTTGATTGTAGCATATTAATACAACTCCAAAGAATGTTAGTTCTACAATCCTGAACTCAAGAGGCACTTTACATGTAATTTGAATTCCCAGTAGTCCAATATTTTCAGGCTATTAGAAAATACTGAGCAAGCTTAACTACATTAAAAAAGACAAATAACAAAAGAATAATTTATTCTTGGCAAAGACTTAAATACTAGATGCATTATGGAAAAGAAAAATCAATAACATCTTCAACAAAGACTTACTGCTAAAGAAATAATAGTTAGGCAGTATGTGATTCCTCATCACTCCATCTATCAAAGGTCACTCTAACCAAACCCAATTCAATGATTTATGCCAATTATTTTACAAGGGTGTGGGAAGTGGAGATAAATATGCACTATACAGTCATGTGCTGTTTAATGACGGGATATGTTATGAGAAATGTGTCATTAGGCCATTTCATCATCATGCGAACATCATAGAATCCACTTACACAAACCTAGATAGTATATATAACCTACGACACACCTAGGTTATATATATATATATATAATGGCCTATTGCTCCTAGGCTTCAAGCTTGTAAAGTGTGTTAATGTACAAAACAATCTGAGATCAAATCAAGCACAAGAGAATATGATGCAATTAAGAGATGCTGTAAACACGAGATATATGAGGCTGCTGCTGGTGTAAAATGACATACTATTTTGTAGCAAACTTTTTAATAAGTAGAAAGAGTAACATTTAAAATAACAATAAAATGTATAGTATAGTAAATACATAAACCAGTAACATAGTTGCTTATTATGATTATCAAGTATTATATACCGTATATAATTGTATGTGCTGTACTTTTATACAACTCAGTACTTTTATACCGCTCAGTAGGTTTGTTTACACCAGTATCACCACAAACACACGAGTACTGTGTTGTGCTATGATTCTAGGATGGCTAAATCACTAGGCCATAGGAATTTTAATATAATCTTATGAGACTACCATCATACATGCATTACATTGTTGATGGAAATGTTATGCAGCACAGACTATTAAAATAAATTGGGCTACAAAGTCTAGATGTTAAAAGGAATGGGTGGGCAAAAGTATGTGTATAGTTGTGAGTATGCAAACTTGTATTCTTGTATTATTATTTATTAATTATTGTATTATTTTCCATACAAAGAACTGTTAACCTATTTTTGCCATAACCTGTATATGAGAGGCTTGCATTAAATTTGTAACTCCTCACTACATTCTGCTATACTGATCTATCCCTACTTTCTACAGGACAGTTCTTCCTTGGCTATCTGAACACCACATTCTCCTGGTTTTCCTTCTTTCACTCCTAAGGAGTCCCTTCCCTGCACCACCTTAAAATATTGGTGTGCTTCAGGGCTCACCTCTCTACCTACTCTTTCTCCTTAGGCTCTCATGGTTCCTCAATAGGCTGAAAAGTGTTAATATCTGCCACCAGTCTATAACTCATTCCTGAGCAATTTGAAGGCTAGGCCATGTAGTATCTGACATGTAGTCAAAGTGACTTAAGTATTAAATGAATAAGTGAATGAAATATAAACTGGATTTATGGGACTTCAGTGGTAGAACTGTGGAAGAGAGTTAAGTTGTCCTAGACAAGCCCATCATAGAACAATTGGAACCACCATGGCTAATCAACTGACCACAAATGTATGAGTGAGCTCAGGCAAGATCAGTAATGCCCAACCTAAATCAGTAGAACCTATAGACTATTGCTGCAGAATATTTGGTCCTGTCAAAAATGTCCATGAAGATATTTTGTCCACGACAAAAGGTCCTTGATATTTGGTCCCGTCCAAAATATCCACTGAGACATTTGGTTCATGGTTCGTTAGAAAAGACAAACATTTAACCTTGTTCAAACTGTATAAATGTTATTATTCTTGTAATTCATGAGGAATCTTGAATTTCACATTGATGATTTTTTCCTCATCCAGAAGGTCAGCAGGTTTACTCTAAAGTCAATGATCAATTGTTTGCTAGTATATATTGACCTGATTATTATTTGTTCTATCTGTGAACAATTTTAATAATGTGGATTTGATTCTCTCTTTTTTTGTGAGGTTGGTGGCTGTATTTCAGTGTGACCACCAAGAACCTGGATTACTTGTTCATGGTTCTGCTGTTCACCTTTTCACACTTTAAGAACCTTTCAGCATGGAAAAAATGCCTCCATGGATGTTTTGGAACAGGACCAAATATCAAGGACCTTTTGGTATGGACCAAATGTCTCTGTGGACGTTTTGGACAGGACCAAATGGTGTGAACCAAATGTCTTCATTGATGTTTTAGACAGGACCAAATGTCTGCTAATCATAGACTATCTATAGCAGATCTATACAACCTATAGACTATGAGAAAAAATAAATTTGTTCTTGTTTTATGCCATTTCGTTTTAGGGTGACTTAAAAGACAACAAGAGATAACTGATAGACTAGTTCAGACTGCTTTTCCTGCCAGTCTTTCTTCCTCAGTGTAGGTATGGTGCCTCTTGTCACTGCTGTGTCTAATAACCACAATAATGGTTGGCTTGGACAAGTCAGTGAGTATCTATTGACAAATACATTAATTCTGTTAATGGTGATTGTAAGCACTGTCAGTCACTTGCTGCCTAGAATTAGGGCAAATGGCCAGTTGAACTCAGAATATCAAAATTTGTTATTTGAAGAAGTTAATTGTAATGATAAATATTTATTGAGTATTTATTGTTGAAAGACTGTGCTATGCCTCTGGTATTTATTTAATAAAGCTCTATCCAGTAGGGATGAAATAAATAAATAAATAAATAAATAAATAAATAAAGTTTAAATAGAGTTCTCATTTGGAAGGGAGCTAGATCTCTTTTAAGACACCAGTTACTGCTCCCAAAGAAAAAGCTGCACTAGAATAAAACTCTCCTGAACTATACCGATTTTCTTTGGGGATTTTTTTTTCTTCCCACAGTAAATACTCTGAGTATATTGAACTAATTATCCACTAAACAAACAGCTAACTATGCATGTCAATTAGAAATTTACTAAATCAGTTCATGAATCTTCTAACATGGATCCAAAATGCTATTTTCTCAGAGGAAAATAAAGTGATTACAGAGTGAAAATGGCTGAAGAAGAAACAAAAAAGAAAAGTTACTGGCTGGCAGCAGCTCTAAACCCTACTTTTTGAAATGTCCTTTGTTCTTTCCTTGTTATGTGCAAAGTAGTTGATTTTGTACACAGGCTAAGGCAGGCTGTTAGACAAATGTTCTCACTGTATGAATGGCCTACATGAGCCCACATTATCCTAGAGAGTGCTATGATTAGGCTGAGTGTTGCTGTTGTTAAAGGGCACTATTAGAGTGACCATGTGAGCTCTACTACTTCTCTATTTCTAAGTGTTTTTCCTCAATAAACTATTTTAACTAGTGATGTATGTGTGTTTGTATATGTGTGTATGTTCACACTTTGTTTGCATACCAATTAAATACCACATTTCATTTGTCCATGTGTTTTGCATTTTACAAAGGGGCAAAATCAACAGTGTCACCATGGGGGGCAATGTAACATCTCTGGTAGAGCTATACTGAGACAGCTCCTACCCCAATAAGGTCCTCAGTGGAGCGCCTACACATAATCAAAGGGCAGTCACACCAAGAGAGAGGAACAGAAAGAGCAAATTAACCTAAGATGGATATGTCTGTCCCTTTAATCTGCCTGCATTTCAAAGAGACAACAGTAAAAGATTGTGCACAAGATTGCTCCACTCCCAGGTGGGCACAAAAATTGAGAGCAAGAATGGAGCCTCTGAGTTCTCACTGAGAGGGACCAAATCTGGATGCTGTAAAAACAGGCTTTCTTTATCTGTGGGAACCCAACTCAGAAACATGGCACTCCCGGAACTCTTCTCTTACCTTGGGGAGGCAATTCATGGCAAAAACAGTTAAGGCTATTTTAAGGTCTAGTGGTTCCATGAGAAAAACTATGGGTTTGAAGCATTACTCCATTTAAGGAGGCACTACAAAAAAAAAATACCTGCACTTAGTAGCTGTTCATATAAGGAACAAAGGAGAACATGTGACAAATCACATGTTGCTTTCTTTAAGCCATTGCCTACTGCTTATGTCAACATTCAAACCAGGATGTGGAGAAACAAGAAAAAATAACAAGAAAATGTACTGAGTTAAGTGCACTTTGCAGAGAGGTAAAGCTATCTCTCAACAGTGGTGGATAAGATGGTGCTGAGCTCTTTCTTCTGTCTTGCTCCTGAAGAGGGGAGTCAGGGGTCAGGGTATAGGATGAGCTGAAGCAGCACAGTGTGGTAGAAGAGGTCGCCTTGGGATATTTGGCTTCAAATCCCAATCAAGTCACTTATTAGCGGTGTGACTTTGAACAAGTTATTTCACTTCTCTACACTCCAGTTTCCCCATTGTGTCATTCAAGATTGATGACACCTAGCTCATGGGTTGGGAAGATTAGCAAAAATAAACCTGAAGTGCCTGACATATTAAAAGATGCAAACAAACAAACAAGCAAATAAAACACAAAAACCTGATAGCTAAGCATCCAACCAAAGCACAGTATACAGAATAATACTGCACAGAATACATCACACAAATTCCTGAGACCTCCTTCTTTATACTTCTGGAGGTAAATGAACTATTTGATGCAATCTCACTGCTTGTGAAAATAACACAGAAGGCTATCTTGACAATGACCCAACCCAATTTGGCAGGACATTCTCTTCACATTTCTTAAGTTAGTTCTCACACTGCAAAGGGACTTTTGTCATTCAGGAACTTCAGTCAGCAGATATTTTGTGAGACCAGGTTTTGAGGTAGAAGGTCAGTTGGCCTGAGGTGATTATGAACAGGCCTGGAGCTGAATAAATGTATACCAGCATAGTGAATAAATCCAATTCTGACACTGCAGCTTATAAAGCATTTTGACCAAATTAAATTTGTCCTGTAATCATATTAAAGTTAAACCTGGCTGTTTCTCTTTTTGCTGAAGTACAAGTCACCTTTTTAACCTATTGTTGTTGTTTTTTTTCTGACAGCAGGTATAAGGTCCCTCTACCTCTGTTTACTTAGTATACCAGGTTATGTCTCTCAATAAGATGACAATGAAATAACTGGCTCTCTGTAGGGCAAGCCTTGTTATTACAGTCTCTTGTAATTGAGAGACCATGGAATTTGGAGGGTGACAGGCTGCATTTCAGTATTGGCTCCATTTCACAGTCACATGACCTTGAACAAGTTATTTTACTTCTCTGAGTCTTGGTTTCCTCATGGATAAAATGTAGAGAGAGAAAAAATACCTACCTACTTACAATGCTGGGAATGAGAATTAAGATAATGTTAGGTAAAATGCTTGGTACATACTAAATTCTGGATAATTGCTAATTATTGTTTTCATTATTTACCTCAAGCTAGACAGTAGGGTTCCAACAAGTTATTAAAGAGAATTCATTGCTAATATCCAGAATATCCAGACCTGTAGGTAATACCTAATCCTATGAAACTGGATGTGCTCAGAGAAATTATTTTTTTTAAATGATGTTTTTATTGATTTTTTTTAAGAGAGAGAGGAATGGAGAGGGATAGAGAGATAGAAACATCAATGAGAAACATCATCGATCAGCTGCCTCCTGCACAACCCTACTGGAGGTTGAGCCCATAACCTGGGCATGCGCCCTGGCAGGGAATTGAACCAGTGACCTCTTGGTTCTTGAATTGACACTCAACCACTAAGGCACACGGGCTAAGCTCAGAGCAAGTCTTAACACTCTTACCAATGTTGTAACTTGATTGAGCTGAGAAAAATGGATCAAGAAAATCAGCTTCTTAATAACTAAAGATGATATTTCCTCATTTCTACCATTATAAGTGAAGGACATCCCCTGGCTTAAAGCAAGGCGGTTAGGCAAGTGACCTGTTTACATGTTGCTTTTTATCTAGAGACAGTTCTATTATATCCAATTAAATTTAGCTATTCACTAACCATTCTACTCTTTCTTTGTGTGTCCTAGAGAAAGTAATCAGCTCCTTCAAGATAAGAGTGATTTCATTTACTTCATATAAGTGCTGTACTCCACCTAACTATAGGCACACAGAATTAGCAAGTACCTCCTGAGATCCTTTTGCTTATGACAGCTCCTTGTCATAAAAAAGCTTAGAATGGAGTATGGACACTAATTTATTTATTTAAACCTAAGACGTATTTTCTGCACTAAAATTGCTTTTTGTTTGTTTTTATTACTTAACCGAGGATATTTCCCCCCATTTATTTTTAGAGAGTGGAAGAAAGGGGGGAGAGGAGAGAGAGAGAGAGAGAGAGAGAGAGAGAGAGAGAGAGAGAGAGATTGATTTATGTGAGAGAGACACATTGATTGGTTGCCTCCTGCACGTTCCTTGACTGGGGTGGGTAAACAACCTGCAACCCAGGTATGTGCCCTTGACTGGGTATAGAACCCATGACCCTTTGGCACACAGGCCAGCACTCTAACAACTGAGCAATGCCGGCTAGGGCCTAAAATTTTGCTTTTGGACAACAATCTCACATATAGGGCAAGAGCATATGGAGAAGTCATGGAGGGAAAAGGGTATGGGCTTTGGAGGCCAGAAAAACAATTTCAAATCGAGTCCTGTCATTTATCAAGAAAGTGTTTTAACCTTTATGTAACAGTGTGCAAAATGTTGGAAGCATGTCCTACCTGACAGTGTTTTTGTGATCATGCCTCTAAAGGGCTCTGCAGAGTGCTCTCATTGTATGTAGAAGTAGCTCAGTGAAATATGCTCTTTTTTCCTTCCTTTATGTAGATCTGGTCTTCCAGCCAGTGTACACTTGTTGCTTCCAAACTGGACATGCTGTTCGGAGAATCTGGAGCTGTTCTGAGAATATATATCTTAAAATAGCTGGGGCTTATAAGTAGAAATATGCTAGCACATGGGTGGAAGTGGACATGTGATTTTGATGTGTTGGAGTGAGTGTGGATATTGGCTGTGAAGCAAGACAAGGGTAAGTGTTGATAAACCGCAGGATGTTATATCTCATTCCACACTTTCCTGAGGGCATTATTCAAGCTGCATATTCTTAAGCAGACTAACAAATGCTGTAGCACATAACATGAAAACTTGAATCAATGTAATTTGCAATGCTGGGAATGATTCACAAACATGGAGCATTTAAAGTATCTGAATTATGTTAATGTCAGTTTTCACATCAATGCTGCTGTAAGAATTTTATGCTGCAGGAACTGGTGATGTTTATATGATAAGAGGACACTGCCTCAATAATAACATTCTGTAGTATAACTTGGGGATAAACACCCAAATCATGAGCAGCTTGAGTCAACTTTTGCAATCTCACCCTAGAGCAGTAGCAATCAAATAAAGATGTGGTAGTACTTTTATGGCATATGAATACTCTCTTCTCCTCCATCTTCTTCTTTAAGTATACTCAAACATGGTCCCTAGACATCTTTCACTCACATTGCAAGCTGAGTCATAGTTGGAGAGCAGAACAAGTGTTGCAACAATTAATTGCAAGAAAGAATGTTGGTCAAAAGGTGGCAGATTACCACGCTCTTATGGAGAAGCTTGGTTATTTTTTTCTAAAAGCAAAGAGCGGCAAAGAGGCAAGGGGGCTTCAAAAAGGTGTGTGTGTGTGTGTGTGTGTGTGTGTGTGTGTGTGTGTGTGTGGTGGGAAAGATGGATACCTTACAAGGCCACAAGTTCTAAAGGTCATATAAGTGCTGCCTGTCCAGCAATGCCCCTTAATCACAAGGCACCTTCTAAAGAAGGCCATGCAATCAGCATGATAAGAATTCTGGATTGACAGCTGACATCACAAAACAGACTGTATGCCAAGGTGATATTTTTCTAAGGCAAGGATTCCTACATTGTTAGCCCTTTAGAATTACCTTGGAAGTGTTTTTTTTGTTTTGTTTTTTTTTTGGTGTGTGTGTGTGTGTGTGTGTGTGTGTTTAATAAACCCTGTTGAGCCTCTGCCACAAGAGATTTTGCAGGGTTTTGTTTGGATAATTAGGTGAATTAGTTGGTTTTGGACTGATGTTGAGCTCAGGCGTCAATATTATGAAAAAGGTCCTCAAGTGATTCTGACATTTAGTCATGTTTGAGAATCATCTAAATACTCTAAAGCATTGTCATTCAAAGTATGGTCCAAAGACAGTGCTGATCTGTGAATGGTATCTAAGTACATTTTTATTCAGTTCAGCTGACATTATTTTTCACAGCAAGATAGCAGTACTTTTTAAAATTGATTTTAAAGAGAAAAAGGGAAGGGGAGAGATAAGTTGCCTTCTGCACACACCCTGACGGGGGACTGAACTTACAACCTGGGTTTGTGCCCTGACCAGGAATTGAGCCCCTCAACTTTTGGTGTATGAGAGAACGCTCCAACCAACTGAGCCACCGGGTCAGGGCAATAGCAATATCTCATTGATGAAAGAAGCAGTGCATTGATTTACATTCTGGCACAAGCTCCTATCTCATTGTAGACTGGTAACAAACAATTTCAGACCCAACACTCATTCATGGACCACAATTTGAGTAGCACTGCCCTGAAGACAGTTAGTGAGGGTTAGAGGGAAAGGGAGCTGCATTCATTTTCAAAAGTGTGTTAATTGTCAAAGCCCAGCTTTGATGCAAATACACTGCTCAGTGCAGCCAGCATGGCATTTCCCAAAGCAAACTTGTAGGATGTTAAAACGCTTTTAGAATAAAATGGGTCCAATAGCTGGAAGATGTTTGTCACTGAAGTGCCCAAAGTAGGAGAGATCCCTAATCTGTAAGACTCCTCAAAACCTTTAATATGGTCTTACGCATTGTGACTCAGTAAGAGTGGTGTGGAATTTGGGAAACATGTATTTGACCACAGAATCTGTCTTTTTCACAAATACATGATCAGTGTCTCATGAAACATAATTTGGAAAATACTGGTCTGATAATTATTTAAGAACATGTGAAAGAGAATAAAATTGATTTCTGCATTGTCTTCCTCCAGGCAAGTGAGTTATTTAAAACAAAAGGCAGAGTGAAAATTGAAGCTGAAACAGCAGCACATTCTGGTGCATCTTCTTAACCAGGCTGACCTCTACAAATTAGTGTTGGGCTTGGTTTGAGGAAATAGCTAAAAGTCACTCAAGCTCTGCCTTTTTGGACATGGAACATTTTTTTAAATCTTTTTTTGTGTGTGTGTGACTCCACAATCATGCTGCCCTTTGCTTCAATAAGCAAAGAAAATTTTTTGGTGTCATTTCTGTCACCCTTCAGGTCATAAATCAAAGTCAGTGAGACCCTAAAGATTAGTTATTTTTAAATTAATAGTTATTTTAAATTAATAGTTTTTTAAAATATACTTTATTGATTTCAGAGAGAAAGGGAGAGGGAAAGAGAGACAGAAACATCAATGATGAGAAAAAACCATTGATTGGCTGCCTCCCGCACACCCCCTACTGGGAGTCGAGCCCACAAGCCAGGCATATGCCCTTGGCCGAAATCGAACCTGGGACCCTTCAGTCCACAGGCCGATGCTCTATCCACTGAGCCAAACCAGCCAGGGCTAAATTAATATTTATTTTTAAATTAAAAGGTTAAGAATAAAGTATTTGATCTATTCAGAGTTACCCAAACATATGGACTATGTCTTCCTAATAAAATAGAAATATCCCCTCAATTCTCCAGATTTGTAAACCAGTTATATCTTTTCTGAAAGTCAAGACATTTTCAGGTGTCAACTATCAGAGGTTGCTTCATTATACTGAACCAGCTATTCACTCAAATAGAATTAGACCCATTTTCTCAAAAGGTAAATTAGTAATAAAATGAAGAAGACACACGACAGGAAATGACAGTTGAAAAAAAGGTAGAGATGAAAATAAAAACATTTTCCTCAGCATAGTCCTTCATATTCTTCTACCTTCTTCCTCTCCTACCATTTAGATAAGACTGATATACATGGTGATATATTCTCTTTCTGGGATAAAGAAACCACGACATTAATAAAATAATAGTCATTGTGCTAATTACAAATATGTCCCCTTAACATTTGGCACAGAAATTTGCTTTATTTTGGTTGGTAAAAGCTGACATACTTCATCACCAGTCTGGAGCACAAACGCTTTTCTCCAACCAAAGTTGCTATGGTTGGATGCCTCTCTGAATAAAAAAGGTTATGGATGTCCTGAGGGAGATGGAGTGTGTGTGTGTGTGTGTGTGTGTGTGTGTGTGTGTGTGTGTGTGTGTATTTTAAATCACATGAAATCAAGACTGTACAAAAGAAGCCAAAGGCTTGATTAAAAGATGTGACAAATCCCTGAGCACTGTAATATTTTCCTATATTATGTTAACTCCTGCAAATTTACTATTGTAATCAGGATATTCAATTGAAAAGCAAATGCTAGGAATCCATGGTTTAGTTTTCTCTGTAGATTTTCAACAATGATCACATGCAAGCATGTATATCTTGGTGTGATTCTTTTGCACAATCTCCAAACATCAGTAAAAGCCCAATGACTGGTGTTTATTAGTAGCAACTATGCCGCTAATAGATTGGCTTTGAGAAGTTACTCTAATCATTGATTTCCTTTTGGCTCACATGACAATGAAAGGAAAAAAATAAACAAAAGAATACAGCTATGATGATTATAGTTTCTCTTGCCAAATGGTTCCTGGAACAGTAAGAAAAAAGATTTTAGTAATGATTTCCACTCTCCATGTGGCTTTCTCATAACAAAGACAGTTGCTGGTACTGGGCCAAATTAGACTTTCAGACATTAGTATGTGCTTCTTCAGCCAAATTCCAGTACTCACATAAGATTACATCATAAGTGGTTTTTATGACAATAATCATAACACTGAAAATCACAAGCATTTGCAACAGATTAAAGAACTTATTTTTAGAATTGGCTGCTCAGAAATATAAACCTGTTTTTAACAAAGAGTAATTTGGCCTTAGTGTATCCTGTAAAGCATGATATATCACTCATTCTATGTAATGTTTTACATGAATTCTGAGGGCCCTGAGCATAATACAAAAATGTCTTTAAAAAGACAGATGACTATGAACAATTTTAAATAAGTTGTCTGTACCAAATCTCAGGTGGTCATAAACTATGGAAATTACCTGGCCCTTACAAAAAATATCACCAACCAAAATAAACATCAATATTTTGTTTACAATAATGCAAAAAAGTTGGTAGGTTTATCAATTCAGTAAGGAGAAAATTAATTCCAGCCTTATCAGAATACACACAAACCTCTTTTGCCTAATTTAATCATTTCAAAGACAGCCAACTCAAAAGAGTCTTTTCCTTTCAAATTTAAATATATTTTTCATTTTTCACATGAGGGCTGTATAAACACAACCTCATTAGAAGAGGTCACACTGACAGTTTGGCATGCACACATCAAGCAATGGGTGTCTTCACCATCCTGTCCATTGCCTTCACTTGCAGTAAAATCGATGGACATTCATAGACAAGGTCAATTAAGGTCTCATCCTTGGGCACAGAGACAATGAGAGGAACTCTCTCTTCAAATGAGAATAAAATGTGTCAAGGTATGGGCATAGTTTAGAACTAAGATTATATTCACTTGTACTTGAAATTGTATCACTACCATTTATGTCAATTATAATAAAACATTATAGCAACTGTAAGAGAGAACTGAAGACTATACCTTATAGTATTTAAAAACTAGTCTTACAAAAATCTTCCAGGTCACCAGAATGGCCACTGAACCCTTTGAAACCCATAGTTACTTTACCTCCTGGTAAGGATGAGCTTTGGTACCCTACATGAAGTAAGCATGTTAATTTCTTAGCAACATTTCCTTATTTATCTGACATCTCTTCCCCAGCAAATTTTCTTTTTGCCCCCATCTAAGGTCTTCTGGATCTTGATAATTTGTACAGAGATCAAGTGGTTTCATTTTAAGGTCTGGGTTCACCATTAGCTTCTGTGCCTTTGTTTGAAGGGGTTACAGTAAAATTGTAAATGCCATCCTAGAAAACATCTAATACTATTTACAAATACTAATTCATAATGAGGAATAAGGAGTTAGCTTCGCTATTCCAGTGGACCTGGCAGGAGAGCAAAACCAAGGAAAATCTTCAGTCTGAAAGAAGACAATGCCATCATCACAGTATTAAAAGTGAAAGGATGGCAGCCACTCAACTTGCGGATGGAACGACAGACTAAAAACTATCCAAACCTTGTATAAGAGAGTTTAACTGCTACCTATTCTCAAAATAATTTTTCGTATCTGAAAACATTCCTAACAGTATTTGCAATACACTCAAGATGATATTTTGTAAATTAATAGATCCTGTCAAAATTATATGGGGATTGAAATTTAGTTATTAAACTGTTCTCTTTAGAATCTGAGTATTGTTAAAACAATTTGAAATTTATAACCGATTACTTGACTGCATTTAACTAGCTACTTCTTAAATGACTTATTTTTCCTAGTCAAACCAAATTTTGTTTTTCAGACTGATTTCTAACCATATAGCATCTGTTATATAATTATATAGTAAGCAGTATATATATCTATAATACAGATATTGCTTTGTACTTACAAATATACACACACATAATTTTAGAGAAAAGAAAGCAGAACAAATTGGAATGCATTCTATATAGTAAAGTAATTGTCACTGGTTAATTTTTTTGTTTCATTAGAGCATAAATTCAAGTTAGTATTTTCTCTAAATCACCAAAAGATTTCTTTTACTCACTGTAAAGGATCTCCATTTATAGCTCCAGATAAGTAAGTGTTGACATGATAACTCATACCCAAAGTGGATAGCTTGAATATCAAAATATGGGTAAAATAAAATAAACATGTTCTATTGCTGAAATAAAATTAAAAATGAGAAATATACACTAATATACACTTCTCATTTTCTGCCAATAAACATTTAAAATTCTATTTGGAAGGAAGAAGGGGAGACTTTGAGATGTAAAAATGTGCTTCCAAAACTATGGAATAGAGTTGATTTGGAGTAATCTTCTTATACACCAAACTTTGAACATCACCACGTGGTAGTCTTTTCCAAGTCAAAAAGACAGTTGTACTGAAGACACCCATAATGTTACAAAAGGGCAACTTGAAATGGGAACAAGGTCGCTTTTAGAAATTGGATCACAACCATTTATGCCAAAGTCTACACAGACTGCCATAGGACAGGTGAAATTAGTCACTTTCAGTGTTATTCATTGGTAAACTGCTTCAATAGTATTTTATATGGGCGGCGGGGTGGGGGTGGGGGGTCAAGCTGTTTTCCAAGAAGCATTTAATTAGCATATACAGTACACATCTCAAATGTCATTTTGGAAGTTGAAATATACACAGCTGGCAAAAATTTTACCACATTTTGTGATGTGAAAAATGTTCCTGTTTGATATATGCAGAAAAATTGGAAAAAATGAATAAATACTCTTTCTGGGGAGATGAGGTACTTTAGAGATAGATTTATAGCATGGATTGCAAGGAATACCGTGACCTCAGTTGAAATAATAGCAGGTAGAGTTTTCCAAACCTGTGGTTGAGCTGAAAAGAAAAACAAACTCTCATTGTTTCCTTAAGGCATGCATTTCACTATGGCAAAGTACAAGTGGACGTGCATTACATGGCAAGCCTGGGCCTGCTTCAGCAAACTAAGTAGATCACGAGCATTCTTCGAGCACAATGCAAAAGCTTTATGGAGTGGAAGAGAGTAAGAAAATTTGGAACAATCTTCTCATTATTTCATTTTTGAAGTGTCATTCCTCAGCCGACTGCTGCTTCAGGAATGCCAGGTGATGGAAACAGACTGGGTCAGATTTTGGCTACAGGTGCAAGCAACTTTAGCAGCCAAAACGGGGCAGTATAATGACACCAGCTGAAAACCTTTCAGCTATGAGAAGCAGGAGGATGCTGTGTGCTGTGCCAGAGATGACTGCATTATACAGTGTCCCATCTGAGACTGCACAACACATTCACCAACAAACCAGGAGGCCTCCTAACTATTTCAGGAGCCTAACAACACACAGCACACTAGAGGGCAATGCACGGTCAAAAAGAAAGAGAAAGAAAAAGAGAAAACAAGCAAAACACGCATCTGTCGCACACAAACCTTCGGGCTCTGTGTTTTCTTTGTGGTGTACTTGCTTCAGCGGGCAGCAGAAGATTTCGTGACACTTAGCACGAAAGGGGGACTCTTTTTTCTTTAATTCCGCAGATTGGATGGAATCTTGCCGTAACATAATGTATTCCTGTGTGCCAGGAGGGGCGTCATCCAGAACTGTGGTCACCACATAACAAAATGAACTCAAGTTAGAGCTTCATGAAAGCAGCGAATGTCTTAAATCAAATCTACTCCCAGGGAAGACTAAAGAAACAACATTCCCCCAAAAAATTTCAAAGAAAAGCATTTAATAGCTTGTCCATTTTATTTTTGGGGGCTTTGTTTAAAATACTAAAGGCTTGGGAATAGCTTACTCAACTATAGATACCTCTACTGCCAGTACAATGGAAATGTAACAGTGTTAAACTATGCCTGGAGTGCAATAAAATATTTTAATATCATTAACCATATTGTATCTAAATCAACACCATGCAGAGCTCACATGTCTCAATTTGAGATATAGCATAAATACAGGGGTGGTCAAAAGTAGGTTTATAGTTATTCATATGTAAAAGTACAATAATAAATAATAATACAAGAATAAACTCTTGTTTTTTGCATACCCAGAAGTGTAAACCTACTTTTGCCCACCCCTGTATTTACAGGTGACACTGGCCATTGTCCACCAATTATCAGCTTATTTTTCTTTCCTTGGTCTGCTGCTGGCAAGAATCCGACATCCATGCAGTATATACTGAGTCTGACAGAAAATTTAAGGGTGCTGCTCTCACTCTTTTATTTCCAAAGAAAACTAGGGCTGTTGCAAATATTCCTCAGATATTGAAACCCCTTAATGAAAATAAGAAACCCCAATTGAGAGCCTAGTAATCAACACTGGATCAAAGACCAACCTTGTTGAATTGTGGAAGAGCAGGGCTTGGTTCACTACTTTTGGCCATAGATATACACCAAGACCCTCAGCCCACATTTTCTTTCTAGGCCCTTTGTCAATTTCCTAAGCATTATTATAATTTCTAGTAATTTCCCCCTACAAGTATAGATGTCTGGTTTTACAGTGTCCATTGCACAACATTCTTTAGCCTGATAACCAGCCACCAAAGGAGGTGCAAATTTGATCTGCATTTGTAGAAACAGGGAACTGACCCCAGGATGGATTTTCTCTCTTTCACACCCTTCCCAAGGAGGACATTCAATTTTGCCAGGAGTGAGTCAGTGCCTCCAAGAGCTGTGATTAGTGACTTGCTGATTCATTCTATTCCCCCAAATGCATACACTTATTATGCATTTAAGAAGACTGTACCATCAACAAAATTCTTATGAGGAGAATAACGCTATGGTGTTTGGAGAATATAAACAGCTTATGACTTAAATTAGGTGGGATCTGAAGCTTCTGTGTTTAGTGTAACATTCCCAGCCCAATGGCTGGGATCTTAATGGGCTTTAAGAACATTCTTTCATTTTGGGGTAAAAATGGTATAAAAACCAACATAACTTTTAAATTATTATTATTATGAGTTTGGATTAAGTTTTAGAGAGATAGCCTGTATATTAAATTGTTGTCTTCCTTTATAAGTCATTAAATTATACAAGAAGGTGATGAATATTTTAGTCATTTCTCTTTCTATTTTCCTCTAGAATTCAGCAGCAGTAATAAAAAATTTCATATAGATACACCACCACAGCTTTTCTTGGCAGAGAGTCCCCTTCATCTACTAGGAATGTGACTATAACTTCTTAGAATTGCATTGAATGCACATCTTTGCTAGCAACAGCTGCTATTCATAAACACTTGCAACCATTTCCTGCCATGAGCAGATACTTATGTTAATATAGACACTGATCAAATTCCAGCATCACAGCTGAAGAAAAATTCTGGTTTTACCATCCAAAATATTTAAAGAAAACTTCCCAAACTTGGAACTCTTTTTTTTTTTAAGAAAGGAACACCCATGATTATATAGCAGCTAAGAAATTCTATTTTCATGCACTGTATACAAGAATCACATTTTTAGATTAAAGAACAATTGGAGAATGAAACATAACTTTTTTTAAAATACATTTTATTGATTTTTTACAGAGAGGAAGGGAGAGAGAGATAGAGAGTTAGAAACATCGATGAGAGAGACATCAATCAGCTGCCTCCTGCACATCTCCTACCTGGGATGTGCCCGCAACCCAGGTACATGCCCTTGACCGGAATCGAACCTGGGACCTTTCAGTCCGCAGGCTGACGCTCTATCCACTGAGCCAAACCAGTTTCGGCTGAAACATAACTTTTGATAATATATAGGGAACTTGCTATTCAGAAGTACATGATAAACATAAGTAAATTGTCTCCAATTTTTATTTTTCAATACCAACAATAACATCACAAATTAGCATTTCTGGAGATTAATGGCAGACTGAAGCTAATAGCCTTTGGCTGACTCTCCAGCCATCAGCTTTTCCCAGCTGGTCATTAATTCCCAGAAAAAGGCCTCACAGTGCCATCATTATTGTTTAATTAGAAACAACTAGTTATCTGTAACACAACAAAATTCAAGTGAGCAGGACATGCTAACTGATACAAGAACCAGCCCAAAAATTCATCGTGATGGGGAAAGCATGAAGGTCACAAAAGTGCAGGATAATTACTTCCCACAAAATGCTCTCTCTCCTGTTCTTTCTTCAAATTGAATTTGTCAAGTGCAAAAGGTGCCAAGATGAGAGTATTTAAGGAGCCATCTCAGTAATAACCATAGGCACAGAACATTTCTCTGGAAATCATGAGCATCTGGAAGTTAATGGCTCAGCTTGGGTCTTAGGCTGTCTCTAGTCAATGTCCTAAACATCAGTCAATTCAGGCAAAACAGTAGCTTGATGTCATGTGACACAAGAGCCAGAAACATTTTGGACTTTTTAACCAGAAGTGACATTGTATAGGCAGTATCTCACTCAGATCTATAAAATCTCTGAACTTGAGAATATTTTGTATGAAAAAATTAAAACTATTATATCAAATCCATTTTTCCCAGGACTCCCTCAAGTAAGACAGTGGCTGTATATGCAATGACAACAGCAGGAGTAACAGGGGACTTCCTACAGTACCCCCACTTTAAGGCAGGTAAGTACCTTAATTCTACTTCCTTAAAAAAGGGATAAGAATACAGTGCTTCCAAGGGGTATTAGCTCTAGAAAATGAAGAGTAAGCCTGCAAAGAAGTCAGCCCATGAAAACAGGAAAAAAGAATGGGATTCTTTATTTCCCTTAGTCCAATATTTTCTACCACTTCCCCCTTCTAGTGCATTCCCTTATTGCACACAATCTCTGAAAACCACTCTTCCCTCTGTTCATTTCAACCATTTGTCCACATTTATTCAATGATTCCTGCTGCCCTTCCCAACAATAGGTTTATCCAATCTTGGAGGTAGACCAAGGACTCCAGTGATTAGGTAGACAATAGATTTACGCAAAGCCTCCTCCAGTTTCAGAGGTTCAACTTAACTCTTCAAGGCAGGTAAGAGTAGCTCATGGTTGGTTTCTAAACTGTGTGGCCCCATGCTTTGAGAAAATGCTGCTGAGCCCCATTACAACAGCTGCCAAGGAGTAGGCTTTTGCCAGGAAATTGTGACTTTATAGCCAGTTCCCTTAGCCTTGACCACAGAGCCCACCTACTGAGGATTCCAAAGTTCCACAAGAGTGGTAGAGAGTTAGAGGGGACAGGTGGACACATGCATATCCACACATCCATAGACACGCATACACTAAAGGGTGGCATACTCAGACAAGGAGATGCCAAAAGTAAGTGACTTTTGTTTGCAGGATGATAGTTATGACCAGAATTTATTTCAAATTAGACATAAATAAAGACCCAATCTATAGCAAAATGATCATTGATAAACTAAATAATTCCGATGTAATGGACCTTTTAGCAGCACTAGACTGGCATTAAATCATCCCCACTCTCCTCCAGGCTTCTCAGCAATCACCAAGATCAAGATCAGAAATGGGAGGTAATCACCAAGATCAGAAATCAGTCATGGTAAGGGAGGAGAGTTTAAATTTAAGCCTGACAACTTTGCTCTCTCATTGATGTTTCTAACTCTCTATCTCTCTCCCTTCCTCTCTGTAAAAAATCAATAAAAAAAAAAAAAAAGATTGTTTTTAAAAAAATAAATAAATAAATAAATAAATAAATGTATATATGATACATAAAGCAGCTATCCAAATATTTAGTAGTACCACAAACACTACAATGTACTCAGGGAGAGGAAGTAACTTTTATTGGAACAATTATTGGAAAAGCCCATCCAGGATTCTAGTGTGTTTACCATCATGTCTAAAGTAAAACTGCTTTGTACAAACATTGATATATTAAACAGGAATCAGTTTCCTCAGTAATTTTTAGTTTCAAAGATTACACCTGTCTCCAATGAGTTTTTCTTTCTTCATTCAAAGACAGAAAAGCAAGTTTCTGGGAAACTATTTGGACAATGCTACAAAGGCACCTGCCCCTCACCAGGACAGTGTAATTTGCAAGGTATGCTGACTTCAAGCTGGAAGCAGTTAACAATTCATCAATTAGTTTGTGATGCTGGTTTTGCTTTTAAATTTACTCATCACAAGGATTACTCAACATATTTAATGATATATGATTTTAAATCAAAGCAAATCTGAGATCACTAGAGCTATGGAAATCATGTACAGCCATGGGGTTCCCAATCAAAGTTATTTACTACAACAAGCAAATAGTTAAAACCATCTATGAAACAGAAAATATGACAAATACACAAATTATCAAATGACCTCACATAATGAGAAAGTGAGAAGAAAACAGAGTAATTAGAGTGATTACTCTTCCATGTCCCTGAGCACCTGTCATGCTGAAAAGTACATCCAAACATAGGATGAGTTAGCTCAAGACCTCCATTGTGCTTCACAGCTAACTATCCATCTACTTATCTGCTTTTGATATTCAAGCTTTACTGCCACAGTGGACATTATCAAGATGGCAGGTTTAAATGTAAATTAGTAACAAGTAAACAATTCACGGAATGGAACAGATCAATACTAATGATCATTTCATTTGGCCAAAATAGAAACAACTTAAAAACATTTCTAGAAATTTGTTACCTTTTCATTTGTATTCTCCCCCATCTCCATTCAGTTCCCTAAGCACTATTAGATCTTCATCCAAATTCTGTTTGTTCACACTGTTTTTGCTGTTTTCATGGTAGAATGAAATTCAAACTCCATACTATAGCAGTCCCCCCACCTCCTCAGTTCCATTGTAGGACTCTCTTCTCCTTGCTTACACTAGCTTTTAATTAGTGTGTAGACTATGCCAGGTTTTTCCTGCCATAAGGCCTTGCATTTGCTGTTCACTGTGATTCCCCTTTATTTCCTCTGGGCTCTACTTAAATGCCAATTCCTCAAAGGTGTCTTTTCAGGCACCTTAGGTACGTTTGCACTTGTCACCATCTAATTATTTTATGTGTGTATGTAGTATGTGTGCCATCCATGCATGTATGTATTTGTCTCTTATCTGATTCTCCCCACAAAAAATACAAGCTCTGTGAAACATAAACATTATTTGTCCCTTTACCACTTAATATGTGGGTCCAGCACAGTGCCTCAGTCAAAATACACACTCAAAAATTATCATTAATCAAATGAAAGATGCCCTCCTTCCTGTTTATCTAACCTTCTCTCAAAGGTAAGGTAAAGAACTCACTCTAACTCTTAATTTTCATGTAACATTTTATGAAATTTATCTGTTTTGTATTGGGACATCTTTTTGGCTATTATTACAGGATTTATTGAAAAGTTAGACTGATAATCATTTTCATATATATATCTCTTTCCTCTGCAACTTGAATGTCAGTTCCTGATAGATGAGAACCATATCTCTTATGGTATTAATTTTGTTTTCCCAATGTCCTACAATTCTTTGCACCTGGTAGTTTTACAGGCATAAAATCAGTCCCTTCTAGGGCAAGCCATTTAGGGGGACTAAATGGGAAGAGTTCAGCACATTGCCTGACATCTGACGTGGAGGAAATGCTGTCCACAACAGAGATAAAACTGTTGAAAAATGCGGTCTGGTGGCTAGGAAACCAGAATCACCACCTGAGTTGCTGCTTACTTTCTGGTGTCCTTTGGAATGCCATGCCACATTTTTGATACTCAGTTTTCTCATTTCAAAAATTAAGTGATTGGACTAGGCCAGGGTTTCTGAGCATTGCTACTTTTGGTATTTGGGGCTAGATATTTCCTTGTTTTCAGAGGCTGTTCTTTATACTGCAGGATTTTTAATAGCATCCATGGCCTCTACCAAGTAGATTCCATTAGTATCCCTCTCCAATTTGTGACAACCAAATTTGTCTCCAGATTTTGTCAAATATCCCCACAGTGGGATGAGGGCAAAAGTTCCTTAGTTGAGAATTACTGGACTTGATGATGGGTAAAGCCCACCTCATCCTCAAGCCCCTTTATAAAGAAGTAGTACCTATCCTGGAAGTCCCTTTGTGCCTCTCAAAGATGCTAAGCATCCTGCAAGGGCTCAGCTAGTCCATTCAGGGAAGTTTCACCCCTGCAGCCCAGATCAGAAAGAGAAAAATGCACTAGTAAGCATGATAACCATCCAGGTCACAGAAAGCTTCTGAATGGCAAAATGTAAAGCACTACTACTATACATCAGTGGGGTCTTTCCTCAGCCTAGGGCAAAGGCTTTTCCAGTGAGTGATGACATTGGACAGCACCAATAACAGTGCTGGACACTAGGTAAGTACCTTTAGACATCTGCTATTCAGGTGGGGCCCAGCCAATCAGAGACTCGGCTCATGTGGTGATGAGAAAAAAGGAGAGGCTTGGAAATCCTCTCTGGCTTTATTAAAGTAGAAGGAATGACCCATGGGAGAAAATAAAATATGGCTGTATTGCTCATGGTGTAATATATTGGCTGACAAATGGCATTGCTTCCAGAATGCCATCTGTAATTTCTTGAAAATGTTTAATCATGAAAATTTTTATTTTCACTCATTTTGTTTTTAATACAAAGTGCTTCTGGCTACTGTGTCCTAGGAACTGAAACATCTAGGCAGCCATTACAGAGTACTTACAGACTGATTCCAGCTGTTGCCATTGCACCAAATTTTGCCTCTTCCTCCATGCATAATTAGAAACTTTTAGTACAGGCACTCTGGATAGGCTCACACAATGATGTCTTAGCTACTCACAGAAACTTTCTTGCCTGAAATCTTCTCAGCCTTTGGTCTTAAGACCTTACTTGGGCTATATAATAGGCTAAATTGCTATAGAAAGTCTATTTTCTCGTATCAATCTTTTCCATTTTTGGAGCATTCAATCTCAGAGGACTTAAGTATCCTTGCCAATATACTATAGAGGGCATTTTCAAGCATTACAGCCATGTCTTCCTGGAAAATGTGCTCATTGACATCATACACCTTCACATGCTGTGCTAGAGGAGTCCTGCATGATTCATTGTCACTATTTCCTTCATATTGTTATTTCATGTTTCAAAAGCTAATCTCTGTTCCAAATTTCATGATTGCCCTAAGTACCTGGGATGTCATGAGAGCTCAGGAAACCCTACCTCAAGGCTCTGTTGACAGAAATTGTTTGGTCCTATCTATAGTGACTGACAAATTATACTGTAATGTTGCTTTAAAATTATATGATTGGGAGAGTGATAAATGCCATCATTCACCTCTCCCTCTCTATACCCCCCCCCTAAAAAGGTATCTAAGTAGCAAACTAATTTTATTTTATTAGTCAGGAAATACTACCTTTACTTTTAAGCAAGCAGTCTTCTCTTATGTTTCCTGCCTGCTAGTGTTCTGTGATCATATGGGCCTTTGGCACCTATTGGTGCCTCCTTCCACCCACAGTGACATGGATAAAAGTTCACTCAAATACATTAGCAGCCTATCTTGACTAACCCTTTGGCACAGTGATTCCCAAAGTGGGCACTACCGCCCCCCGGTGGGCGCTGCAGCGATCCAGGGGGGTGGTGATGACCACAGGTGCATTTGGGGGCAATGAGTAACTGCTATTAAAATTTAAAAAAAATTAATTTCCAGGGGCTGAGTAATATTTTTTCTGGAAAGGGGGTGGTAGGCCAAATAAGTTTGGGAACCACTGCTGGCAGGAACCATAAAGCTCATACCAATACATGGGCTGATGTACAAAAACCATTTCTCAAAAACAATAAAGTATGTATATGTCATTGTGGTTTTGTGCTACCTGGCATTCCACGTAATATGGTGGAGCCAGCGATTCCCGAAGCAGTAAAAAGAAAAAAGAAGAGAAAGAGAAAAGAGATAGAAGAACACTCTTCACTTTGATCAGGAAGTGAGTCTTGGTATGTCTTCCTTCATTTAAAATGCACACTGGTTAAATCCTTCTCTTCCTGGTTAGTCACAGGCTGCACTCGAACTCATCAAAAGGCAGTTAGTTCAATTTGAGCAATATCATACTCATCATTTTGCAAGCTCAAACAAATGGACCTTAATACCTCCAGGAAATGCAGTTATTACCTATGTGCTGTGGAAGAACATGTCCCCCTTTTAAAGTTAAAAGAGGTTCATTTTTAGCTAAGGGGAAGCATTAGAATAAAATTCCCAGTTACAATAGCTGAATTCTAAAAATTCATTCTAAAAAAGAAAGATTTCAATTGAATGAGTGTTTTATTTGCACATATGCCAGCCAGTTTCCAACTCCTCATTCAGTAAAAAAAAGGAGTTGGTGTTTCTTCTGGGAGGTGGGTCTGAGGAGGAGGGATGTCCCTGCAGGGATTTCAGATGTAAGAATATGTTGTGCCATGTTAGAACCTACTCTAAATTTGAGAACAATTTCTAAGCAAATTATATTCAAAATTGTTTACTCTTGGTAGTATGTCTGTGTCAGAAAAAAAAGGGCATTAGGATTATTTTAAAAGCCTCAAGCCATCAAATGTCCTTAAAATAGCATTTAGTGATTTAAGTGTACATGAATCATGAACACTTAAATTAAAATTCCCCCTCATTCCTTGCAAATCTAACTGGTTAAGTGGGGTTTTTAGCAAATGAGAATTCCTTTATCCTATTAAAGGTAAGGTCTTCTGAGGTGGGCTCTAAGCTGAGTTTGGTGCTCATACTTACAACACAAGGACTACTCAAAGTATATTTTTAAAAGGAGTAAAATTGAGTGCCTAGTGTGTATTACCCACTTGCACATCATTTCCAGTATTCACAACAACCCTATGAGGCATGTATCATTATTGGTCCCATTTGTCACACAGGAATCTGAATATTTAAGAGGTTAAGGAACATGTACACAGTACCCCAGCCCCCAAGATGCAGAGCTGAGGTTCAAAGCTAGGCGTTCATGCCTTCAGAACCTATACTCTTGCTCACTATACCATATCTCATATTAGTCTATATATCTGTGGTAGGCAGAATAAGCCCCCCTCAAAGATACCCACATCCTAATCACTGGAACCTGTAAATATGTTACCTTAAGATTACAATTGTAATAATTAAGGTTGACAGTCAGCTGACCTTTAGATAAAGGAGGTTGCCCTGTATTAGCCAGGTAAGTGCAAGGCAATCATGAGCTCCTTAAAATTAAAAGGAGGCATAAGAGTGGGTCAGAGAGATGAAAAGGAAGAAAAGGCAGGGCCAATTAAAAGTGTGAGAAGACTCAATTTGCTGTGGCTGGCTTTGAAGATGGAGGAAAGAGGCCATGAGCTAACAAATATACATGGTCTCTAAAAGCTGAAAACAGCCTCAGTTGGTGGCTAGCAAGGAAACAAGGATCACCATCCTACTAGGAACTAAATTCTGTTAATGACCAAAATGAACAAGGGAATGGATCCTCCTCTAGAGCCTCCAAAAAAGAATGTAGCCATGCCAAAACCTTTGTTTCGTCCTGGTGAGATGTGTGCCTGACTTCTCACCTACGGAACAGTAAGATAATAATTTGTGTTGCTTAAGCCACTAAGTTTGTGACAATTTGTTATGACAGCAATAGAAAACTAACACAGTATCCAAATCTCAATGCTGAAAACCTTACTAGGTTCGAAAGTCCATAAACCCTCTATTGTCCATAACAATAATCAATTGTATGTGAAATTAACATATCTTCACAATCTTCCTCCTGAAAAGAAAACACATGCACAAAGATGCTTCCTTTAGCCTTTTTATTTTCCATTCCCTGTCACAATACAAGCATTTTCAATATTTTTTCAACAAATACTTATTGGGAATCTACTATATGCCAAGCATTTTTCAATGCATACATTATATAGCAGGTGGGAAAAATGTAAACAAAAATCCTAGCCCTTATGGTATTTTATACATATGGGGTAGGAAGGGGGGGAAGTAAGCAGGTAGTAAACAAATCAGTAAGTTGAGACCTCCAAGGGTATCTGAGTCATTGATGGGAAGGGAGCTGCTCTGAATTGCTGCTAGACCCATACAGGGGAAAAACAAACACAAACAAAAAAAAATCTTTACAAGTTAAGCTCCTGAGATTTCAGTTAGCTTTCTGTTACTGCAGAATAACCTAGCCCAGTGGTCGGCAAACCGCGGCTCGCGAGCCACATGTGGCTCTTTGGCCCCTTGAGCGTGGCTCTTCCAAAAAATACCACGTGTGGGCGCACATGTACAGTGCGATTGAAACTTCGTGGCCCATGCGCAGAAATCGGTTTTCAGTCTGGGCGAGTCTATTTTGAAGAAGTGGCCTTAGAAGAAGTGGGGGGTGTCGGTCGGTAGGTCGGGCGACGGGAGACACAGCACAAGCGGGCCCCGGGATACGCAGCGCGGGGGAGGTACATTGTTTTGAGGTACGTTCGCTGAGGTCGACCCCTTCCAACTCTCCCATCCACACTTGTCTATCTGAAACAAGTATACAAGACCAGTGTGGATGGGAGAGTTGGAAGGGGTCGACCTCAGCGAATGTACCTCAATCAGATTGAGGACGTTTTTAGCAAAGGCCAGGTTAGGAGTACCCTAATTAAGTTAATAACAATGCACTTACCTATATAGTTTAAGTTTTAAAAATTTGGCTCTCAAAAGAAATTTCAATCATTGTACTGTTGATATTTGGCTCTGTTGACTAATGAGTTTGCCGACCACTGACCTAGCCTAATTTAAATGTCACAGAAAGCCTCAGTGAGAAGGTACTGTTAGAGCAGAAGCCTGATTAAAAAAAAAAAAAAAAAGCAAAAAGCACAATGGAGTGAAACATGGAGGTACCTAGAAGAGTGGTCCCAGTAGTGAAATAACAAATGCAAAGATCCAGAGGTAGGAGTATGACTTGATTTTTTTTCTTTTTTTTAGAAAAATGAAGGAGGCCAATGTGGCTTGAACTTAGAGACTGAGAGGAAATGTGGTAGGAGGTGAGTTAAGAAACGTATGGGAAGCCTGCTCATGTAGGCCACTGCAATAACTCTGCCTTTAATTCTAAGTAGCAGGGAGCCATTGAATGGTTTCAGGTAAAAGAGTGACATGATCTGGCTTATGTGATCAGAAGTTCATACTTGCTGCTATGAACAGACTTCAGGGCACAAGGGTAGAAGCAGAGAGACTGGTAAGGAAGCTACTGCTATAATTCAGACAAGAGATGATAATAGTTAGTACTCAGTGGTATAAGTGGCAAAAAAGTGGCTGGGTTTTGGGTACATACTTTAGGGATATAGACTTTTATGAACAGAGATTATGTCTAACAGTATGCAGCATCTATTTAATATAGATCACCTTTGATAATGGTAATTCCATGGAATATACACTTCTCAGAGGGAAAATATTTCCTGTGGGTTAGCTAATTCTACTCTAGGCATGGGAGGAGAGAAATCTCCTCCCACTAAACTCTCCCTTGCAGTCTCATTACACTAAGTATGTCTATATAGAATATGATTAGGTAGGTACCCAGCAAACATTAACATTGCATGAGAATATTAATGACAGTGATGTAGGTGATAGGAAGTTTGCAAAACAACACTCTAGAAATTGACTCTCTTCAGCCTTGTTTCCATTCAATAGGTCTAATTTTCCTCTATCATTACGTCAAAGAGACCACCAAACAAATCTAACACTTCATGTGCTAGTAGGAGAGAGGAATGAAGGAGAAACAACATTAGAAGTGAGGTGCCTGGACTCATAGTCCAGCCTAAGAGCTTACTCATAACTATATGTGTTAATGCATACATTATATAACAGATGGGGAAAATGTAAACAAAAGCCCTTGCCCTTATAGTGAGCCTAGATTCCTCAAAATGGAGTTGATCAGATGAGGAGAGTGGGGGTCCTTCCTTTGCCTTTATATTTTTTCACTATAAAGCTCACTAGCATAATACTGCTGGCTTCTCTTTGCCCCAACATTCATTATTTTCTGGATGGGGTACTGGTGAGCTTTTAAAAGAGAAACTAGCATTCATAGCCTAGCTTCTTCCTTTTCTCTTTCTCCTTGGGGGCCAGTTACCACAAAAAGCATGCATTCCACTCTGCTCCTCTATGCCTTAAGTTTTGCAGGTAGAGGCCCTGTGCCAGGGCAGAATAGGAGAGTTCCAGAAATGCTTATAACTGAGTGGATACATCTGTCTAATCACGGGGTTCATTATTAGAATATCCATCTTTTCACGGGTAAAAGTCTCATCTCTTACTATTAGCTTTATTAAGAACAAAAATTAAAAATGGAACTGCCATTTGACCCAGTAATACCACTTCTAGGAATATATCCCAAGAAAACAGAAACACCAATCAGAAAGGATATATGCACCCCTATGTTCATGGCAGCACAATTTGCAATAGCTAAGATTTGGAAACAGCCTAAATGCCCATCAGAGTGGATTAGAAAGCTGTGGTATATCTACACAATGGAATACTATGCTGCTATAAAAAAGAAGGAATTCTTACCATTTGCAACAGCATGGATGGAACTGGAGAGCATTATGCTAAGTGAAATAAGCCAGTCAGTGAAGGAAAATGTACCACATGATCTCACTCATTTATGGATAATAAAGACCATTATAAACTGATGAACCAAAAATAGATACAGAAGGCAGAGAAGCATCAAACAGACTGTCAAACTACACCGGAAAA
>NW_005871050.1:1530669-1556015 GCF_000147115.1 Myotis lucifugus | reverse complement strand
GGGGAGGTAAGCGATCAACTGGAGGCCTTGTATGCATGCATATAAGCATAACCAATGGACGCAAGACACTGGGAGGGGGGTGAGGGCATGTGCCGGGGGATAGGGGAGGCTGGGGGAAGGTCAATTGGGAAAAAAAGGAGACATATGTACTATTTGTAATACTTTAAACAATAAAAAACAAGAATAAAGGTGAGGTCGGGGAGGGTGGGTGGGTAGGAGATAATCAACCAAAGACATTGTATGCATACATGCATAACTCATGGACACAGATAATAGGGTGGTGAAGGTCTGGGGTATGCTGGAGGGGGTCAATGGGGGGAAAAAGGGGGGCACATGTAATACTTTCAACAAAGATTTAAAAAAAGAATAAAGGTGATATTTTGTTGCTCATAGACCTTTCTATTTTGGCTTCTTATTTGTTCACAACTTGGACAGAAAGAGAAAGGCAGTACTGTTCCCCCACCAATATTTTCATTAATATTCATGAGTGCTCAGAATCATGGCTTGGGAGGATTGGAAAAGTCCTAAAACCTCTATAGACTGTCAAGCTCTGCTGGCCTATTTGGTTCATGGAGGATACTAGAGAAATAAGCAGTTATTTTTCATGGCCAAGATCATACCAGGAGACCTGGATCAGAGGCCAGGATAAATAGGAAGGAGTAATGAGGAAAAGAAGACAAAGGGAGGGGAGACATGAGTGCTGGTTTGTTCCTTCACAGATGGAAGGAGCAGGCTGCCACATTCATTTAAAAACCTTCTGCTGCCATGGAAATCATCATCTATTGATGATGTTCTTGTAATCCCACAGGAATCTCAGTAGGAAGTCCGATTTCAAAACAACAACAAGGGGATGGAGGGGGATAACGCAGGTCACACATGGGGTCAAAGATATTAACGTGATGGGAACATGCAGATGTGAATCCTTCTTGGATTGCACTGAAGCAAAGTGTCCATACCAGGAGGCAGCACACAATTCCAAAATCTGATCTCCCTGTTTTTTTCTGATGGTCCCTGCAAGTTGGTCCCCTCTGACAGACCTCCAAATTTGCATTAATTAAACTCAAGTCGAGAAACCTGGTCATTTGAGGAGTGCCTATTGGCACCATCAAAAAATTGGAAACTGCCACTCATAAATTGAGGGAGTGGACTCCTTTCCCAGTTCTCATATTAAAGATGGCCCTTTTCTTTCTCCTTAATGGAGAGTTAAATGGAGTTCAAGATTGCTCACAAGAAAGTCATGGCAAAATGTTCCAAGTAAATGCTCTCCCAATTAGGCATTTAATTGCTGAGTGGTAGACAAGATACTTTTAAAGTTCCTATGAAATGCAGAAGTATCACCATCAGTAACCTTTTAGAGTTGACTAGAGAGCACTTCCTTCCCCTCTCCTTTCCCAATGCCTTTGTGTAACACTTGTTTAACTGACAACTTCCCAGAAACAAGGTTAATGTATGTGAGATATTCTCAGAGGTTTCAGACATCACCCTTGAGTCTTTTCCTGGTTGGCAAAAATATCCTCAGGTTAAGCTATGGGACCTTGGCAAAATGTTTTTGGTTGAGATCAGGGTGGGTGACGATCAGATTTAGGAAGCTGCAATGATCATGGCCTGACCCACTTTGGGGTTGCCAACCTTTTGCTGCAGACTAATTCTTTATAATTCCTTCTGGTCTGCAGGAGACTTTGGAAGTCCCTCACCAGAATTCTGGTGACCAAAAAAGAACACGATGTTCTTTTTGATACCCAAATTTAAGGCGGTTGCAATGAATGGAGGAAGTGGGGAAAGCAAGTAGAAGAGGCGATAGGCATGCCTAGCTGGGATTCTCCAGCAATAGAAGGCCTCCTGCCTCTGCTCCTGGCTTCAGCTTTACTTCCTTGTCAGGGAGCAAGTGCAGCTTGCTTCCCTTCTCCCAGAAGTTCCCTGGAGGCACACAGCCTAAAATGTTGTAACCAGATTTGTAATGTGCTCCTGCAATAGCTGTAGGAAACAGCCTGAGGAAAGTCTCTCACCCCCAACTCAGGTTCATAGGAAAAGAAGGAACTGGATGAGTCATGATAATTTGATTAGCCCCTCTTATCAGTGAAAAGGGTGTTATGTGTATAATTACTGAAAAACACTATAATGATTATTTTACATATGAACTTGACTGGGCCATAGGGTGCCCAAATATTTGGTCAAACATTTCAATCCATATACTGAATGAAACAGATTGCCCTCTCTAATGTGAATGGGTCTAACTAACCCAATCAATTGAAGGACTGAATAGAACAAAAAAGGTTGACCTTCCCATAAGCAAGGGGAATCTCCTTCTGCCTGATGGTCTTTGAACTGAATCTTCAGCTTTTTTTCCTAACTTTGTACTCAAATTGAAACATTGGTTCTCCTTGGGTCTTAAGCCTGCTTGCCTTTGTACTAGAACTATACCATCAGTTCTTCTGGTTCTCAGATCTTAAGACTTGGACTAGAACTAAGCTATTAGCTCTCCTGGTTGTTCCATCTGTTGACTCATCCTGCAGATCTTGAGACTTGCTAGCTTGCATAATTATGTAAGTCATTTTTAGGTGTAAGGTCCAGTTTCCTTTAAGTTAATAAAAAGGAGGTTAGTCTGGGTTTGCCTGACTTAATCAGGTGAAAGCATTAACTAAGAAAGATTCACCTATTGGCCTTGAAGCAATATGCTGCCCTGTGAGAAGTCCTGGGAGAGGGCCATATGCCAAGGAACACTGGGCAGTCTCTAGAAGCTGAAATTGGCCCCCAGCTGACAGTGAGCAAGAAAATTGGGACATTGATCCTACAGCCACAAACAAGTGAACTCTGTCAAAAATAACATGAGTTTAGAACAGTGGTTCTCAACCTTCCTAATGCCACGACCCTTTAATACAGTTTCTCATGTTGTGGTGACCCCCAATTTCATTGTTACAAACTGAACATAATTAAAGTATAGTGATTAATCACAAAAACAATATGTAATCATATATGTGTTTTCTGATGGTCTTAGGCGACCCCTGTGAAAGGGTTGTTTGACCCCCAAAGGGGTCGCGACCCACAGGTTGAGAACCGCTGGTTTAGAAGCTCCTGATGTCTACAAAGGAATACAGCCCAGCCAATATCTTGATTACGGCCATAAAGAAAAATGAAATTTATCATTTGTGATGGTATAGATGGACCTAGAGGGTATTATGCTCAATGAAATAAGTCAGTCAGAGAAAGACAAATACCATAGGATTTTGCTTATATGTGGAATCTAAAGAGCTAAACAAATGAGCAAACAAAATAGAAACAGACTCAGATTTAAGATATCAGACTATTGGTTGCTAGAGGGGAGGAGGGCAGGTGGGTGGGAGAAAAGGTAAAAGGATGAAGAAGTACAAATTGGTAGTCAAAAAAAGAGTCATGAGGATGTAAAGTACAGCATAGGAAATATAGTCAATAATATTGTAATAACTATGTATGGTGCTAGGTGGGTACTGAAATATTGGGGAGATGACTTTGTAAAGTATGTGATTTCCTAACCACTATGTTCTACACCTGAAATGGATACAAAATAATATTGAATGTAACATGTAATGGAAAAATAAAATTATAGCCATCTTAATGGGTATGAAGTGGTATCTACTTATTGATTTGATTTGCATTAATCTAATGACTAATGATGTTAAGCAGCTTGTCATGTGCTTATTAGAAATTGTATACAAGTCCTGTGCCCATTTTTTCTCTTTTTGTTGTTGAGTTTTAAGAGTACTTTTTAAAAAATTTATCTTTATTGTTGAAAGTATTATAGATGTCCCATTTTTCCCTATTGACCCACTCTACCCCTCACTTGCTCCCCCCCTCAGGCCTTCACTACACTATTGTCTGTGTCTGGGTTATGCATATAAGTTCTTTGGTTGATCTCTTCCCACCCACCCCCGCCTTCCCTCTGAGATTTGACAATCTATTCCATGTTTCTATGTTTCTAGATCTATTTTGTTCATCAGTTTATTTTGTTCATTAGATTCCACATATGAGCAAGATCATGTGATACTTGTCTTTCTCTGACTGGCTTATTTAATTTAGCATAATGCTCTCCAGGACCCTCCATGCTGTCTCAAAGGGTAAGATATCCGTCTTTTCTACCGCTGCATAATATTCCATGGTGTAAAGCAGTGGTTCCCAAACTTATTTGGCCTCCCGCCCCCTTTCCAGAAAAAATATTACTCAGCACCCCCTGGAAATTAATTTTTTAAAAATTTTAATAGCAATTAAACAGAAAGATATATGTATTAATGTTTCTACCTTTTTCGTAAAATATAGTAAAGAAAGATGTAAATTAGGAACATTGAAGTTTGAAATTATGAAACTATTTATTGAACTCAGAATAGAAAGGTAATACAAAAAAAGTTAAAACAAATGCACCTGTGGCCATCACCGCCCCCCCTGGATCGCTGCAGTGCCCACCAGGGGGCGGTAGCGCCCACTTTGGGAATCACTGGTGTAAAGGTACCACCACTTTTTTATTCACTCATATACTGACGGGCACTTGGACTGTTTACAGATCTTAGCTATTGTAAATTGTGCTGCTATGAACATAGGGGTGCATATATTCTTTCTGATTGATGTTTCTGATTTGTTGATGACAGCCATTCTGACAGGTGTGAGGTGATAACTCATTGTCGTTTTAACTTGCATCTCTTTGATTATTGACTTTGAGCATTTTTTCATATGTCTCTTGGCCATCTGTATGTCCTCTTTGGAGACGTGTCTATTTAGGTCATTTGCCCATTTTTAATTGGATTGTTTGTCTTCCTTTTGTTAAGTTGTATGAGTTCTTTATATATTTTGGAAATTAACCCCTTATCAGCTACTAGTATATCATCGGCAAATATGTTTCCCATACAGTTGTCTCCCTTTTCATTTTGTTGATGGATTCTTTTGCTGTGCAGAAGCTTTTTATTTTGATGTAGTCCCATTTGTTTATTTTCTCCTTTGTTTATATACAGCTGCTCCTCAATTTATGATGGAGTTACAGCCTGATAGATCAACCCATTATAAGTTGGAAATGCATTTAATACACCTAACTCACTGAGAATCACAGTTTAACCTAACTTACCTTAAACATGCTCAGAACACAATGTCCAAAAAAAAAAAAGCAAAAAATGGTGGCAACACAGTACAACATCAAGTATCAGTTATTTCCCTCATGATTGCCTGCCTTAATGGGACCTGTGGCTCACTACTGCTGCCCAGCATTATGTTAGAGTGTCATAATGTATATTGTTTTGCCCAGGAAAATGTTAAAATTCAAACTTCTAACTATGGTTTCTAATGAATGTGTATCACTTTTGCACCATCATAAAATTATAATAGTATAAGTTGAACCATCATAAGTTGGGGACCATCTGTATTCTAGATATTAAACCTGTATCAGATATATGATTTGGAAATATTTTTCCAATTGTGTAGACTGTCTTTCCAATTTCTTGATAATGTCTTTGCATAAAAGTTTTTAATTTGGATGAAGTCCAATTCATCTATTTTTTCTTCTGTTGATCATGTTGGTGTCATATTTAAGAATATGTTGCCAAATCCAAATCATGAACTACCCCTATATTTTCTTTGAAGACTTTTATGGTTTTAGCACTTATATTTAGTTTATTAATCAATTTGAGTTAATGTTTACATATGCTGTGACATAGGGGTCCAACTTGATTCTTTTGCATGTGAAAATTCAGTTGTCCCAGTTGTTGAAGAGATAACTGTTTCTCCATTGAATGGACATGTCACCCTTGTCGAAAAATTAATTGGCTACAAATGTATTAGTTTATCTCTGGATGATCAATTCTATTCTAACATTTTATATGTCTCACCTTATACTCATATCACACTACTTTGATAACTGTAGCTTTGTAGTATGTTTTAAAATAAAGAAGTATGAACAAACAAAACAGAAACAGATTCATAGATAGAGAACAAACTGATGGCTATCAAACAGGAAGATGGTTGGGGGCTGGGAGAAAAAGGTGAAGGGATTAAGAAGTACAAATTGGTAGTTATAAAATAGTCATAGGGATGTAAAGTACAGCATAGGGAATATTGTCAATAATATTGTAATAACTATGTATGGTGCCAGGTGGGTACTAGACTTATCAGGGGGATTACTTCATAAATTATATAAATGTGTAACCACTGTGCTGTACACCTGAAACTAAAATAAAATAATATAGAATGTCAACTATAATTGAGAAAGAAGAAAGAAAGGAAGAAAGAAAGAAAGAAAGAAAGAAAGAAAGAAAGAAAGAAAGAAAGAAAGAAGAAAGAAGCATGGGTTCTCCAACTTTTCTCCAACTTTGTTCGTCATTTTCACAATAATTTTGTCTATATTGGGGCCTCTTATAATTCTAAATGAATTTGAATACTGGTTTTTCTATTTCTGCAAAAAGGCTGTTAGATTTCAAGACAAATTGCATTTAATCTGTATATCACATTGGATAGTACAGATATCTTAACTATTAATTTTTTCTATCCATGAACACCTGATGCCTTTGCATTTACTTAGGTCTAACTTAATTTCTCTCAACAATGTTTTATAGTTTTCAGTGTACATGTCTTTTATCTCCTTGATTAAACTTATTCCTAGGTATTTTCTTCTTTCAGATTTTATTATAAATAAAATTTCTTTCTTAATTTTCTTTTCAGATTGTCCATTAATGGTAGATAGAAACACAACTGATTTTGCATATTGATCTTGTACTCTGAAATGTTCCTCATTTAGTTTATTAGCTCTAGTAGTTTTCTTATGGATTCTTTGGGATTTCCTATATATAATATCATGCAACATATGAAGAGATAGTTTAGGTCTTCCTTTCCAATTTGGATGCCTTTTATCTCTTTTTTCTTGCCTAGATGCTTTGGCTAGAACTTCCACTACAATATGGAATAGCAGTGGTGAAAGTGAGTATCTTTGTTTTGTTCCTGTCCTTAAGAGGAAAGCTTTCAGTATTTCACCACTGAATATGATTTTAGCTGTAGGTTTTTCATACATGCCTTCTATCATGTTGAGGAAGTTACCTTCTATTCAGAGTTTTCTGAGGCGTGTTTTTTTTTAATCATGAAAGGGTGCTGAATTCTGTCAAATGCCTTTTATTTATCAATTAAGAGGAGTATGTTTTTTCCCCTTTATTCTATTAATGTGATGTATTCTATAGACTGATTTTTTTATGTTGAGCCAATTTTGTACTACTGGGATAAATACCACTTGGTCATTTTATTTAGAATTTTTGCCTCTTGTATTCATAAGGGATATAGGTTTGTAAATTCTTTTATTATAACATCTTCATCTGTCTTTTGTACCAGGGAAATGGAGGCCTCCTAAAGTGAGTTAGGAAATGTTCACTCTTCTGTTTTATAGAAGAGTTTGTGAAGGATTGTTGTGAATTGTCTTTTAAATGTTTAGAATTCACTAGTGGAACCCTCTAGTCCTTGACTTTTCTTTATTGAGAAGTCTTTAAATAGTGATTCAATCTCCTTACTAGTTGTAGGTCTGTTCATATTTTCTATTTCTTCATTATTTAGTGTTGGTAGGTTGTGTGTCTCTAGAAATTGGTCTGTTTCATCTGGGCTATCCAATTTGTTGGTATACAATTATTGATAGTCATTTTTATTCCATAAGGTCTCCTTTTAGGCCTTTTTACTTCTGTAAGTAATGTCCCCATGTTCATTTTTTAAAAAATACATTTTTATTAATTTCAGAGAGGAAGAAAGAGGGAGAGAGAGAGAAACATCAATAATGAGAATCATTGATCAGCATGTGCAGGAGGCAACCAATCGATGTGTTTCTCTCACATCAATGTTTTTTCTCTGTCTTTCCTTCTATCTTCCACTCTCCCTAAAAATCAATGGGAAAATATCCTTGGGTGAGGATTAACAAACAAACAAACAAACAATAAAATTTAAATATCAACCCAAATCTTTATTATTTCTTTCCATTTTCTAGCTTTGGGTTTCATTTTTCCATATTTCTCTACTCTCTCAAGGTGAAAAATTAGATTACTGATTTGAGCTCCTTTTTCTTTTTTTTAAATATAGGTATTTACATTTATTAATTTCCATTTGAGCACTACCTATTCTGCACTCCATAAGTTTTGGTATATTGTGTTTCTATTTTCATTATTCTCTAAGAATTTTCTAATTTCTCTTGTGATTTTTTATGTGACTATTGGCTGTTAAGATGGGTTACTTGATTTCCACATATTTGTTAATTTTCCAGCTTTCCTTCTATTATTGACTTCTACTTTCATTCCATTGTGGTCAGAGAGGATACTTTGGATTATTCCAATCTTAACAAAATATCAAGACTTGTTTTGTAATCTAACATATGGTCTACCTAGAGAATATTTCATGTGCATTTGGGGAAAATGTGTATCCTGTTGTTGTTGGTGAATGTTTCTATATATGCCTGTTAGTTCTAGTTGGTGTATAGTGTTATTATAGACAATAATCATTTTAAGAGGACAAGTTCAACATCAAATGAGTTTCATGTTAAAATCAAATTACTTTCTAAAAAAACTAACTCTCCTTCCTCACCTATCCTTAAAGGAGTTCCAAAGTCTTCATAGACAACCAGCAAAACCTTTAGCTCCCCACTAAGTAATGTGTTATATCAAGGGAAGCATGATTTAATTTTATAGCTCAGAAAATTTAAGTCACACAATGTCATCTGGGGGTTAGTCTCAGGTCTCAATTTGTAGGACACAGGAATGGGGCTAGTTTCAGAACATAGGACATCTGATACCTAGGCCTGAAATTGGCGCCTCAGACCCTATGTAATTTTCAAACTTCCTTCAGTGGCATAACCCTTTTGTCAAACAAACTATTTCATGGAAGCCCAATACAGGCATAGCTCAGAGAAGTTGGTTCCAGACCACTGCAATAAAACAAGTACAGGCATGCTCTCAGAGATACTGCAAGTTCAGTTCCAGATCACTGTAATGAAGTAGGTGGTGAACATTTTGCTTTGTGAATGGTCTTACCTTCAGTTTTTAAAACTGCAACACCTGTGTTCTTGTTTGATTCTGGTCAAGGATACCGACTTAGATCACAGGCTTGATCCCTGGCCCTGCTCAGGGTGTGTGTAGGAGGCAACCAATCTCACCTCTCTCTCTCTCTCTCTCTCTCTCTCTCTCTCTCTCTCTCTCTCTCTTTCTCTCCCTCCCTCCCTCCTCCTCCTCTTTCTCCTCCTCCTCCTCCATTTCACTCACTCTAAAAATCAATGGAAAAATAGCCTCCGGTGAGGGGTAACAAGAAAACTTTTAAAATGCAATACATGCGAAGTGCAATAAAACAAAATATGTCTGTACATAAACTAGTTTTAGGAGTGGGAACAGAAGGAGTCCTGTGGGCTTTCCTCTTCCCCTTCCCTCCCTAAAATTGCTCTCCTCATGCCAGGAGGTTTAAAAACCACTGCCCTTGATCACAGGTTTTGAGACTGGCAGAAATAGTGTAGAGGCCTGCCCCAGACAACATTCCTATTCTCTAGGACAGTGGCAGCCACCACTTGTAACTGGTGTTCCAAGTCAGGCACAGAGCAGATGTGATGTGAAGAAAAAACTTGGACATAAGGCTCTGTCAAGACACAGCCCAAGCAAACTGCAGTGTTGTCATCTTCAGCATCAGCTGTCCAAGGATGGCTTTGGGATTCAACAAAGAGGTTTTCTACTGCAGTATCAGCACTCACCACACTTTCACTCATCTGTGCACCAAGCAAATAAAATCAGCCTAGTGTTGTATCTCTTTCATGTGAAATTTGTAAAATAGAGACAAGTGCGGTATATATATTTTGTAAATCTCCCATTTTTGTAAGAAAATATATATTGTATTTATACATTTTTACTTTGGATTTTTGTTTTGTTTTGCCTTTAAAAGTCTACAAGGAAGCCCCACTTTATCACATGTACAGATCACAAAATAATTTTTTTAAATAAAAAGAAAATCAGCCTTCTGCAAACATTTTTTCTTTAACACAAAATTCCTAGAGACTGAAAAAGTAATCCCATGTGGTTTGAAAATAAAGCCAACTACATCTCTATCAGCAAGAATTTGTATTTAGCCACATCTTCAGCCAATGCATGCATGGGGGGAAGGAGGGGTGGAGGGACAGAGAGCAGTACATGTGATTCCACCTCATAAAAGAAAGGTTTTATTCATGACCATAAGGTAAGATCATCTCCCAACAGCAATACCAAGGCCTGCACTTAGGAGAGCAAGCACAGCTAATGAAAGGAAGATCAATCTCTTCAAGGGGACAGAAGGCATACCACCAGGGACCTGGGCTCACAAGTCATTATCACCAAAAGGCTGATTAAACAAAAACAATGAGCTCAGTTTCTACAGCTGTGGGGAATGGAAAAGCAGAAACTGTCCATTCATTCCACAATTTTTATTGAGAAGCCTTGAAGAGCCAGCCACTGTTCTAAAGTGAAAATGCCCATAGCATTCAGAGAAATATGAGGTTATGAGAAACACAAAATTCAGAGAATCCTCTGATGGTGAGTCATAACACACCAGCATGCAAAATGTCCAGATCTCTGATGGTGATAGAAGAGCCTGAGGGGACATTCAACGATAAGGATAAGTTGCATGAGGCAGTGAGCTCCACATTATGGTTCTGCATCTGCCTGTCCTTTGTTGTGGGACCTAGAACAGGTTAGTTCCTGTCTGGCTCCCAGTTTCTGTCTCTGTGAAATGAGACAGTTTGGAGAGATGAAGGACTTCTCTCACAATTCATAGGAGTAGAGCCTGAAAAACAAGCATTAAACTGGGCGAATGTCCTAGTGTAGACTAGATATACTCCAACCTTTCTCACATTGATTAAAATCAACACTTACATGTAATTCTATGCTCTTTTTGCTCTGAGGTGATGATCTTAAATGAAAATTTTCAATAATCAGTGTCATTTCTATTGAATGCCATCCAAAGGTTTTTATGCAGTAGTGAAAAACACTAAATGTTATCATTCACTGATAACAACAGATACAGAAGAGATCCAAACCTAAAGCCAGGAGAATAGTAACCGAGTCCATGTATTTAGCATTTCAGTTCAAGAAGTGCTTTCCTATATAGTCCCTCATTTTGAATTAATTTTGATCTTCCTAACAACTACATGAAATACAAAATGCAAGCATTACCTGCTTGTTACAGTGAGGAAAGCTGAGGCTTTAAGAGTTATGTGCTTAGACTTAACCAGAAAATACAAGACAGAATTAGAAACAAAACCAGGTCTTTGATTCTAAACTCAGTATCTAACACAAATATATGTCTTAGGTTTAACAAACTCATTAGAATATACATTTATTCAGCACCTACTATGTACCAGATCTACGCTAGACTCTTTCTGGGGCCTATAGAAGTGAGAAAACCAAAGAATGTTTACATGAAGTTAATCTATGAATGAATCAGTCTTGCCTTCTTCTAGTCTTATCTTATACTGTTCTTCAGAGAGAGAAGGATTATCTGTGGAGGGTATGTTAATGTGATAATACAGAATTTTCTTCCATGGAGCACCATACTAGACACCATTTACAACCTGAAAACCTTTTGAACTAGGCAAAATAGTGTTAGTGGCAGAGTTAGAAACAACCCTGTTAAAGAAAACATCATTAGACAAGGGTTATTCAATTAAGGACTTTCAACATTGCCTCTTCAGAGCAAATTACTCCAGACAACTCTTTTTCTTTTCTTTTTTGAATTTAAACACACAGCAGCAGAAACAAAAAGAATTGAAGCGGTCCCCCCAAGTAGGGTGAGGAACTATACTTCCAGAGGAAAACACAAAGATATAATCAGCACCTCCATATACTAAACTGCTGGAGAAGATAGTAGGGCTTTTTCTCATTGAATTAAAAGGCAACAAAGCTCTAATTTTTTTCCATGTTTTGGCAAGAAAATTATAAGTAACTTGCATGCATATATGCATAACACAGGAACACAGACAATAGGGTGGTAAAGGCCTGGGGTGGGGGGTAGGGGGCAGGGTCAGGATGGGAGGGGTCAATGGGGGAAAAGGGGGACATATGTAATACTTTCAACAATAAAGATTTAAAAAAAAACACTAAGAAAAGAGAAAATTATAAGTAGCTGTGCCCCCTGGGTTTAGCTTAAATCTAAATGCAAGCATTTGTATGTAAGCCCAATGTGTGAATGCTGTCATTTACAGATATGTACATTACTCAGTATTTGGGTTGGGAGGAGGTGACAAAAGCCTTCTTTAGCCAGGTGCCCTACAGGAACTGCTAAAGAGTAGGTGGTTACTTTACAAAGGGTGTTTTGACCAGGCCAGCCTTACTCTCTACAGTTGGATGGGCATAGTGCCTTCTTAACAGATGTCCTGGAATTTACATAGGGGTATGATAGAATTCTCTCACACACCAAGCTTTACCACAGGGTTTGTGGTAACTCAGTTTATCCATTTCATACACAGCATAAATAAATTTAAGATGAAAGTTTCAGGCCTGTCACCAATGATTACCTTTGGACATAAGAAGAATGAAGTGACAGAATGGAAATGAATATGTTAGCTAGTCCCACTACTGGAAACATAGGCCATACAGCATCTGAAAAGGTCTATCAAATACCCAAGGTATCAAATTCCAGAAAATTGCCATATTTTAGTGTGACCAGCCACAAAGACATCCCATTAAGGTTCTGCTGAACAAGATCCCCATAAAGCTTTCTAGGAGAACCAGAAGAGGGCTTCAGTCAGTATTTGTAATTGAATTGCTTCCCTTTGGCCACCTTTATAATAATGGCAAGAGAGGTTCCTGCCATCATTGATGTCCTGAATCACTGACAGATTTTTACTTTCCTCTACAAAAGAGAAAATAAAAGTCACAGTCACCAGCTTCTCCTATGGGACACCACGACTTTGTCCATGTTTGTCCTAAACCCCACATCTCACCATCCAACTCAACCATCCAGTTGAACTGGAAGCAAGATGATCCAAATGTATTGAGGTGGGTTGGTGGTTTGTTTGTCTATTTGCTTTTTTGCTAGGGAAGTAAACTGGAGCTTAGGTATAAAGGCACAAACAGTACTAAGACTAGTTCTCAAGATTGTCTGGATAGGATACTACACAACAAAGCATGGCATTAATTGATAACATTTCTCAGTACTAACCAATCAGGAGCCAAGGCAATAAACAGCAGTAGAAAATATGCTGCCATATGATAGAGATAGATAAGGACACAGGTGGCTATGAAAGTGATGAAAATGAATGTAAAATGAGGCCCAGGAACAATACAGCCACAATCCAGAAGCTCAAGTCTTACAGAATCACTCTGTGGGAAGCACAGCCAGCCACTAGGAGGTTTTAATGAAAAGAGCACTACCTAGGCAAACTACAGTAGTCCTCTGTTTTCTGTGGGGGATGCATTCCAACATCCCTGGTGGTTACCTGAAACTGTGGATAGTACCAAACCCTTTCTATCAGTTTATTTTTCCCTATACATATATATCTATGATAAAAGCTTAATTTGTAAATTAGGCACAGTAAGAGATTAATAATAATCCTATATAATAAAAGAGAAACATGTAAATTGACCGTCCCTCCACTACGCTCACCAGCCAATCAAGAGTGAGTATGCAAATTAACCTGACAAAGATGGTGAGTTAATTTGCATCACAGGCTCAGAGTGGGAGAGCTGGCTGAGAGTGGAGTGGTTTGGGGAAATTGGCTCCCCAAGCCGCCAGACGAAGAGCAGAGAGGGAGAGCTGGTGGCTTGGAGGACTTGGCAGAGTGGGAGGCCATGGGACAGAGACAGAGCAGGAAGGGAAAACCAAAATCGAGGGGAACACCAGGAATTCTGGGAATAGTAGTTTTGGTGGCAGCCCCAGGACCAGAAGCCGAAGCCCAGAGCGCGGGAAGCACCAGGAATGCTGGGAATCATAGTTCTGGTGGCAGACGGATATCCTACACCAGGGGTCCTCAAACTACGGCCCGCGGGCCACATGAAAATACTAATATTGTATTTGTTCCTGTTTTGTTTTTTTACTTCAAAATAAGATATGTGCAGTGTGCATAGGAATTTGTTCATAGTTTTTTTTAAACTATAGTCTGGCCCTCCAATGGTCTGAGGGACAGTGAACTGGCCCCCTGTTTAAAAAGTTTGAGGACCCCTTCCTACACACTAGAGCAAAGTGAGCCTGAAGCAAGTTACTGTTGTGGTGAGGGATGGAGGGAAAGCAAAGGTGAGATACATAAGTAAAATCGTAGTGTCTAGGAAAAATTAAAGGGAAGATATCTTAAAACTTCCAGGAAATCTCCACCAATGAAGCAAAGAAAAAAAAAGCCTCTATTATTCTGTGAGCAGCAAACCAAATTGGGTTGGGGTCTCAGACAATTCATTCATATGATTGCAAAGATAGAAACTCCCGGATTTGAGAGGGCTCCCCTGAGGGCTCCCAGATTGGAGAGGGTGCAGGTCAGGCTGAGGGACCGCCACACCCCCCAGTGCATGAATGTTGTGCACCGGGCCTCTAGTTAATAATAAAGTAGAACAATTATAACAACATATTATAATTAAAGTTATGTCAATGTGATCTTTCTTTTTCAAAATACCTAGAATTTTTCATTTAAAATTGTTGAACCATGGGTAACTGAAACCATGGAAAGTGAAACCGCAGATAAGGAGGGACTACTGTCCTTGGAGAAAACAAATCTGGCTTGGATACATAGAAATGCATTGGCATCCCCACACCAGGAGGGAGCCAAGCACATTAATAAGCACAATGACAAAAATAAGTATTCGCCTTTCATAACACATTTCTCTGTAAGGTCATAGCAGATAGAACTGGGAGCTATCTTTGACTGCCCCTTACTAGCTTTATGATCTTAGGTGAGTCAGTTAAGTATCTGAATCTGTATTGCTTTATCTGGAAAATGGGATCAATTGCACCTTCTCTACTTCACACGATAGTATTAAGATGTGAGATAGGGCAACTCACACCATTAGGACTGTCCTAGGTGAATATGTTGGGGGAAGAGAGAACAGGGCAAAGGGGATTGAATACATGGAATAAGGTTAAAGCTAGACTTCAGCTGAGCCCACCACCTTTCTTGGTTAGCTCCTTTCCCTGCTCTCTCCTGCTCCTAGGGAACAGAGCCTAACAACCAGCTTTCAGCAACACAACTTTAGAAAACTAATATGCTCTATTTTCTTTGTAAAGGTCAGTTTTGGATTATATTTTATTGACCCAGGCACCCCAGATGGTGAGAAAGACCATTTATGTCCATCTCCACTACCTTCCCTTGCCTTAAGGAGCCAGGAAATATATTTGCTAGCCAAATGGCACTAGAGGTTCCACTGTTGATACCAGTGACCATCTTTCTAAATCTGATCATTTTAAACTAGGGTCATGATGGTATTGTTTTATAGTGATTGACGCTTTTTTTTCATTGGCAGGTGAATCCACAGGAGGGTCCCTTTAGATGCCTCAGTTTAGCCACTTGCTGTTCCCTCTGCCTGGAGCTCTGTGCAGATAATCTGTATTACCTCCTCCCTTAATCTTTCAGGTCATTACTCAAATGTCATCTTCACAATTTAGCTTTCTGTAGGCACACCCACACCCACAGACACATACTCCAGCACCCTCATCTCTCTTTCTTGCTTTATTTTTCTCCACACTACTTATCAACATCTTACATAAAAAAATAATTTATGTTTATTGCCTCTTCTTCCCCTCAGGAATGTCAGTTCTAACAAGGCAATATCTTTTTTTCTTTACTGCTGTATCTTTAGTGCCTAGAACCATGCCTGGCTCATTAAATATTCATTGAATACATGAATAAATAACTCTTTAATTTCAATGCTCTCACCTAAGCGTTAGCCAACTGGACATATTTCCAATGTTTATATATTTCCCCTCTATTTCATATACACCATTTCCAATATATTAGGTTCACTTAAAAAACAAACAAACAAACAAACAACAACAAAAAAAACACTTACAGCCCTGGCCAGATGGCTCAGTTGGGTGGAGCATCATTCTGTACACCAAAAGGAGGTTTCAGGTTCTATTCTCAGTCAGGGCACATACCTAGGTTTCAGGTTTGATTTCCAGTCGGGGCGTGTACAGGAGGCAAGCGATCAATGTTTCTCTCACCTCTCTCTCTCTCTCTCTCTCTCTCTCTCTCTCTCTCTCTCTCTCAGAGTCAATAAAAACATATACTTGAGTGAGGGTTAAAATTTTTTAAAAAGCAAACAAACAAACAAAAAACACAGTGATGGTCTTATTTATTCCCACATCATAGTTCCAATCACAGTCATTGAATCTGAATGGATTATGAGTCATATTTGTTTTGAAAGTGAAAATGTTTAAAGCTACCCATCCTGCCAGTCATTAGGGACAAGACACTGCAAGAAAAAAGCTGACACTTCCCTAGTAGACAAAATCCAAAAGCAGTGAAGGTGTGTTGTACCTCCTAAAAGGGATCAAAAAGTCCATCCTTACCCCAATAAGCTATATTTGAACAGAAATTCAGTAGCTTCTATCAAATGAAGCTATTCATATATGCTACTTATTTTAGGAAACCTAGAAAATAATACATGCTTCTTTTTTATATTCCTTCAACAATATATGATATAGTGTTTATGTATATTTTTTATTGATTTCAGAAAGGAAGGGAAAGGAAGAGAGAAATAGAAACATTGATGATGAGAATCATTGACTGGCTGCCTTCTGCACGCCTCACACTGGGGATTGAGCCTGCAATCCGGGCATGTGCCCCGACTGGGAATCGAACCATGACCTCCTGATTCATAGGTCAATGCTCAACCACTGAGCAACACCATCTGGACTGATACAGTGTTTATGAACACAATCAATAATTATTAAGTTTTTTATTTGGCATAAAAAAGAAATCTTAGTGCATCACTGTACACCTGCATACACAGTACACAGTTTGCAAATTCAAACTTTTTACTCACTGGGTCATTTCAATGGTTGACACAAAAACAGAATTGCAAGTTGTTATAAGCTTCCCAAAGGTTGGGTATGCTTTCACCCATGTCCAACAGCACAGGTGCCCAGAAATGGCTTCTAAACCTTTACTAGCTCTAAGATCTTGGGCTCTCTGTATCTTACATTTCCTCAACTATAAAATGGGAAGAACCCTATTGGGGTTGTTGTGAGGATCCCATGAGATCATGAATGTAAAAGGACTTTGTAAAGCAAGATATACAATAAGGTTTGAGGTAAAGCTGGCCTCCCATCAGGCCTCTAAAATTTAGCTTGTATATGTTCCATATCTTAAATTACTTGGAAAAAACACACAACAAAACACTAGGAAGATAGAAATGCCTCATAAGTTATGGCACAATGGTAGAAAACCTGAATACAATAATCACTTGACATCTAAAATTAGTAGATGTGGTCAATCTGTTCTCTATGTCCAATGTTGTGTTTTTTCACCTGTTAAACAACTATAACTGGGAGTCCTGCCTTTGTCCCAGGTTGCCCTTCTGTTTCTGGGCTAATATCATCTACTTCATTCCAGTCTGGTAGATAGATGCAACATAGCATGGTGATTCAGAGCATAGGCTATGGAGTTAGACAACATGGGTTTGCATTCTTTATCCCTGAATTACTAACTGAGTAAGCTTCACAATGCTGCATAGCCTCACTGAGCCTAGGCATCCTTATCTGTAAAACAGGCAAATGAGTATGAGTATGCACTTAACTCATAGGATGGTTGTTAGGATTAGATATGTGATGTGTGTAAAATGACCAGCCCACAGAAATAATTTAAAAAGGGACAGCTGTGGTTGTAACATTGATGAGCTTTGCCCAATTTTTTTGTTTAGAATCTACCTTTTATAGTCCCAGATTCCCCATGTGCTCAATGAATGTCAAGGATGCCCTCCCCAGCTGCTAGAACAAAAGTTAAGCAGTCTTATCTGGCCAAGTCATTGTGCATGTAACTGGCAGGGCCTCTTCCTTATTGAGGCATAATGTGACAACTTGGAAAGAACATTGGACTTGGAGTCAGAAGACTTCAAATTTCAGCCCTACCTCTTACCAGCACTGTGATCTAGGCTAACTCACTCTACTTCTCTACTGAAAATTAAGCTCCTGGAGGGCAGGGACCATAACAAAACCTGTTCATCTGTCCCAGCACAGTGATTTAATCCTAGTAGGTACTTGACAATGACTCCTTAAATGAATCAAATACATTAATATATCTGAGACTCAGTTGCCTTTTGCATTCAAAGGAATAATAATAATTGCACTGCCTATCTCTCAAGGTTATTTGGAGACTAGGCTTAGCTTAGAGCATCCTCTCCTTCCCCCGAACTAACACTTATCCTACTCAATTGTGACTGCCTTTTTATGCTGGTTCCCTTTGCCTACTACAAGGCCTCATTATTTCCTTCCTCCTTCTACTCCCTTCTAGTAAATACCGATTCATCCATGCATTCTCAGCTCAGAAGGCCCTTTCTCTGACTCTTCGTAGTTCCTCCTATTATAGCTCTTTCTACATGTCGTCCATGAAATAAAATTACATTGTATTTATATGGTGATTCATTTTTATTGTTAGACTGTAAATACCACCAGGGCAGGGTCCATGTCTCTCTTTCCACTACTATGTTTCTAGTTCATTGACCAATTGTTTGTCTCCATGAACAGCTTATTAAAAGTGTTCATTTTGCTTCCCCTTCCCCAATATGTATCAGTGAACATATTGCTAAGAGAGATGTCTGAGATTTTACTGCCTATGTTTTCTTCTTGGATTTTTGTGGTTTCATGACTTACATTTAAGTCTTTTATCCATTTTGAGTTTATTCTTATTTATGATGTAAGTTGGTGGTCTAGTTTCATTTTTTTTGCATGTATCTGTCCAATTTTCCCAACACCATTTATTGCAGAGACTGTCTTGACTCCATTGTATGCTCATGCCTCCTTTGTCGAATATTAATTGAGCATCATGGCTTGGGTTGATTTCTGAGTTCTCTGTTCTATTCCATTGATCTTTGTGTCTGTTCTTGTGCCAGTACCAGGCTGGGTTTTTTTTGTGTTTTTTTTTTCAATATATTTTATTGATTTTTTACAGAGAGGAAGGGAGAGGGATAGAAACATTGATGAGAGAGAAACATTGATCAGCTGCCTCCTGCACACTCCCCACTGGGGATGTGCCCGCAACCAAGGTACATGCCCTTGACAGGAATCGAACCTGGGACCCTTGAGTCCGCATGCCGATGCTCTATCCACTGAGCCAAACCGGTTAAGGCCCAGGCTGTTTTGATTACAGTGGCTTTGTAGTATAACTTGATATCTGGTATCATGATCCCTCCAACTTTGTTCTTTTTTTTATCAAGATTGCTGCAGATATTCAGTTATTTTTGTCTTTGTTCTGGTTCCATATACATTTTTGGAGTGTTTGGTCTAGGCCTGTGAAATATGATATTGGTATTTAAATAGGGATTGCATTGAATCTATATATTGATTTGGGTAATATGGACATTTTAATGATGTTAATTCTACCAATCCATGAACACGGTATATTTTTCCACTTGCTTATATCTTCCTCTATCTCTTTTTTCAACATCCTATAGTTTTCAGAGAGTATTCATTTTTTATCTCCTAGGTTAAGTTTATTCCTAAATATCTTAATTTTTGTTGCAGTGGTAAATGGGATTTATTTTTCTGAAAATTCACTATTGATGTATAAAAAATGCCATCGATTTCTGGGTGTTAATTTGTATCCTGCTACATTGCCAAATTAATTTATTAAAAATAAAAAGCTTCTGCCAAGCAAAAAGAAACCATCAACAAAATGAAAAGGGAGCCTACTGTATTGGAGAACATATTTTCCAATGATGCATCTGATAAAGGGTTCATATCCAAAATATATAAGGAACTCATGCAATTTACAAAAGGAAGACAAACAATCCAATTAAAAAATGGGCAAAGGACCTAAATAGACAATTATCCAAAGGGGACATACAGATGGCCAAGAGACATATGAAAAAATGATCAAATTCACTAATCATCAGAGAAATGCAAGTTAAAATGACAATAAGTATCACCTCACACCTGTCAGAATGGCTACCATCCATAAATCAACAAATGATAAGTGCTGGTGAGGATGTGGAGAAAAGGGAACCCCAGTATACTGGTGGTGGAAATGCAGACTGGTGCAACTATTATGGAAAATAGTATGAAGATTCTTCAAAAAATTAAATATGGAACTGTCATTTGACCCAGTGATCCCACTTCTGGGAATATATCCTAAGAAACCCAAAACAACAATCAGAAAGAATATTTGCACCCTTATGTCATAGCAGCATTATTTATAATAGCTAAGATCTGTAAATAGTCCTAGTGCCCATCAGTAGATGAGTGGATAAAAAGCTGTGGTACATTTACACCATGGAATACTATGCAGCAGTAAAAATGAAGGATCCCTTACCCTGTGAGACAGCATGGAGGGACCTGGAAAGTATTAAGCTAAGTGAAATAAGCCACTAAGAGAAAGACACATATCACATGATCTCACTCATATGTGGAATCTAATGAAGAAAATAGATCCAGAGACATGAAGATGGAACAGACTGTCAAACCTCAGAAGGAAGGCAGGGGTGAATGAGTGGGTGGGAAGAGATCAACCAAAGAACTTATATGCATATATGCATAAACATGGACAAGGTAAATAGTGTGGTGAAGGCCTGGGGCAAGGGGTGGGCTAGGAGTCAAAGAGGAAAAAGGGGACATATGTAATATTTTCAACAATAAAATCAAAGTGTATCTTGTATCAATGAGTGAATTTTTGAGTAAATGAATAAATGAGAAGCAGTTGAAACAATAGAAATGATCATCCTTTCTGCCTTACCCTTTTGCAGAACCCTCTGGTTATTAAAGAGTATTGCCATTGTGTGATATCATTCCATTCCAATGCTACTAGCAATGGAATGATGCAGGAAGCCACCCACTGCTGATACTATCATGAGAGTGCACCAAGGAACGCAGAAGGCTGATGGACCTTGGGTGTTAGCAGGGCTAACACCAAGCATCATTGTTCATTTTGAGATAGCAGTGGCTCAAAGCAATTTCCTGACCTAATAGCCTCAAAGTAAATGTTCACTGGACCTTACTGATCTTTACTGATATTTATTGACCTTAGAGATGGTCTGTCTGCTACCTGTTTGCCGTGCTTTACTGAGGGCAAGATGTGTATCTAAAACTAAATAAAAAGCAGATATGGCCAGGTTTCAGTGTGCCTCTCCAAGAGAGAGGTCTCCACCTGGCCCCCCCCCATGCCTTCTAAATTCATATTTCTTGTATAGTATTTTCATTGTGCGTCGGCCCCTCCTTCAGATCCTGAACCCTAGCCATGCAGGTTGTGGCAGAATGATACCACGCCCTATTATTTAATAGGAAAAATATACTGGAACAAATTCTCAGATATGAAACTGTGAAAGCCAGCCTCAAGCTCAATCTTTGTGGGTACTCATCTATCTATCTTATTATGATCACAATGGAACTTTCCTGTCCTTGGACCCTTGTCACCTCCTCTGTCTCTAGCATTTGAGCCCCCAAGCTCCCATTTTTCCAGCTTGCCTGGAACCTGACTCAGTGCTCCACTATTCTGATTCTCTAAGATCCAATCTCAGCAGGCCCTCATTTGGAGTGGTGCTTCTCAGACTCTTTAAGGTTGATGGCTGTAATTTAGCACTATTTTTGACCTAGTAAGGTGGTGGTAAGGGGAAGGAGGTAGGAAACTGGAAGAGAGGTAATCCTTCTTTGCTTCCCAAGCCACTACCATTTTCTCTTCTTCCCCATCCTTCTACCTGATCATATGACAGGGTGATAGCAAAAGAAAAATTCTACCTGCTATTATAAAGTTCATGAGCTAGATTCCTTTAGAAGGCCTTCTTGCTGAATTTCTACAACCTTCCTGGGAATTCACTATTATTATTGTTCCTATGTTCCAAATGGAGAAATTCTATGACCAATAATTACCCTGATTATTAATGGTGTTGACCTTATGTAAAGTTAATTACCTCCCAGACTTTCCATCTCCTAATATTATTACATTGGGACTTAGGGCTTCAACATACGAATTTGAGGGGGACACAAACATTCAGTCCATAACAAGAAGATACATTATGTCAAACTCTTATCTACCCAGCTGTAGTGTAAGCTCTTTTAATGGCATACATTAATACAAAATAATACACTAGTTAAACGTTTAGGTTTTGAATTCATATGAGAACTGGGTTTAAATTCCAGTTTCACCACTGATGAATTATGTGGCTATGGTTATAAAATGGGAAAAATAACAATTCTTGAATGGTAGGGATTAAGTGATTGGGTCAATATAAAATAGTAAGTACAATGCCTGACCAAAAGCAGACAATGCATACTAGTGAAAGATAAATGTATATCACATGAGACACAGAATAATTAAGTAGGGAATCAGAGATACTGAGGACAATACTACAGGAGGTCAGCACAACAAGGATTAGTATAAAGAGCAGGTGTTAGAAAAGGCTTCCTGGAGGAGGTAGAGCTAAAGGATGCTTAAGAATAAGTGAAGTAGAGAAGAAAAGGCACTTCAGACCAGGGGACAATCTGAGCTGATATAGAGTTCTGAGTGTGGGAATTAGAAGAAGCCCACAAGGAGTGACCATGGGGTCAGGTTATCAGAAATAGCTTCTATACCATAATATTTGTTATTACCATTCTCATTCCAAAACAGTTCTATATCCCATAAAACCCTGGTTCCCAGGGGATTTAGAGAGAAGACTGAGGAAATGTACTACCTTCCCTGGTTACCTTACCTTTCTGAGGAGAAAATTTTAAGTGGTGTGAATATACTAGGAATCCATATGAAAAAAGGAAGGCTCTGTGAAAATCAAAGTGATTATCATCAAATAATTAGAAATTGCACCTATGGCTGAGCTTGTATTGCATAATAGTAAAAATCTAAGTAGTGGCAATGGCTGTCAAATTATTCAAAAATAATATATTATCAGTTCAATCCACTTTGGAGGATGGTGAGACAGTGATTCTGTGAAAATGATCCAGTCGGTTTATCCTGGACTGTGTATTTCACTTCCCCATGCAAAGGCTCCAGTGGCTATTGTAAATTCTCTATCAGAAGCAGGGGCTGGATGTGTGTCTGAGGTCAGCTCCCTTTCAGTCATGCCAGTCTCTAAATGCTATTTCCTGTGGCATAGAAGCATGTTAGTAATTTCAAATATTTGATTCAGAAGAATCTTCTAGGGCCTTTTGACTAATCCCAAGAGTCAGTATTTAGTTTGAAAAAGAACAAGAAGAAAACAGTGCCTAAGCAATTGCACTCTACTTAGCTCCATGATTACAGCACAGAGTCAAAGAGGTATCTGTTTATGAAGATTGAGTTGTTATTACCAAGGATGTAGTAACAGTTTCACAAATAATTTGAATCTAACCCCCTTTATCAAAAGAAGTGAGAAAAGTGCATGTTGTGACACACAATTCACAACATGTTTTCTTTACTAATACTATATTGCATCAATTCCTATTATTTGCAGCAACTCATTCAAATTTTCCTAGGAATGTTGTAAAGTCACACTGCATATATTTGCAAACAATGTATTTTAAATGTAACCTGTAATGATGATTCACCCTTACACGCTCAGTTTACAAATTGGATTAGTCCTAGTGAATTTGAATTTAATGAAGACTTTTAGTTGCATTTTATTTATTGAAAACCAAGTTATTCTAGCAAAAATGACCTCATAAGTATATGAATGCATCTGTACTATACTCATAAATAGCACTAGGAGAGATTTTTTCTTTTTTTATTGTCTAAAGTTTACATATGTCTCCTTTTTCCCCAATTGACCCCTCTCCCATCCCTTCCCAGCCCGGGCAAGCCCCCACCACCCCAGTGTCTATGTCCATTGGTTATGCTAATATGCATACATATAAGTCCTTTGGTGGCTCTCTAACCCCCCTCCCCTACCATTTGTCTCTAGATCGATCTATTCTCGTTCATCAAATTGTGTTGATCATTATATCCCACATATGAGTGAGATCATGTGATATTTATCTTTCTCTGACTGGCTTATTTCACTTAGCATAATGCTCTCCAGTTCCATCCATGCTGTAGCAAATGGTAAAAGTTCCTTCTTTTTAATAGCGGCATAGTATTCCATTGTGTGGATGTACCACAGTTTTTTAATCCACTCATCTGCTGATGGGCACTTAGGCTGTTTCCAAATCTTAGCTATGGTAAATTGTGCTGCTATGAACATAGGGGTGCATATATCCTTTCTGACTGGTGTTTCTGTTTTTTGGGGATATATTCCTAGAAGTGGGATTACTGGGTCAAATGGTAGTTCCATTTTTAGTTTTTTGAGGAAACTCCATACTGTTCTCCACAGTGGCTGCACCAGTCTGCATTCCCACCAGCAGTGCAGGAAGGTTCCTTTCCTAGGAGAGATTTAATTCAGCAATTCTTATGAGGAATACAAATAATATATAACTAAGGAATAGAATGCAAATGGCACATCGAGAAAAAAATTAAACAAAAGACTAGCATTCATTATCAAAGGTTCCTGATGCCTTACTGAAAATTTCTGGTCAATCAAATTTATTTGAAATTTATGAAATATAAATTAAAATAAATAAAACACAATTTACCACTACCACCCAATTAGCTACACCATTCCAACCAGCTTTCCATTGGGAATGACATGCATTATATAAATAAGAGACCAGTAATAGAATGTACCCAAGAGGGGAAAGCAAGCACTAACAAATTTCCGTTATACATAATGCTATATTGATATGTGCTAGAGGCACAGAATTGATCATATTATCCTATATAATAAAGCGGTAATATGCAAATTGACCATCACACCCTCACACAAAGATGGCCACCCCATGTGGTCAAATATGGCCACCACAAGATGGCCGGCAGGGGAGGGCAGCTGGGGGCAACCAGGCCTGCAGGGGAGGGAGGGGAGTTGGGGGGGACCAGGCCAGCAGGGGAGCAGTTAGGCATTGATCAGGCTGGCAAGGGAGTGGTTAGGGGGTGATCAGGCTGGCAGGCAGAAGTGGTTAGGGGCAATCAGGCAGGCAGGCAGGTGAGCAGTTGGGAGCTAGCAGTCCCAGATTGTGAGAGGGATGTCCGACTGCTGGTTTAGGCACAATCCCTGTGGGGTTCCAGATTGGAGAGGGTGCAGCCTGGGCTGAGGGACCGCCCCTCCCCCCCCAGTGCATGCATATGCATTTCGTGCACTGGACCTCTAGTGTTAAATAAAGTCAATGATCCCATCCCACCTCAAATTATTGAAATGTATTTGGAAAGGACTTTGCATCTCTACCTG
>NW_005871050.1:1413576-1530569 GCF_000147115.1 Myotis lucifugus | reverse complement strand
GATATATATATATATATATATATATATATATATATATATATATTTCTACTATACCATGCACAGGTCCACTATGGAAAATTTGGAGATTAGGAAAAGAATAAAGAAGCTAACAACTACACCCAAACCCACTAACTAGAGATCATTCTCTGCTGGCATCTTGGCATGATATTCCTTCACATTTATTTTTCTACATATTGTTAATTTTTTCTCCCATACAATTAGAGTTAACCTTTTATAACTCAATCTATTCATATAACATTATATAATAGGTATTGTCCATGTTATTAAAATTTATCATACACTTAAATTTTAAATGATCACATAATATGCAACCAAATAATCCCTTAATGTTGAACAATTAGGTTGTTTCCATTTTTGTTATAAGAATAAAGTAACTTGCCCTAACCGGTTTGGCTCAGTGGATAGAGTGTCGGCCTGCAGACTCAAGGGTCCCAGGTTCGATTCCGGTCAAGGGCATTTACCTTGGTTGCAGGCACATCCCCAGTAGGGAGTGTGCAGGAGGCAGCTGATCGATGCTTCTCTCTCATCGATGTTTCTAACTCTCTATCCCTCTCCCTTCCTCTCTGTAAAAAAATCAATAAAACATATATTAAAAAAAGAATAAAGTAACAATGAACATCTAAATCAGATTTGCAAATAAAATGCAGACAAATGACAATGAAATTATTTAGTTTTTGTTCTAGATGTAAAATTACAACATTCACAGGATATATGCAGTTTAAGGTATTGTATATACATCTGGTCAATGTGATTTTCCAAAGGATTGTTTTAATATACATTTCTAACAGTGTCTCAACTTAGTGCTCTTTAACAATGGATATTATCATTAAAATACAAACAAATTTATATAACCACCTTTTGCCAATATGATAAATGTAAAGTAGATATTTTATTAATTTTAATTTTCTTAATTACTAGAAAAGAAAGCTAAACATTTTCTCATAGATTTATTGTTTCTTTGTAGGTTTCTTTAAGCCCTTTGAGACTGGGATCATTTTTAAAATGAGATTCTAAATATTTTCAAAGGAAAATAAGTAACACTTCCTTCTATATTTCTAACTCTATCCTAAATGCCTTTTTCCGCTGTCCAAATCTACTTCTGATTGTGCTTTCCTCAATGGAAATAGATGGCTTTCTCTATGCCTTTATATGTATAAAGATCTTAACTAAGTTAGCCCTCAGCCTCCTCTTTATTAGAAGAAAAATCCTTTATGTCAATGGTTCCCAAGCTTTAATGCACATAAAACATCATTTGGAGTGCTTGTTAAAAATGCAGATTCCTTGATTCCTCTCCCAGAGTTTCTGATTCAGCACTTCTTGGGTGAAACACAAAAAGTGTATTTTAGCAAGCATTCCAGGCAATTTTGATATAAGTAAACTACAGACCACTCTTTGAGAACATAGCTTTAGCCACTCATCGTTGATCTTTGGTAATCCTGGACATCTCATAAGAACTCTCCTGTGTTTCCCCTCACCAGTTTTCTCCTCAATGTTTCCCTGTAGGGGCAGCACTATGGCATTTGGGCCTGGATAATTTCTTGTTGGGCAGAATATCCCACTCAAGGCACAATATTTAACAACACTGGTGCCTGCCCACAAAATGCCAGTAGCTGCCTTCAATGAGTGTGACAATGCAAAAACACTCCCACGCCCTAACTGGTTTGGCTCAATGGATAGAGTGTCGGCCTGGGGACTCAAGGGTCCCAGGTTTGATTCCGGTCAAGGGCATGTACCTTGGTTGCAGGCACATACCCAATAGGGAGTGTGCAGGAGGCAGCTGATCGATGTTTCTCTCTCATCGATGTTTCTAACTCTCTATCCCTCTCCCTTCCTCTCTGTAAGAAATCAATAAAAATATATTTTAAAAAACCCAAACACTCCCACAACTTTGTTAAATTTCCCGTGGGAATGCAAGATTACCTCTGGGTGTGAAACAATGCTAGAGTACCCTTGACTCAGTATTTCAGAACACACACACACACACACACACACATACACACACACACACACACACACATTTAGCCCAACATCATGTTGTTTCTTTTTAATAACCCCAGATCTACTTGCTACTTCTCAGATAAGATGATGACATTTGCCACACACACAAGATGGTAGAAGTAGAGCAGAAGGGAATCTAGGGAACATAGAACATATGGCTGTCTCTCTTTTGGCCTCAATGAATCAGTATCCTTTTTAAGCACAATGGGAAAACAATAAATAGTTGGAAAGCTAAACAATGGTTTACATTAAACAACGATTGCTCATATGCCTCTTAGATAATAAAGATCTTGCTACTCTTTGCCAAACCTGTCACCCTATGTCTAGGCTAACTCTGATTTTAGGCAACCTGATTGCTGCAGGCATTGGAGGCAAAGGTGAATGTTCCCTTGGAATGCATGCCACACAAAGGCAGAGATAGGCAGAGTGAGGCAATGGGTATATTGCAAGCAGCTCCTGGCAGCCAGATGGCAATTTGTGTAAAAGTGCACTAATATTTTTGGTCACTGAAAGTTTTGATGAGCCCTGGGCCTTCTTCCTAATTCTTCTGGGCAGTGTAGCCTCAGTGAGGGGGACTCACCATGAAAACAGTTGCATTAGTATTTGGTAAGCTGTTAGTAAGTAGAAAGAATCTATTTTTGCCTCAGTTTATGGAATAAAATGGCCCAGCTAGCATGACTGTCAACTTCTTGGATTCACTTTATTTTTTATCCTAAGTGGGTTGGAGGAGAAATGCTGAATAAGTGACTCTTCTATGGATGCCTTCCAGTTAATAACATTATCAGGATCCTGGGACCACTGAAAATGCAAAGCAGGAAATGTGTGGTGGAGCTAAGAGTGAGCAGGCAGTGCCATACAATATAGGCAGCCTGGTGGGGGCAGGCATCAGAGCTGCTCCTAATGCTTAAGCAATCTCTGCAGAGATAGGCATTTCTGCCCTCTGACAGATGGCCAAGTAGGAGGCCAAAGCATCCAGGAGATGACTGCGAGATCATTTTTGAGAGCTCCAAAGACAAGATCCCCAAGCAACGGTAACTCAGTAATTATCTGGGCAGCAATACCATCAGGACATTTATATATACCTACTGTAATAATTGAGTCCCTCTGTCCAGAATTTTTGCAGTATACTTGTTGGCCATATGACCTCTTTGCAGCATAAAACACTAATAATCTCTTGTTCCTTCTTCCAAATCCTCCTTACTCAGTTCTTAAGGCTGCACTTTGTCTTGCCTATTAAATGGCCTCAATATGTTTATACATTTGTACTAGGAATACTGAACACCCCATTTGGCTCTATATGTATGCTCAATGCTTCCCCTGGGCCTCCCTTACATGACAACTGTTTAAAAGTGTGTTAGTGACTCTACAAAGAAATCTTCTTCAGAATAAGGAGATTTGTAATATTTTAAACAATAAAAAAAATAATCCTTTGGTGTTCACATTTCTGCCCAGAACTTTTAGGAAAGAAGAACCTGAGGTCTCTGCTCCAGCACAGGCAATCAATCTATTCGGCTTGTGTCCTACCCAGACACACAGCAGGGGAAAGGAAGAGCATCTATTATCCAGGCTCTCTTCCTATTGCTCTGGGTTGTCTGTCTACACTAGTCTAGGTGCCTATCCTTAGGTAAGATTCTCCCTTGTCAGCTCCCCTTCTTCCTCTGTTTGCTGAGTACAGATATCAACTCAGGTGGAGGTTTTGGACCTGTGGCTTTCACACTCTACATTCTTTGTCTTGAAAAGATTGTCTGAGTGCCATCTATTGCCCCCAGGCTGGTAGCTGCTAAATTTCCACCCCAACCTAACTTATCATCTAAGCCTCATTCCTCTATCATCAGCTGTCTACTGAGCATTTGATCCGTACTGAGCTGTCCTGCTGCTATCTCAACAGAGGTCTAAAACCATAATCCTCAAAAACACAGACCAATAAGTCAAAAGGGGCCTCAAGAGCATATTCTCCCCTCTCTTACTTTCCAGCTTTAATCTATAGCACCAAATTCTCCCAGGCCCTCAACAGTGTGCTTATAAATACAGTCTTTGGAATTAATCAGACCTGGGTTCTGGCTCAGCCTATTCCTGGCAATGTGACTAACTATTCTACCCCCTCTTTACTTCCAGCTTTATTTTGAAATCATTGACAAATAGCATTGTATAAGTTTAGGATGTACAACATGATGATTTAATACATGTATATATTGTAATACTAGTAATTATCACAGTAAGATTAGTTAACACCTCCATTACCTTTGTATTGTGTGGTTAAGAACATTTGAGATCTACTCTCTACCAATTTTCAAGTAGACAATACAGTATTGTTTACTATAGTCACCATGCTTAACTCTACCCTTCCTTCAAGGGAATTTCCACAGCTATAAATCATGGATGATAACAGGACTTACTTTCCATGGTGGCCATGAAGATGAATTGAGAAAATGAAGTTAAGGCACTTGAGGAGCTCACAACAGGCACTCATATAATGGTAGCTATTATCCGTACTGTAATGTTTTAAATGTTTATGTACTTTATCTTACCAAACCATTTCAAATCTTCTTTGTTGTCCTTCATTCACATTCATTCATTTGTGTATTCATTGCGTATCTACTAAATGATTAAAGTGTGCTAGGCACCAAGGATAAAGCAGTGAATAAGAGATACATACTCCCTATTCCCCTCAAGGTTATAGATGATTGAGTGAAAATCAATATTAAAAAATTGAAGTGTGATAAATGTTATAATAGAAGACGTAAATATCAATAATTTAGCACACAGTAACCCTAAACCATTGTGTCTAGGCTTTTACAGTATCCTCCAACTGGTCTCTACTTCTAGACTCTCACTTTGCTAATCCAGCCTCCAAACAACTAACAAATTAGTCATCTTAAAACACTGCTTTCTTCATGTATGCCTCCTCTCTAAACTTTTAATGGCTCCCCAATTCTTACAAGATATGTCCAATTTAGCCTGGCCTTCATGAGGAGGCTCATGTGCAAATGCAAGGCTTTGAAGTTAGACAAAATCTGGGCTCTGTTGCTCACTAGGTTTGTAAACTGAAGCAGAATGTATAACTCCTCTAAGCCTTGGTGACCTAATTAGTACTTTGAGAAAACAATTGCTCTCCCACATCTGGGACTTCTACATGCTACTTCCCCTGCCTGAAATAGTTCCCCAACCCTTCCTCTGCCATCTCCATCAGATTAGCTCCTACGTATCCTAAAACCAGCGCTTAAGCAGCAGATTGGATGGAAGAGTAACAAGATAATATAGAGTATGGCAAGCATCTAAATCCCTGATCCAATCAAAAGTTCCAGGGGGCACTCAATTCAGTCTTGCTGGGCTAAGTGAACATGGATCCCAGGTTTGGAACGGATCACACCTCATTGATCCCTAACTACTATCATCCCTAAAGCCACATGACATCAGGCACAGTTGCTAGAAATCTACAAGGGAAACTCACCAATGAAACCTCAGAGCAGCACAGCAAGCCACAGCAAATGCTGCACTACTACCACACCTCTCTGCTAAGCTAGCATATTTCTACTGTGCTGCTTCCAGAAGACTTTTAGGAAGCCATCTAAGTCTAGGCATACTTGCTATTTAACCTGGGTACGTAAGACACCTGGGCACATGACCAAAGAGCTTGATCCACCAAACTCCGACAGAATTGATGGGCCTCAGCCTTCACACCATAGCTATGACCTATATGGTCAGCCATAACAATTTGTCATGTGAATGTATTTAGGGGCCAGACACTGGTCTAAATTCAGACCTGAACTAGGATTATTCACTCTGTGATAAAGGAACCCAAAAGCTCATGATTTGTTTTTTTCTTCATGAACCCAAACATTCACAGGACTCTCGCTAACACCTGCTTGATGAGTGAATACCCTCTCCAGCTTTCAGCAGCACTGCTGACAAATTGTTCCACATGTACAAAGCTTAGCCATAGCATCAGCTACCTCTGAAGTTAAATTTCAGTTGCCTAAATAAATTCCATAGGATCTTTCATCAGCTAAAGAGGCACATTTGCTCTTCTGTTTAAAAATGTTTCCTCTGACATTGACAATAACAACAAAAATTAAGACTTCCTAGTGGAGCTGGAGACAAATGGCAAAAGAGAGGATATAAGAGCACTAGTTTATTCCATTGCATACCTTTTAACTACCTAAAATCTGTAAGCTGTTAGAGGGCAAGTGCTACTTATGTTATTCACCTCTGTCATCAGTGATTAGTACAGGGTCAAAGCTAAGAGCAGCTGGTCCATAATATTTCTTAAACATCCACTAGGGGCCAGGCACTTGACTAGACACTAAGTAGGTGCCTGGTACATGTAGGGTAAATAAAATTGACGGATTTGTCATGCTTCCTTCTACCGAGGCAGATCATTAAGTGCAAGGACACTGGAGGGTCCAGGATATGCTTTATACCTACGTTCTTTGAGGAAGAAACACAAAGATTTGTTTGCCTTCATTCAGCATGTCAAGACTCGCTTTTTCTTCTGTGTTCTCTTATAATTTTAAAGCATCCATTCCTCTTTTTAAGAATGTACCTTTATTGTTGAAAATATTACAGATGTTCATTCCTCTTCTTAATAGAAGGTTCAAAGTATACTGAGAGATTATTAAATGCCCCAAGTTTGTTGGGGAAGTGGAGATTCATAAGAGGGAGAGAATATAAAAGAGACTAATTTTTTTTACCATCTTCAGAAAATATCGGAGCAATGGTATTTCTGGAAAACAGGGAATCTGCATGATCTGCCTTCTGTATTCAATAGGCAGTTTGTGAGAGAGATATTCAGTGACGCTGTTTGATAATTTATTGTTGTCACCCTTTTCTTCACTCTTATTCTCTCAGGCCCACTGCAAGGGTTCATAGGGACACTGAAATTGTTGGAACATTTCATTTCACCAAGGAAATATCTTTCTGGCATTTGCCTACATGCTGGAGGGTTCAGTCTCTCTTCCCTGATCCATCACAATTCCAACAGTCAGGTTCACTGAATTAGAACCCAGACTCAAAGCTCTCTCTTGTTCACTCGGATTCTCAAACCTTTATCCAGTTCTTTATTCATGGTACAGCCAATCTTTGCTGTAGATTGGAAGGGCTTAGAGGAGGTAAAAAAAACCTCAACACTTTCTGGCTGTGGGTTGGGGTTGATATGTGTGAGTAAGAGAAACAGGGAAATGGAAGCCTACATTTAAATACCACATTCAATGTCATTATTGTTAAACTGAATACAATCTACTCGCTATGTGCAGCACAGAACACTACACAAATTGTATACTGCACTCAACACCCTACAGAACAGCATTTCAGGGGAACGCCATCTTTTTAGCCTGCTTCTTGGTCCAAAAATCTAGTCACATCAGCACAATTCACAATTCTGGAGCAACAGTTGCCAAAGTTGTCATTCTAGGAAAGTTTGATGAGGTTTCAAGAGAAACTGAGGTTTGGGGCCCAAGTGACACATACCCAGAGAAGCCTTCTGGATCTTGAACCAGAAAGTAGCTAGACATAGAATGAATATTCATAACTATATATACATGGTAGACCAAGTCAAGAATGGGTTGGTTATACTCTATTTGGATTTCTCCAAAGAAGAAATCCCCAAGGAGTGTATTTTACTCCCAAAAGACTTATTTTTAGCTGGTAAATGAGTAACCAGTTCTCATATCTCCATGAAACTGCCTGCAGTTGGAAGCATGAAGCAGAGTGCTAGGTCAGCTCCCTAAGTGAGGTCATTCACTTTCAATATGAAAATTGGAAATAACACAATTGTGTGTGTGTGTGTGTGTGTGTGTGTGTGTGTCCTCTTGTGTGTGAATAAATGTGCATGTGCCCTGATTTATAATCATGAAAAGAACTAAGTTTTGGAGAGAGAAAATGAGAGACAAGGAAAAGAATAAGAACTTAAGTTGTTTAAAACCAGAGGTCCAATCAGGCCAGGAAGTCAGTAAGGCTCTTTTTGCTCATGAGTCAAAATCATTTTTACTCTGTATTGGTCAACACTTTGAGGCGGCCACTGGAGGCCCCACTGCATTCTAAATTAAACAAGCTGATCATGTTACTAGTGTCCAAACCGCCACTAACTCAGGGTTCTACACAGGATCACGTCCTAACCCTTCACAACATGTCCTTATGCAGCATCTCCATTCTTATACTCTACCCCTTGATTTGTCCAAGCTGGAACTCTTGATATTTACCTCTGTTCCTCTTGCTGATCTACCCTGTGTTGGTACAAGTTACCACCTGGAAACTCAGTAAAGAACATGGGTTTCTGTCTTTCCTACACCCATAATTCCAATCTATCAGTAGGTCTTACAGATTCCACCTTAAAAATAGGTCCCAGATCTGACCACTCATCTGCACTCTAACACCACAGTCCAAGTTACCACCACTTCTCTGCTGATCTCTTCGAGTAGGGTCCTAATTTATTACCCCTCTTGGCATCTTTGTCTTTTTCCACTTAATTATTCACAAAGCCACCAGGCAACTCTTTAAAAACCAAAATCCTATTGTGTTGCCTCTAGCTTAATACTGTCTAATGGCTTTTCCTGTTGCTTAAAAAAAGGTCCAAATACTTTCACATGGCCTGCAAGGCCTTAGATGGTGTGGCCCCTCCCCACCTTCCTGGCTTGATCTCCTCTGACTCTCCCCTGAGCTCACTGCTATTTTCTGTCCTTTGGACATAATCCACTTGTTTCTACCTTAGAAGCTTTGCACATCCTCTGCCCTCTGCCTCTTTCTTGGCAAACCCTTCGCATCATTTAGGTCTCACTCTTAATACCACCTTAGACCCACCCCTAAGCTACAGAGGCATTTCTGTAATTATTCTCTTCTTGTTCACGCTGCTGGATTTTCTTCAGAGCATTTAGGACTTTATGACATTAGTTCAGTATTGTGTTACACATTTATTACAAATCTCCTCACTTTAGCACATAATCTTTGTGTGAATAGGGACCTGGTCTGTCTTGTGCATTGCTGTATCTGCAGCATAATGAGTGATTATATGCTGAAAGGCATACTAAATCTGCGTCTTTTTAAAAATTTGTAATTTATCTTTCCTCCCCAGTTGCAGTATTTAGCATCTGGACTGATACATTTGATTATATTATGACACAGAGGGTGGGACTGTTTGCTGAAATCTTATCAGGTCTGATAGTTCTGCCACAGGCCATAAGCCCAGTGGCAATCCAAAACTGCTCTCTGTCATTCCTCACCAGGAAACCTGTGCAGGAGAGTGGGAAGCTCAGCATGCTGAGGGCTGAGCTATCTGTGGAGGGGTCAGGGCAGAGATTTACATGTCCCCCTTTAACGTGTTTCCTTTATTTTCCATAGCATTCCCTTTGTTGGCACCCATCAATATGCCCATCTCCACAAGTTCCAGGCTCTTGTGAATCTCTGTATACACAATGTTGTTGTTTTTTTCCTTTCTTTCTTCCATGCCTTATCCCCCTGGCAAACTCCTAATGATCCTTCAAAATTCAGTACAAGCATTACTGCCTCTACAAATATTTCCCTAACTCCCATTTCTACCACTGCCTCAAAGTATACCTTCTACAGGTAAGTTAACAATTACAAAGCAATGTGATGGCTTCCCTTCTAAAGTGTAAGCAACATGAAGTCAGTGACTAGGTTTTTCACATTTACATAGGGGAATGAGTTCACTGACTCATTCATTAGACATTTATTGAGCACTTGCTATCAGGAAAAATTCCAAGGCCAGTGCCCTTTTCACCACAACACACTCCACAATTGCTAATGGGCACCTCATGTTTGCATTCTTTTCTCCAGTTGAATTTCCAGTTAGTTTGAAGGTGTCAGGTGTCATGAAATTTATGTGATTAATCCCTTGCTATTTTTAATCCATGCAGATCTGAAGAATCAGTAAACTGAAAGCTTTCTGGGGGAGGCGGGAATCTAAAACTGCATTTTGGAGAGATAAAACAGATGGAAATTAGGAAAGCAAGGATAACAGATAAAAAGGCAAAATGAGGAATGTCAACCAAAGTCTAACAGGATCTTTAGAAAGGGATACCAGAATAATTTTAAGATATAATGGCAATAGTTCCCAAAAATTGAAGATAAAAAAGAAATCCTCATCTTTAGGGTCAATTAATATTTGACAAAGGAGGCAAGAACATACAATGGAGTAAAGACAGTCTCCCTAATAAATGGTGTTGGAAAAATTGGACAGGTATGTGCAAAAAAATATGAAACTAGCCCACCAATTTACACCACATACAAGAATATACTGAAAATCATAAAAGACACTAAGTTCGAGAAAGGATAAATAATATCAAATCCATACCTAGAGACATTGCAGTGAAACTGTAGGACCTCGAACAAAAAATATTTAAAGTGACTGAAGAAAAACAAAACATTGCCTATAAAAAATAATCCTATTAACAACAGCAACAATTTTAAGGTTGGCAGTGGGGACTAAGACATCTCTATCCAGTTAACCTATCATTAGAAAAGTAAAGGTGAAATGTCAACATCTTCAGCCAAATAAAATCTTAGTTTATTATTTAGAGAACATCACTAAAAGGATAATTTGAAAAAAAGGCAACTATATCCAAGTGAAAGGATAATGTAAGAGGAAATGGCAAGCAATGAAGTTGCTGGTGAATCTAAAGAAACACTAACTGTAAATAAGAAAATAAAATGATGGCCAACAGAGAAAATGTGAAAACAAGGTGAACTAAATACTGGTAGACAATAATTTGATACATGGTAATTGAAATATTAAAGTTAAAACTATAGACTTACAATTCCTTACAATTCTTGGGTGTAGAGTCAAGAAACTGAATAGCTTTAGATTTGTTAAGCTAATCAGTCATACATCTTAACATTTAAAGAAAAAAATAGTAAAATAATAGAAACACTAAGGGAAGGGTTTTTCCCCCTCCTTTGTAAGCGTTGAACTGGTGACTCTAAAATCTACTTTCTTTGATGTTTTGATACCATCCAAACCTCTTATCCTGCTGAGGTGCAGATTTAATGATGTCAGATATTTCTGTTAGAGCCCCTAGAGCAGTGGTTCTCAACCTTCCTGATGCCTCAACCCTTTAATACAGTTCCTCATGTTGTGGTGACCCCCAACCATAAAATTATTTTCATTGCTACTTCATAACTGTAATTTTTCTACTGTTATGAATCGTAATGTAAATATCTGATATGCTATATGTGTTTTCCGATAGTCGCGACCCACAGGTTGAGAACCACTGGCATGTCAAACTCAAAGGCTAACACAGGACAACTAAACAAGGTTTAAATTTATGTGGGCTGCAAAAAACACAAAAACTTCAATTTTCATAGAAACGTAGGTTTATTTCGATAGAGACATGCTGAATACAAAGGGCTGAAATAAATGAGTAATCATTAACATAAAATAAGTTCAATTTCATAGAATCTGCTAGTATGAGTGGATCTTCTATTGTTTCTGGAAATAGTAAAAAAGAAAAGCAGAAATAAAACATAGTTCCCAGTGAGTTTCCAGTCCCTACAAATTTAAAAACAGCTTAGCCCTAGGGTTTGGCTCAGTGGATAGAGCATCAGCCTGCTTACTAAAGGATCTCAGGTTTGGTTCCAGTCAAGGGCACATGCCCATGTTGTGGGCTTGATCCCAAGTAGGGGGTAAGCAGGAGGCAGTTGATCAATGATTCTCTCTCATCATTGCTCTTTCTATCTCTCTTTCCCTCTCCCTTCCTCTCTAAAATAAATAAAAATACATATTAAAAATATATAAAGTCCCTGGGGAACTTTTGCATATATACATAAATATATACTGCCCTTGGGGAGCTCAGTGGACTGCTGTTAGTCAGTGTGCATTTTTGGTCTAATATATTTTTGTTGCATTTTATATTAGAAGGAAGAGTACACGTAAGTTGTAATTTCATGAAAAAATTACTTAAAAGTGACTAAGAGGCCCTAACAGGCTCTGGCTTTGTAAAACACTTTAACTCTATAAATAGGGTTGTCTAGGCCATGTCTCCAGCAGGAGAAAGTCAACATTAGAGCATGTCAGAATGTTCATTCATCTTTACTCCAAAATTTCAAGGAAAGAAACTACCATTTTTTATCAGGTATGGCTTCACAACTGAGCTCCAAATATGCCACAGAATGTCGCTCTTTCTGCCACAGATCAATGAAGAATATTCTGCTCTGCCAGTTTGGATTTTTGATAAGTTCATGGATGTCATAGATATACAGATACAAATGAAGTTTATCCAGCTCATGTGATCATTTTACTGAAAGACTTTTACAGATTTGAGTAAGAATCATGGAAAAAATTCCAAATAACCCAATTCAAATTATTATCAAATGAATGCTCAGTCTGGTATATCTGGAATGAGTGTCCCCAGGCCTGTGATCATATTGTGATCTCAAAGTCACCCATGTCTAATTTTCCTTAACTACAAAATGGGGATAAAGACAGAATGCCCCTCACAGAGTTGCTGTGGGAACTAAATGGGTTAATATACAGCCTTCAATAAATATCAACTGGTATTGTTGTCTCTGTCATTGGTATACTCACTGGTCTTGTTAAATACTAGATTCATTCATTCACACAATCCACTGACTTATTTAACATATATGTACTGAGCATCTGCCATATGCTAGTTACTGTTCTAGGCCTTGGGGACAGAATTTAATAAAAACAAGTCCCTGTTCCCTTGGGCCTTACATTTCTATAATCTATGGATTACAGAAAATTAATAAACAATTAAAAGCATATTGTCAGGTAGTAATGTGTGCAAGGAAGAACAATAATGCAGAATAAAGGGGCTACTTTACATAAGTGCCAGGGAAGACCTCACTAAGGGTGACATTTGAGCAGAAATTTGAGGTTTTAATGTTCCTGGTGACTAGGCCACCTATATATTTTTTTCTAATTCAATTGCTCAAGCAATTGGTCTAGCAGGCTCCCTTGGCCTTCAATCCTATGTCCCCTTTTTGCAGCATTCATATTTTTGTTGCTCAGGGATATGCAATGATGCTGACAACATCACAATGAGGCAGGTAAAAAAAAGTCTCATTTGCAGCCCAGCTACAAAAACTTTAATGTTAAATTTGGCAGATTATTATTCCACCTGCTGATCCCTAAAGAGTAAGCTGCTGCCTTTTGCTTCCCCATTCTAAGAATAGATGGCTGCTTCTGTAAAGTGCTGTGTAACAAAGAGGCTACATGGCTTTCTATCCTACTTATTTCCTATGATTCAAGTCAATTAGGACAGTAGTGTCAGCTTCTGCCTCCCCAACAAACTATGTTCAGACAGTGAAGTAAACAAGATGTGGATACCTTTGTTAGGAAAGCCTTGGGGGAACTTCTTAGCTCAGCTTAACTAGGGGAGCAAGAGCAAGGGGGCATCTACTCTCTCCCAATGCATAGGATGCTGTATCATTACTTCCATTAAGGCAGAATCTACTGGAAGGAAATTCTGAACTGTCTCAGTCTCCCACAGTCACCTCTCCACTAGCTCCTATCCTCTTTTCCTAGCAGACTGATAACAAGACTGTGGGTTGGGAACAGAACAGGGAGTTAAAATGCAGATTGCAGCTGGAGTTCTAGTAATTCAGCCATAGGAGACTGGACAGAGCTGCCACAATGCCCTGGGGCCTAGGCATTGCATTCCTACCGTTAAGAGAACTGTAGGAAGTATTCCATGTGGCCTTTTCATTTTCTGCTCCCTTCCATCTGGGAAGAGCACAGACCTAGAGGACCACCTTCAAATAGACTCTATCAATGCACATGCTCCCTGGGGCCAGGAGATGGGGTGGGGGAGTGCTTTGGAGTAATTCCCCTGAGAGTTGAGCACCAATTGGGATTTCTGCTCTGGGCCATCCTGGCGATCTTATCTGTTCCTGATCTCATTATTACACCTGTTTTCTTTTCTTTCTTTCTTTTTTATTTTTACATGGCAAAATTTTATTTATTTTTTTAAATTTTGTTTTATTGCTTAAAGTATTACAAAGAGTATTACATATGTCTTCTTTCCGCCCCCCTTGACATTCCCCCAGCCTCCCCTACCCCCCAGTGTCTTATGTCCATTGGTTATGCTTATATGCATGCATACAAGTCCTTCGGTTGATTTCTTAATGAGCCACATATATTTGGGATTGACAGCTTTACTTGCTTTTGAAAATTATAAACTTAACTATTATTTATCAAATATCAAATAAGGATGCTGATTAGAAAAGGCATCCTGATGTGCTAGAGAAAGCATTGAGTGTGAGGTACAAAGTACGGGGTTTTAATATTGAGAGAAGACAGAAAGGAAGATAATGTTACACTCAAATAGTAGTGAATTTGTCTGTGAAATGGGATTACAGGTGGTTTTTTCCTTCCTTATCATTTTCCATATTTTTCTTTTTTTTATTTTTTTTTGTGTGTGTGTTGTGATAAAGCCAATTTATTAAAAACTTAAAGCATGAACATTTATTAAAGAAGCAAGGCAAGCAAATCTATACATCTGGCTTGGGAAGTGCCAACGGGTTCTCGGCTAATCTGAAGAGCCAGGAGAGTGGGAGGGATTCTGCCTTATATACCCTCCTGTCTATAGTTGTTTTTTTGTTTGTTTGTTTGTTTGTTTTCTTTTTTTTTAATTTTAATAATTTTTATTTCTTAAAGTATTACAAAGAGTATTACATATGTCTCCTTTTTTCCCCCCCTTGACATTCCCCCGGCCCCTACCCCCCGCCCCGTGTCTTGTGTCCATTGGTTAATCTTATATGCATGCATATAAGTCCTTCAGTTGATCTCTTAATCCCCCCGCAAACCCTCCCCAGGCTTCCCACTGTAGTTTGACATTCTGTTCAATGTTGCTCTGCTTCTGTATCTACCCCTGTTAATCAGTCTATACTGCTCCCCTTTATTTGTCCCACCCTCACTGGAGTAGTCTCAACCTCACCAGGGCTGTCTGAGCCTCACCAGGGCCGTTTCAACCTCACCGGGGCCGTCCCGACCTCACGGGGGCCGTTTCAACCTCACCGGGGCCGTCCCGACCTCACCAGGGCCGTTTCAACCTCACCGGGGTTGTCCCTACCACACCGGGGCCGTTTCAACCTGACCAGAGTTGTCCCTACCTCACGGGGGCCGTTTCAACCTCACCGGGGCTGTCCCTACCACACCGGGGCCGTTTCAACCTGACCGGGGCTGTCCCTACCACACCGGGGCCGTTTCAACCTCACCGGGGTCGTCCCTACCTCACGGGGGCCTTTTCAACCTCACCGGGGCCGTCCCGACCTCACTGGGGCCGTTTCAACCTCACCGGGGTTGTCCCTACCACACCGGGGCCGTTTCAACCTCACCGGGGCCGTCCCTACCTCATGGGGGCCGTTTCAACCTCACCGGGTTGTCCCTACCCCACCGGGGCCGTTTCAACCTCACCGGGGCCGTCCCTACCTCATGGGGGCCGTTTCAACCTCACCGGGGTTGTCCCTACCACACCAGGGCCGTTTCAACCTCACCGGGTTTGTCCCTACCTCACGGAGGCCGTTTCAACCTCTCAGGAGCCGTCCCTACCACACCAGGGCCGATTCAACCTCACCAGGGTTGTCCCTACCACACCGGGGCCGTTTCAACCTCACCGGGGTCGTCCCTACCTCACGGGGGCTGTTTCAACCTCACTGGGGCCGTCCCTACCTCACCGGGGCCGTCCCGACCTCACCGGGGCCATCCCAGCCTTACCGGGGAAACAGGAAGTTTGGCCCTCTGTCCCCTGCCGGCAGCTCCCCACCAGACAAAATCTCCAGGCGTTCCTGGTGGCTGAACATCCAGCACTCCTGCCCTCCACCAAGTGCACAGACTGCCTGTCTGCTGTCCCCCAGCGCCCCACGAGAGACTGGAACCAGCGGGCATGTTTGTGGGCTTGCTGGTACAGCGGTTCCACAGTGCCGGTCCAGTCAGGCCCAGCCCCAGCCTGCCCCGGACCCGACTCCGCCCCCCGATTGCGTCCCTCCCAGATGCAAGGAGCTGAAATCTGCAGCCTGCTGGGATGGGCTCTGTACTTGGTGCCTCTGCACATCCTACTCAGTCTCAATGCGCTTCTTTCTATGCGAGGAGTTGAAATCTGCAGTTTGTTGGGTTGGGCTCTGTACTTGGTGTCTCTGCACATCCTACTCAGTCTCAATGTTCTTTCTCTCCTTCCAGTTGTAGAGCTTCCACTGGGCCAACTTTCCCATGGTTCTGTATGATAGGTGTTTGTCTGGTATTTGGTAGTTTCGATGTTGTTGTGTGAGGTAGCACGCACAGGTCTCTTCCTTATGCCGCCATCCTGGTTCTCCTGGGTCTGCTTCTTGAGTGTGTCTCCCATGGCTGCGAGCAGTTGAAGTCTGCAATTTGTTGGGATAGGCTGCAAAAGCGCAGGTGGGTCTTTTTGTGCACCTGGCACAGCTTGGATGGGGATGTAAATTGCTTAGGGCTGGGTCTCAGGGAGTCGCCATGGCAGAGCAAATAGCACTGGCTGAGTCTCCGCGGCCCCTTGCCTCTCCAACCGGGGCTTTGTGTCCCCCAGTGCCGGCGAGCAGCTGTGCGACAGAGTCTCCCTCGCTTTCTGATGGCTGCAAGGCCGTGCTGCCTCTCCCCGTAGGGTCTGGTGCCTCATGATCCCGCCTGAACCAACTCAGTGGATTTGAAAGTTTGCAAAAGCAAAGGCGTTTCTACTTGTGAGTCTGGCACAGCCCAGATGGGAATGTAAATTGCGTAGGGCGGGGTCACAGGGAGTCGCCGGGGGCGGAGACTCAGCGGCCCTTTGCCTATCCAGGACACCAGGACTTTGCGTCCCCCAGTGCCGGTGAGCAGCCGAGCGCCAGAGCCTCCCTCGCTTTCTGACCGCTGGAAGGCCGTGCCGTCTCTCGCCTTGGGGCCTGGGGCCTCAGAGACCCGCCCGAACCAGCTCAGTGGATTTGAGAGTTTGTAAAAGCACAGTCATTCCCTCTTGTGCCTCTGGCACAGCCCGGAGGATAGGGCGGGGTCTAAGGGAGTCGCCAGCACGGAGGAAACAGCGATGGCGGCGTCTCCGCGCCCCTCGCCTCCCCGGGACACCAGGACTTCTTGTCCCTCAGTGCCGGAGAGCAGCCGCGCGTCAGAGCTTCCCTCGCTCTCCGACCACTGCAAGGCCATGGCCGCCTCTCCCTGTGGGATCTGGGGCCTCAGAGACCCGCCCCGAGCAAGCCCAGAGGATTCGAGGGTTTGTAACCGCTTCCGATTGAAAAAAAACCGCGAATCCATTTGCAGCCCGCCTGGCGTGTGACTGCGTACCTCTGGTTTTGGTGCCTCTGTAGCTCCCACTCAGTCTCACTGCGCTTCTTTCTTTTCTTCCAGTTGTAGATCTCCCACTGGGCCAACTTCCCCATGGTTCTGAGTGGTGGTTGTTTACCTCATAGTTGATAGTTTCAATGATGCTGTGAGAGAGCAGCACGCACAGGTCCACTCCCTATGCCGCCATCTTGGTTCTCCCATATTTTTCAAATATTATCTAAAGCATATCAAATCAGAACACTGACATCATATAAAAGATCAGTGTTAGAATCCCATTTTTATCATTTATTGTTTATGTCACTTTAGAGGCAGGTACAGTTCCTTCTTTGGGTCTTTATCTTTCCCATCTATAAAAGAAGAGGCAGAGGCTCTCTATTCCTCCTGTTCATCAGACAGCTACTCTTCCTGCACAGTGCCAGCCACAACCCTGAGACACGATGGTGATGGTGAAGGTCAGAGTGAATGGATTTGGCTGCATTGGGCGCCTTGTCATCAGAGCTGCTTTTAACTCTGGAAAAGTGGATATTGTCACCATCAATGACCCCTTCATTGACCTCAATTACATGGTCTACATGTTCCAGAATGATTCTACTCATTTCAAGTTTAAAGGCACAATCAAAATTGAGAACGGGAAGCTTGTCATCAATGTAAAGTCCATCTCCATCTTCCAGGAGTGAGATCCAGCCAACATCAAATGGGGTGATGCTGGTGCTGAATATGTTGTGGAGTCTACTGGTGTCTTCACTACCATGGAGAAAGCTGGGGTTCACTTGAAGGGCGGAGCCAAGAGGGTCATCATCTCTGCTCCTTCTGTGGAGGCCCCCATGTTTGTGATGGATGTGAACCGTGACTAGTATGACAACTCCCTCAAGATTGTCAGCAATGCCTCCTGCACTACCAACTGCTTGGCCCCCCTGGCCAAGGTCATCTATGACAACTTTGGCATCATGGAGGGACTCATGACCACCAACGCCATGCCATCACCGCCACCCAGAAGACCGTGGATGTCCCTCTGGGAATCTGTGGTGTGGTGGCCAAGGGGCTGCCTAGAATATCATCCCTGCTTCTACTGGCGCTGCCAAGGCTGTGGGCAAGGTCATCCCTGAGTTGAATGGGAAGCTCACTGGCATGGCCTTCTGTGTCCCCTTCCCCAATGTGTGGGTAGTAGATATTACATGCCACCTGGAGAAAGTTGCCAAATAGGAAGACATCAAGAAGGTAGTGAAGCGAAGCAGACATTAGAGGGTACCCTCAAGGGCATCCTGGGCTATACTGGGGACCAGGTTGTCTCCTGTGACTTTAACAGTGACATGCACTCCTCCACATTTGAGGCTGGAGCTGGCATTGCCCTCAATGACCACTTTGTCAAGCTCATTTCCTGGTATGATAATGAATTAGGCTACAGCAACAGGGTGGTGGACCTTATGGTTGACATAGCCTCAAAGGAGTAAGAGCCCATTGGACCACCAGCCCCAGCAAGAGGAAGAGAGGCCCTCACCTGCTGGGGAGTCCTTGCCCCAGATCGATCCCTCTGAGATTCTCCTGATCAGTTTCCATCCAAGACCCCCTGAAGAAGGGGAGGGGCTTAGGGAGCCTTACCTTGTTGTGCACCATCAGTAAAGTTCACTGTACCCAGGGGGGAAAAAGAAGAGACAGAGAATGAAAGAGGAGACTTTAGCCCCACCATTCTGAGTTGCTAATGCATTTTGGGAGGTAATATTAATACATTTAGGCAATTTAAAGAGCTGGGACATTACCTGCACTTCAAGTCACCCTAACCAAAGTGGCTGAGTACTGAGGAAGCTATAATCTTTTTTGCAGGGTTCTGACACTTGGTGCAAGAGCTACCAGGTGCTGCTATTATTCTGCATTTGCTTGTGAGTCACAGTCATCCTGATCTTGGCTCTTCAGCTAATATTGTTACCACAATGTGCGATTAATAACAAACTATTTTATAATATCTGCCTTGAGCTAAAGCAATTTCTTTACTTTAAATCCTGCCTTGGAGGGTTTATCAGAAACATATATAACAAAGTACATCAATTATCTAATTTATCCTTACAACCACACTATTAAACAGGAATAAGTATGATTATCTCCTTTTTGTGAATGGTGAAACAGGCTCAGAGAAGCACACAGCCAGGTAGCAGCATTTGAACCCATGTCTGCTCATCTATGCTAAACACCACTCTAAGAATTTGACTGGGGAAAAAAATGTGGTCAGCTGGATGTGCTGGGGGTTGGTTACTGAGCTTCTAGTTGTCTATATTTGGTTTTCCTCTATAACTCAAGGGGGTCAAGTCCTCTAGGTGGAGGATTTATTGTTTTTGTTTTGTTATTTCCCTGGTCCTTGGCACATGAAAAGCCCCTCCTTCACTCCCACCCAAAGCCAGAGGCTGGAGGCTTGGGAGTGACTTTGGAAGATGATGACCCTCACCACAAGTAGAGCAGGTGGTAACTATGGCAGGATGTTAAATCCTACCATTTGAGAATGCTATTAAGCCCTAGGAAAGGCAAAGATAGCAGCCCCCATGGCAAACTCCTGTGTGCAAGACTGAATAACATGCCAGTAAGTAGCTTCTTGACTTTTCTTTCTGGTCTTAGTTCAATTCAGTCCTAATGTAGAACCCAGCCATGATCTAAGATTCAAGGCATTAACATTGGCTTCTAATTGACATGGGTGGTCTATGGAAGGGTATTGTTTCCCAACTTTGTGCTAACATAACATTTCTATCATAAGGGCCAAGGGCAGGGCTTTTGCATGCAGAGACAGAGTGTGGTAGAAGAGCAGCAAGATTTCCAATTGATGCGAAATCACTAGGTGACATTAGACAAGTACTATAATCTCTTTGAACTCCATTTTCTATATCAATAAAATGGAGGTAATCTATCTTACAGCATGTTTATGAAAACTGAATTAGTGAATTTTCCCAAATTATGGAGAAACTATGTTCTAGGTATGTTAATAGGTATTTGGTGGGTGTGTATGTGAATCAAAGTGATCTAATGATTTTGAGAAACATTGAGTTAAACAAAATTAAGCTATTGTATTTTAGGTCCTACAGCACCAAATTCCCAGCCTATCCTAGAGTCTAGAAGCTGTTCAGAAGCCCATGGACAGCTCAATGCAGTCAAAGAGTGTTAGGCTACCCTGAAGGAGCCATTCTGGACCACCAGCTTATTCAGTGTGTTGAGACAAGATCAAGCTATGACCCACAGTTCATCATGCCTTTGCCTAAGGAGTATCATATGACAGGAGTCGCCAGGTCTGAGGAGTCCAGTTCAAGGTCAACAAGCACTAAGGTTGGCCCCAAGCTAGTTCCCAAGTCCCCAATTCAGGTCCAATTTGGTCACCTTTGACTAATAGCAATCCATAAGATTGGCTGACAATATCTACCACATGCAAGAAGCTTGGCCTAGAGATGACATTGGTACCATGGAAGTGTTGGGGTCATATTCCCATACATATAGGACAAAGCCAGAAGAATTAGAAAGTTCAAGTAGGAGCCAGAGTGTCAAAGCATAGCAAGATAGAAGCATCAGCTGAAAGAATCCACAAATGAGGAAGCCACTGCAAGTTCTGAAGGAATGGTCTTTCTGCCAGACCAGAAACATCTAAAAGGACATCCAGATCCTGGATAAAGCAAAAACAAAACAAAACAAAACAAACAAACAAACAAAAAAAAACCCCAGCTGAAATGTGAAGGAGGCATAATATCTCATAAAACAGCAAGAAAAATAAGCTATGGTCCAATGGAAACCCAGGTGAGCATCTACAATGGTTCTTTGAAACTTGGCCTCTACACACATGACTCAAGCAGTTAATTTATAGAACATTTACAATGTATCAGCTGTAACAATTACACTATACCCATTACATTTAACTAGGTGTGCAGTGCACGAATTCATGCACCTTTAAAGGAACTGTGAGCCTTGAAGTTGCTGTGGGCACAGGGGCAGGTCTCAGCCCATCCTCCATGCTCCTGTCCACCCGGAACCTCCCGCCATGGCTCCTGGTCCCCTATCTTCAGGCAGCTCTGTTCCTACAGCCACCGCTCCCACATGCTGATAGTGCCAGCCCCACTCGCACCCGCTGATGGTGTGGAGCAATTGGGGCCAGGGCCAGCAGCACACATGGGCAGGGCCGGTGCCATCAGCAGGTGCAAGTGGAGGCTGCTGCCCCAATCACCCCTCAGGAGCAGGGGGAGGTGGAGAAGCCCTCAAAGGTGATTGGGGCTGGTACCAGGCACCAGCAGTGGGTGCGAGCAGCAACTCTGGTGCCGGCTGTGGTGTGAGCAAGGTTGGCACCAGCAGTGGGTGCAAGCACTGGGCGGGACCGCAGCACGTGGGTATTTTCAGTAACCACCAGAGGCTCTCTGCAATGACAGTGATCGGCACCCCGCCTTGATCTGGTGCTCCCGCTCACCTGCTCCACCATGGCTGATGCCCACCCTGTTCTGCGCTCTGCTGCCTGCTGCTGATGCCCACCATGTTCCACGTGTGCCCCCTGCTGATCATCGCATGTCATAGCAACTGGTTGTTCAGTTGTTCCGCCATTCGGTCTATTTGCATGTTAGGGTTTCATATATATAGATGATTGTCTAGGTCCTAGACCAGCTGTGGGCAAACTACAGCCCGCGGGCCGGATTTAGCCCATTTGAAATGAATAAAACTAAAAAAAAAAAAAAAGACCGTACCCTTTTATGTAATGATGTTTACTTTGAATTTATATTAGTTCACACAAACACTCCATCCATGCTTTTGTTCCGGCTCTCCGGTCCAGTTTAAGAACCCATTGTGGCCCTCGAGTCAAAAAGTTTGCCCACCCCTGTCCTAGACTCTAGGATAACACGAGTAAGTGGCAGAACCAAAATTGAAATCCAATTGGTCTGATTGCAAATCCCAAGCTTTTTCATTTACACTGTGAGAGAGGCAGGTTTCTTTGCTATCCTAACCATCTAGGTATCTTTCAGTAAAGTCTCCCAGTGCTGGATCCCTACCAGTATGTCACAACTGGCCCCCATGACTGTAAGGTTACTGCTGTTCATTCATTCCCACAGCTCACAAGGCATTTTTTATGCTAAGGCAGCTGTTGAGATGTCTGATGCCTAACAATCCCAAGAAAGGGGAAATTACCCCATTTCCAGGACAGCCTAAAAATCTTTCAGTAGATTTTGAAGACAATTTCAAGCATATAGTACCTGAGCCACCATTGGGCCATTGCTCTAGCTGTTTTTGTTTTCTTTTTTTTAAATATGTTTTTATTTATTTTAGAGAGAGAGGAAGAGAGATGGAGAGAGAAAGAAAAACATTGATCAGTTGCCTCCTGTACACTCCCCTACTGGATATTAAACCCACAATCTGGGTATGTGCCCTGATCAGGAATCAAACTGGCGACCCTTTAGTGCACAGGACGATGCTCAACCAACTGAGCCATGTAGGCCAGGGTTCTAGCTGTTTTCTATATTGAGAATGCCTTTGTCTGTCAGATCCTGCCTATTTTCAAAGTCCATCTTACTTCTCGTTTCCCACCATGAATTACTTGTTCATTCTCCCAACATCCTGGGACCCTTTGGTGCTCTGGAACTCCATAGCAAATATTTTATCCTGTATCACAGACAACTAATAACTTACGTCTCCCCCAAATTTCTCAACCATTACTGTAAACCTTCAAAGCAAGATGGCATATTCCTCATATCTATATGCCTTGAAACATTCAGAATTATAAACACCTAGAAAAAGATCCCTGTCCTCAGAAGGTACTCAAGAACAATTCCATGACTTGAGTCAATATATAAATGCCCAACACAGATCCTGACTGAACATCTACTTTCCTTTCCTGAGAAAAGGTAAAAAAGGGAGTGAGCATCCTAAGTCCCTAAGAAAACAGCTTCCTACTCTCTTGGAGACTGGTCTTTGTGTATATCCCAGTAGCAGCATAGCACATTTTATACAAATGTTTAGGACTGACATATAATATAGTAATCTAGGCAAATTCAGTCCAGAAATCTATAATTCCTTTTAAATCACTCAAAGATGGCAAGCAGAGATGCATTAATCCAATGTTGATGAATGGATAGTTTCATCCCCCTGATGTCTTCCCCTTCATGTACTGAGTATACATGATTTACTGACACTACATTGTTCACAGGGCTACATTTTGAGCTTTTCACAATCATTATCCCTTTGCATTTAGCATACTAAACAAGAGTGGTTAAGTCTACATAGAAGACAGGGAATGACTCAACCAGAGTATATTAAAGGTCATTCTTCAAATCAGAGGCAGATCTGAGATCAGAACACCGACTTCCGAGATTTGGGCTCCGAAGGCATACTTAATCAACAAATCAGCTGTCCATATAAAGGAAAGGAAGAAAAATGGAACTGAATTTGAGTTAGAAACCTCTTCTATCAACATAGCATTATTTCATTGATTTAGAGTAAGGGATTAACACAAATTGACAAAAATTGGGCAAGCAAAGGAGCAGAGTAAAAGATACAGACTCCCAGACCCCATCTCACACCCACTGTATCAAAATTTTGGCAATCCTGCATTTTAATAGGCTTCCAGGTAATTCTGTTGTGCAGCTATATTTAAGCCCATGCGTTTATGTCATGGAAAAGGTGTCAGATTTGAAATCTCACACCCAGGCTCTGTTCTGTCTTGCCCTGAAGTCCCCATTCAAAATGGCAGTGGGGGTTAGGGGAGAGTGAGGATAGTTCTCAGACTGCATCCAGGGAAAATGAACTTCTGAAAGAGCCCTGTATACATCTCTGGAAGGGAGCATCCTGATCCTTCCCTGGTCGCACCCAGTATTTGGCTCTGACATTTCATCAAAATGTGCTTTTTGTTCTTATATTATCCTGGTATGAAGAGAAAACAAGCCCCTAGCAATAACAACTCATTCAAAGCCAGGCTATGATTCCACAGCAATAAATTGCAAACACTGTTTCATTACATCGCAAAACCCATTTGTAACAGACAGCATCCTTCTCATTTTAGGCATAGGACCTTATTATGAGTTTCTTTTCTTGTACCTGTGCAGAAAAATCCTCAACTAATTAGAAACCTCAATGATCATTGGGTTACTATCAGACTTGTGAAAAATATGATTATTGAAATTGCTCATGATGACAACAGTAACCAGGGCAGGAAGGAAAAACAAACAAAAACAAGTACAACATTAAATAAGTAGCTTAAATCATCCTTAACATTTAATATGATTTGACAGGTTTTGCCAATCTTGAATGATCAGAAGGATTCAATAGCTTGTTTCTGAGTTGTGGTGCAAAGATAAGACTCCAGGAGGAAATAAATTAATGGAAACAACATGCCTCCACCCCAGGATTAAATCCAGACCCATCCTGAGTGAATGCTCTCACTGCTCTCCTGTTAGTATTATTTATACTGTGCTTGAACCAGGTGAGCTACTGCCTCGTTAATGAGAGCAATGCTACTTTACCACTGAGATAATTCCTTCCCTTCTGAGCCTTAAAAATAAAGAAAATACAAAAAATCCATGGAAAATTTACTTGAGCATTTTGCAAACTTCATTCACTAATTATAAATCAATCATCAGTTCTCTCAGAGATCTCAGAGGTCTCTTAGGATTCCTCCTAAGAGAGCTCCCAACTCCCTCCTATAGCTTCCCTAGACAGCAAGCAGCTAATGGCCAAAAAAAGTATTGAGATCCAGGCAAAGGGGTACTGGACCAGATGGTTCGACCCACTCCTTCCCCCTGAGCAGCCATTGCCTTCCACACAAATCTGCTTCCAGACCTTTTTTTTTTAAAAAAAAATATATATATATTTTATTGATTTTTTTACTGAGAGGAAGGGAGAGGGATAGAGAGTTAGAAACATCGATGAGAGAGAAACATCGATCAGCTGCCTCCTGCACACTCCCCACCGGGGATGTGCCTGCAACCAAGGTACATGCCCCTGACCGGAATCAAACCTGGGACCCTTGATTCTGCAGGCCGACGCTCTATCCACTGAGCCAAACCGGTCAGGGCTGCTTCCAGACCTTTGAGGTCCATTCCAGTTCTTTGGATCCTCTCCCACCACTATATTGCTACATGGTAATTTAGGCCAACCTTCTGGCTTCTGCTTGTTTTCCTATTCCCCAAATTAAAGCCTAGCCCCTCATGCTGTATTCCTTCTCAGTTCCCTAGACAGCAGGGCTGGGACATACATGGCTCAGAATACATTTATTGCTGCCCTTTTTCTTTAAAAGCAATCTGTCTGAAAGAAAGTTTAAAGCTTCCAAGCCCACTAATAGTTTCCAAAGCTTCTGTAAAGAAAGTCTTTGCTAACGTTTCTGAATTTCTCTTGGACCTTTCTTGCCTTACAAACAAAAAAATAAGTGAAGGAAAAATAGTCTTTCTTTTAGGTCCATTGCCCATTTTTTGATTGAGTTGTTTATCTTCCTTTTGTTAAGTTGTATGAGTTCCCTGTAAATGTTGGAGATTAAACCCTTTTTGGTGATAACATTGGCAAATATATTCTCCCATGCAGTGGGCTTTCTTGTTGTTCTGTTTAGTTCTGTTGTTCTGATGGTTTATTTTGCTGTGCAGAAGCTTTTTATTTTGATGTAGTCCCATTTGTTTATTTTCTCTTTAGTTTCCATTGCCCTAGGAGCGGTATCGATGAAGAAATTGCTTCAATATATGTCTGAGATTTTGCTGCCTGTGGATTCCTCTAGTATTTTTATTGTTTTCCATCTTATGATTAAGTCCTTTATCCATTTTGAGTTTATTTTTGTGTATGGTGTAAGTTGGTGGTCTAGTTTCATTTTTTTTTGCATGTATCTGTCCAATTTTCTCAACACCATTTATTGAAGAGACTGTCTTGACTCCATTGTATGTTCTTGCCTCCTTTGTCAAATATTAATTGAGCATAGTGGTTTGGGTTGATTTCTGGGTTCTCTATTCTATTCCATTGGTTTATTTGTCTGTTCTTGTGCCGGTACCAGGCTTTTTTGAGTATAGTGGCTTTGTAATATAGCTTTATATCTGGTATTGAGATCCCTCCTACTTTGTTCTTCTTTCTCAGGATTGCTGCAGCTATTCAGGGTCTTTTTTTATTCCAGATGAATTTTTGGAAAGTTCGTTCTAGGTCTGTGAAATACGTCCTTGATATTTTAATGGATAGATACTTTTTGAAAGAAGACAGAAGGAAGGCCAAGAAACATATGAAAACATGCTCAAAATCACTAATTATCCAAGAGATGCAAATCAAAACGACAATGCGGTACCATCTCACACCTGTCAGAATGGCTATCATCAACAAATCAACAAACAACAAGTGCTGGTGAGGATGTGGAGAAAAAGGAACCTGTGTGCACTGCTGGTGGGAATGCAGACTGGTGCAGCCTCTGTGGAGAACAGTATGGTGTTTCCTCAAAAAAAAACAACAACAAACAACCAAAACTGGAACTCCCATTTGACCCAGTTATCCCACTTCTAGGAATATAGCCCAAGAAACTAGAAACACCAATCAAAAAGGATATATGCACCCCTATGTTCATAGCGGCACAATTCACCATAGCTAAGATTTGGAAACTACCTAAGTGCCTATCAGCAGATGAGTGGGTTAAAAAAAAAAACTGTGATACATCTACACAATGAAATACTATACTGCGGTAAAAAAGAAGGAATTCTTACCATTTGCAACAGCATGGATGGAACTGGAGAGCATTATGCTAAGTGAAATAAGCCAGTCAGAGAAAGATAAATATCACATGATCTCACTCATTTATGGAATATAATGAACAACATAAACCGATGAACAAAAACAGATCCAGAGACAGAGAAGCATCAATCAGACCGTCAAACCTCAGAGGGAAGGTAGGGGAGGATGGGGGTAAGGGGGAGAGATCAACCGAAGGACTTGCATGCTTGCATATAAGCCTAGCCAATGGACACAGACACCAGGGGGTGAGGGCATGAGTGAGGGCGTTGGGGGGATAATGGGGGAATAAGGACACATATGTAATACCTTAATCAATAAAGAAATTTTTTTAAAAAAATAAATTCATCCAAGTTCTTAAAAAAATAGTCTTTCTTCTTGTTGGTCCAAAGGGAAAAAAAAGACAAGCTTAGGTTGGGAGAGTCCTGGGTGGGAATTCCTTGGAGAGGACAGGAAGTGGTTGGAAAACTGCTCCAAGCAAAGGCTTATTTAATCTTCTTAAAAAATCCAGGGTCAGGTCCTTTCAGGTCTCATAGCAGTGTATATCACACCCAGATCCCCTTGGTGCTCCCTGTTCCTGTACACACAGTTTTCTACTGCAAGTACCTTCAATTTCTGCCTGCCAGAGTGCACTCTTTGGCTGGGGAAACTCACTCAGTCTGGGCATGGGGTAGGCTGGAACGTTAGTAATTCCAGGGAGTCAATGTTTCCAGGAATAGGCCTTAATAGATAGCAGTTGGTGAATAAATGCTCATTTTTTCAACTCTGAGGCATGTTTTACACAACTCCTACAGTCTCCAGGATGAGTTAATCCCAGCTGCCCACAGTGGTAACCTGCTAAATAATGTACTCTGTATTGACTTCTACATTCCTTACTTTCCTGTTTATTAAACTACTCCAGTAATGGTGCTTCCTGAAATTACCTCCCAAATAAACCACTTGAACTCAAATCCTGTCTCAGGTTCTACTTCAGGGAGAAGCTGACTTAAGACCCTTATCATTATCATCCCCAGTCCCATGACTGACTCTCCCCAACTCCTGCTGTCATTACCACATGACTATCTCTGCTTAAAAGCCAACAAGTCTGGGAACAGTGCTGCAGACAGCAGTCTTCTTGCCCTTAGGTGAATGCTAGCTATCTTTCCAAGGACTATTCATATGTGCAGTTTATATGCACAATAGCAGTAGTTTGAGACTAGCAATACCTGTTTCAGTTCTGGGGGAGAGACTTGGGAAATTTCTGAGATGTCACTAGGATTTTAGTGTCTATGATGAGGAGGGACACTTGCTGAGCTGGCTAGGGATGCTCACTAAAAGGTGTCATCTTAAAAATGCTATGCAGAGTCATTCGTTAGGAGTTATATGCTAAGACTTCTTGCTTAGCCCACCAGACTGGCCACTCTATAAGATTCTAAAACTAAGTAATATACTTTGTGGCTCTGGTATTTCCTGTGACTGACTCATGTCATTCAAAAGTGTACTCTATAACTATTAGGGAAAATTTCTTCTGCCATCTTCATGATTCTATGTGGAGGGACTGCCTGAAGTATAACAAAAGTATAACTTTTGTCATTTTCCCACTACCTCACTTACCCCACCCCAGAGAATGAGTAACCAGCTTATTTTATAAGTTTGGAACAAGGAAATAGGCATATTTACCTCAGATGCTTGCTTTCTTTTGGAATCTGCTTGCTTGAAGGAACATGTTCTAGTCGGTTTGGCCACAGACCCAGATGATGATCTCTAAAAAGCTTTATCAGATATCAAAGTGATATGTTTATCTACCTCACTACTGTGTCTCATTTTGTTCAGGACTCGGATGGAGGATGAAGGAGTGCTATTTAGTGATCCACTAAAGCCTGAACAGGAGCTTGTATCTTGTCACCTTCCATTGTTAAAAGAGACCCAAATACTCAAGAGTTAATTACTGTCCTCAATTTCCATACACACACTTCAGAGTGGTAAAGACTCAGTATTTGCCATGTGAACTTTAGAAAACTACTTAAACCTTCTGCACCACCATCATCTTATTGTTGTGAGGATTAGATATGAAGTAAAGTGCCTGACATATAGTATGCATAAAACAAATGGTAGATCAATTTACATGGTGAACTATCTTGGTTTCTTCAATTTATTCCTGGTCCTGGTACTCTCATGAATCACATTTACTTCTTACCCATTTCATAGCAAATAATTTTGTAAATGAATGTTTGTCCTGGATCATAAGAAGCTCCAAAATGTGAACAGCAATTAGTTTTGTGATGTTAGAGTAATTTCCCTCAATTGGTCCTGCTGGTGTCACACAAAGGTGCCTCCAGAGCTTTGGAAGGATCGTAGAGTAACATCTGTTCATAATTCCCAGCGAGTTGATTATAAAACAGCAGGAGACTTGAAATTTTCATGACAGGTCTTGGATGACAAATTCCTAACATATTGGCCACTTTGACAATTCTAAGTCCATAGTGGCCAAACAGTCCTCACAATGCTTTTAAACACAGATTCCTGATGTCTTTCACCAAATGATTGGAGTTGGCAAGTAAAATGGATCCATTTGCAATATCTGATCCAGGTAAGCTAGATCACAGAAGAAGCAGACTTTATAATGTGGGGAAGCTTGCATGGGTGCTTGGATTATGATGCATAGAAAGATTCCACTTCTGGTAGATCACCATCAGAAGTAGGTACCAATGACTCAGAGAGGGGCTAGCTTTCGGTGTATTGTAGTGATTCTAAATTCCAATTTCTGGTGTTGACAAAGATAGACATATTTATATGAAGCAGGCAGAATGCATTAACTCCTTTTTGACAAAATGACTGCTTTAAAAAAAAACTACTTTAGTTGGGAGAATGATCATATTATTGCCCTTACATTCAGGCATAACATCAATATCCAATCTAGTAGTGATCATATGAGCAGAAGCAGGAAGAAGTTTAGAGATCAAATCATCCAAGCCACTCTTTGCATAGATTGGAATACTGATTTCTACAAAGGAAAAGGAATTTGCCCAAGTTCACATAATGAATCAGTGGCAAGATCATGACCATAGCAAAGATATTCAGGCTTCTGGACCAAAGTTCTTTTTACTATACCAGAATTTAAAAAGAGAGCAATAATGAAGGAGAAAGAGGGGAAGAGAGAGAGGCAGAGAAAGATAGTATATAATATGAAATATTTTTTGAAGCTGACCTTGACTATAGTTATGTAGTGTTTCAAAGAGCACTACTAATTATATAAGAATAAAGAGAAATAAAGAAAAAAGGATCAGCATTATATTGAATAACTAAACAGTCTAAGACTTAAGAGAATACACATTTAGCTTTGAGCCTCTTTCCCCATCCTTCACTTTACTTTGTGAGTAGCAAGTCTTTCCTAAGTGAATTTCCTTTCCTATAATTTACCACAAATTCTAAATGATAGTTCACTCCTGGACAAGTGCTTCCAGTTATGTAAAGATTAAAGATAACAAAATTGTGCCCCATGTCTCATGCTTTCTTAAAGTTTGTTCTTCATTTATCTCTTTTTACATTTTTGTTGCTGTTGTTGTTAATACTCATCGAAGGATTTTTTTCCCATTGATTTTTAGAGAGAGTGGAAGGGAGGGAGGGAGGGAGGGGGAGAGAGAGAGAGAGAGAGAGAGAGAGAGAGAGAGAGAGAGAGAAATATGAGAGAGACACATCAATTGTTTGCCTCCAGCATACGCCCTGACCTGGGCCAGGAATCGAACCTGCAACCCAGGTGCCCTTGACCAAGAATCGAACCTGCAACCTTTCCAAGCATAGGGTGACACTCTAACCACTGAGCAACACTGAGCCAGGGCTGTTTTTACTTTTAAATTGCCTTGCTATGAGCATCTTTGGCTCCTGGCAGCATCCAGGAGTGTATATTTCTTCAGTGACAGGTTGCCATGACATAAGATTAGGCTTTCAGCTCTCTAATTAAAAATAACCTTTCCATTTCTCAAAGACAGTCAAACCTCAAGAGCAGCAGGAGCTACCAGAAAAGAGCCAGTGGAACAATTTTCATGAGTTACAATGAGTCTGAAAGGAAAGTTCATGACCATTTCATGTGAAATAAGGAGCTGTCAGGAATTTTCTCAGGTCTGACCCATCTTTCTTGGATAGAACATGTGACTATCTCTGTGTCCATATCTGACAAGGGAGGGGAGCCATACCACCAGATAGTTTAACCATCGTGGAACAAAATCTTTCCAAAACATTCAAAACACCTCTCTGTCTCAAATATAGGACAAAATACATATGTCTCCCAGTCCACTTTTGCTTCAATAGTATTTTCATGTAGCTCTTGGCTATTGACACTAGGGCTTGCTGTTCATATTTGCTCTCTCTAGGAACTGGACCTTCACTCTGTTTGGCTTAATCAACCCCTTCAACTACCAAAGGCCCCTAACTGCCTTGAGCATAAAACTCTCCATTGTACTAGTATACTGTGACTTCCAGACCCTATTCTCCAAGTAGCTCAGCCCACAGAGTTCTGATCTGCCTGCTTTTCCCATGTGGAAGGAAGTCCTGGATCACAAGAGAGTTTGCCTCTGCACTACATATACTAAGCCACTGCACTTCATGAGGTCTAATGTCTGCTTATTTTAAATGAATCTCCCTCATCTTCACACTCAATAAAAGTCACTGATCACTTACCATGAGACCAGGCACTGCACTAAGGGATACAACAGTCAAACAGGCACAAACTATTCTCTTATGGCACCAAAACCAAGTGAGACACATAGGCAAGTAATGTACAGTTACATGCAGTATGAGAGGTGCTATAATGAGGGTAGCACAGGGGAGGAACTTGGAATTAGACTTGAAAAGTGTCAGGGAAATCTTCCCAGAGAAGTAGATATTGAGTCCTGAAGGATTACTAGAAGTGAATGACTGGCTGGCAGATGGTATAATTAATTGAGATAAGTCAAAAATCATCATTATATGTTCTCATCAGAGTATCTGCCTTTAGAATTTCCCTTATCCATTCCAATGTACTGCCTCTAATGTATGAGATGCTTTAAAATTGGATCAGCAGGAATATTAGTACTATGTACAAATTAAGAGCAAATAAACTATTTGAGACTCTAAGAAGTTTACCTATGAATAAAGTACAAAAGTATTTCTTATTCAAGACCACAAAATCCATAAACCATAATGGAAAATAATGATAAATATGGCTACATTAAAATTTAAAATATGTACATTAAAAAAGACACGATGAACAACTTAAAAGGTCACAGACTGAAAAAGATTTGTAATATATGTTACAAAAAATAGGATTGCCAATAACAATAAATAAAGAACTGCAAAAACATCAGTGAGGGCCAAAAAGCTCATTAGAAAAATTGGGCAAATTACATGAATAGAAATTTCAAGGAAAATAAATTAAGGTAAAGGAATGTATAAAAAGATATTTCACCTCAAGTATAATCTTGAGAATGTGAATAAACAAGATGAAAAAGGTATAGCCACTCTGGAAAATAGTTTGTCAGTGCCCTTTAAAACTAAAACCGGACCAGACCATACATCCCAGCACTTGCACTGCCAGGTATTTATCCCAGAGAAATGAAGACTTATTTTCAAAAATTATAAATTATCCAAATGTCCTTCAATGGATAACTGGTTAAACTGTGGTGCATCTATACCACAACATGCTACACACAACTTAGATAAACCTCAAGGAAATTATGGTGAACTAGAGGCCTGGTGCACGAATTCATGCACCAGTGGGGTCCCTTGGCCTGGCCTGTGGGATCGGGCTGAAACCAGTTCTCCGACATCCCCCGAGGGGTCCCAGATTGTGAGAGGGTGCAGGTCAGGCCAAGGGACCCCTCCAGTGCATGATCAGGACCAGGGAGGGATGTGGGAGGTTGGCCAGCCGGGAAGGAACTGTAGGAGGGCTCCAGGCCATGTCTGGCCCATCTTGCTCAGTTCCGAATCAGCCGGACCCCAGCAGTAAGCTAACCTACCGGTCAGAGTGTCTGCCCCCTGGTGGTCAGTGAACATCATAATGTTTGGTCGACCAGTTGACTGTCTGCACCCTGGTGGTCAGTGCATGTTATAGCGAGCAGTTGAGTGACCTTAGCATATCATTAGCATATTACATTTTGATTGGTTGAACGGACGACTGGATGACTGGATACTTAGCATATTAGGCTTTTATTATATAGGATTAGTGGGGGGGAACAATCTCAAAAGGCTATATACTATATGGTTCATTTTACATATCATTTGTGTAACACATAATTATAGCTATGAAAATTAGGTTAGTTGCAAGATATTAAGGAGGGGTAGAGGGAATGGCAAAGCCACCAAGAGCATCAACATCTTAGCTTCAAGGTAATCAATGAGTGGTGCTTCAACAACTTTTTGGAATCCAATGGACTGGTTACCCTCAGATTCAGCTCCTGAGGCTATTTACTTTAGTACAAACTTTTATGTTAATATTTCCCTTTTTAAAAAAATTCGTTGCTCCACAAGGCTAAAAGAAGCTTGTGGGACAAGGGGGGTGAATGAGGAGGAAACTGGTCTTGCAAGGCGTATCAGGCCATAAAAACTGAACAATGCACTACCCTGCGGGGGGGGGGGGGCGGGGAAGGTCATTATCGCTGGCCCCAGGAAGATCATCTGATATGACCTGGGAACCCCAACACCTGGGGGCCTTCCTGTAAGCCCACAAGGGGGCGGAACCATATCTGCAAGACAAAGACCCCAGAAGATTATAAAAAGTAAAGCCTCTGTATGTTACTTCACTCTGATTTGGAAATTATTTCCCGGAGTCTACTAGTCACTAGTGTTAATAAATGGGTTCCTCCCTTTCTCTAGAAAAAAAATGTATTTTTATTGATTTCAGAGAGGAAGGGAGAGGGAGAGAGATATAGAAACATCAATGATGAAAGAGAATCATTGATCGGCTGCCTCCTGCACTGCCCCCACTGGGGATCGAGCTTGCAACCCAGGCATGTGTCTTGATTGGGAATTGAACTATGACCTCCTGGTTCATAGGTCGATGTTCAACCACTGAGCCACACCAGCAAGGCCAATATTTCTCTTTTTTCATTTCAGGCATTCTTCTTTTAAGATATCTGATATCCCTGCTTTGAAGAGATTTGTTTTTGTAAAATTAATTAAAATAATGAATAGAACGTGCCTGACAAATAGTACAAATATGATTAATTGTTGGCATAAAAGGATGATAATGATGATGATAATGTTGTTCCTTTTTATATAGTCTTGGCTGAAATTAATTACTCATGTCCCCACAAAGTAAGCCAAGATTATTCAAATAACCCATGGAGGCGTTCTTACATGGACAAGTCTACATCTGGTGGTTTTCTTTACTTTAGCAACATCATATCATATTGGCCATTAGATAATCCCATAAAATGTTATAACATAGAAGGGAAATGATGATAAACGATATGGTATCAACTCTGTCACAGAGTTGTATGACTATTTTTCAGTGAGTAAACCACAGAGAAGGTAGTACCTAAGGAGCATGGTGAGAATAACTGCAGGGAAAAATGTTCCAAGTTCTCTTGATCTTGTCTACTCTCTACCTCATATCCACAGACAAAGGATTAAACAGTTCATGGAAACACTCCATGAATTCATACATACCTCTGTCCAATTATGTACAAAAGAATGGGCACTGATTTTAATGTAGTTAATATATCCTGCAAACAAAGCGCTTAAGAGATTGGATCTTAGATTTAACAAGGCTCTGCACTTGTGTATGCCTTCAGACCAATTACTTTACCCCTATGAGCTTCAATTTCTTATCTATAAATATACAAATGATAAAATCTTTGTCATAAGGTTATTTCAAAGATTAAATGAAATTGTATAGAACACTTAATATGGTGCCAGCAGGTAGTAAGCACTTAAGAATTAGCTAATATTAATATGCCCAACCATTAAGTATTACTCATATCAAAAGCAAACTCTACTGATCACAGCATCATGTCTCAGAAGTTCCAGAAGGGAATGAAGAGGACATAAAAATGAATTGGGTTAGAATATACATCCATTCATCATTCCTACCAGGTAGAAATTGTGGAATATAAACTCCTAAGTATGTTAAGAATGCATTTTACCGTGAATTTGGGTGATGAGGCTATGGACATTTATCAAGTTCTTTGCAAATTTAGTATTTCATTATAGGGTATTAATCCTATATAATAAAAGCCTACTATGCTAAGTGTCTGACCATTCATTCGACTGTTCGACCAGTTGCTATCATACACACTGACCACCAGGGGGAAGACGCTCCGACCAGTAGGTTAGCTTGCTACTGGGGTCTGGCTGATGGGGACTGGGCGAGAAGGGCCAGACACATGGTGCAGCCCTCCTGTGGTCCCTCCTGGGCCCCAATTGGCCTGATCAGGACTGGCAAGATGGGCCGGACACACCCTGGACGAATCCGTGCACCAGGTTGGTTTTGGCCCAATCCCCACAGGCCAGGCCAAGGGACCCCACCGGTGCATGAATCCATGTACTGGGCATCTAGTTATATTATATTAATCCAAAGTGGCCCTGCCTTTTTAGTGAAAATGTTAATGGGATGTGTATTTTAAGAAATGCTACTACCAAGTTGTTTTGGGTTAGTCTTAAAATTATCCTTTCCCTTCTCTATTATTGTTGATTCCCTTGGTGTTTCTGACTTCCAGCTATAGAGAGCTCTTGAAGCTATGGTTTCTCCAAATGATTTTTTTTTGCCTTAGCCTTAGAAACATATCTTGTGATTTATGAGATGAAAGTCAATATTTATGGGACAGCTAGATTGCAATCCTATACATAGGCTATAAACAGACTTGAGGTTATTTCAATGATCTATCTAGCCTCATAAATCTATTTATTGTGATATAGTTTTTTCCACAAGATATATTTGAATGTATGTTATACTAGTTCTGCACTGTGGTAGGAGTTGTGTGGAGATCCAAAAATTATGAGGTAGAACACTAGCTTCATAAGAACAGAAAATTTATTGGGGAGATAAAATTAACACACATGAAACAACCACAGCATTCAATCAGGTCCTTATCATGGGATTTTAAAAAGACCCAAGACCTCTGCGCTATCTTGGTCTACAGTTCAGGAGTCAAAGGCTGATTTTATTATTGGTGATGTCCCCAAATAAACCTCTCCAAGAAATGACTTCCCATTTCTGAACATCTTAAATGTTTAAATATTAGATTTTGGGATCCATAACTGTATCTTGAGTAAAAGCAATATTTATTCTCAATGTTTGAGGTCCATTATCCAGCATCAAACATGCTTCCAGTGGCAGAATTTTAATTCCCCCCTCCTTACTATAAGTCTTGAATCCCAAATCAAGATGGACCCAATGATTCTAAATACCTCATGTGGAAAGGCATGGTGGGTTACTGCAGACTGGTCTTCATAGGACTCTGTGAGGCTCAATCTGTTGTAGTTATCTTCTCTCTCTCCATTTTCTTACTAGATGAGTTTATATATTTCCATGGCTTCAGCAATCTTCTTGGGGGTGGGGGTGGGGTGGGTATAATCTCTAAAGCTACATCTTCAGGATATAATTTTATGCTCAGCTCTAAACAGGGCTTCCACATGTCCACTAGGAAGCATCTTTTCAAACTAGATTTTTTTTTTCAGGAATACCCAATTTTCCAAGTCAGTCGACCATGCACAATATGTTAACTCCACGTACACACATTTGACTCCTTTCCTATCTCTCCCTATTTTCCCACATGTAAATCATCACAAAGTCCCTGTAGATTAGCCCTTAAATATATTTAGCTGTCCACTTATTATCTCCACTGTCACTTTCATAGCTCATGCTAATATTTTCTCTTCCTCTAAGTAGTAGCAGTAATGTTTCATAATAGACCCCTCTGCTTCATCTCTTGCTCCATCCAATCACTCTCCATAAAAGGAGCAGAGTCTTCTTTCTAGACTGAAAATCCATACCAAACACTTTATATAAATTTGTTGAATTGAGATGAATTAATTTGCATTACCAAATCTTCTTAAATGACATTTTCCTTATTCAGTACATGTGCACATTCATAATTTAGGAATCTTTCAGTGCCGGAGAATAAATATGATTTCAAGGTATTTTGCAAGCATAATGTCCCAAAACTTAAAAAAGAAAAATGCACTTGTGTTTTATTCACATTCTATTAAGTCACCAGCATACTTGAAGTATGATAAGCTTTATAATATCAATTTATTAAAGTTATGATTTCATGTTTTATGATATTGCCCTTTGGAAACCAAGCAGATTTCTGAGAGTAAGGTGCTACCAGTGAGATAGAGTGTACTACTGGCCCATATAGGGCAATGGAGAGGTGATCACTAAATTAAGCCCTGGTGAATGTGAGAGGTTAATTTGTTTTACCTTTATTTCCATTTATTCTCATTTATTTACAGCTTTGCTAACTAGCTAAAAGATCAAATAGAATATATGTAACTATATGATCAAAACAGAAGGCTGATTCACTGACTTTTCTAGATTGGTAGTACAGCAATTGATCTGCTCCTACAACCTTGCAGACACCATCTTGTACAGCTACACCAAACTATACAATGCCAGCCATACAAGCCACTCTGTGTATTTAATGTAGGCCTTCCTTACCACTTTGTCAGTGCCAATTTTTCTCCTATATCATGTAAGACAAAAGTAGATGCTCAGACTGCTCATCATTCCTCAAGCTATGCCTTCTCCTGAAAGATGCAGGTGACCCTTGGCTACCACTCTACATCCATCCTTCTCCTTTTTCACAAAGCTCTAGCCACATGGACCTTCTGGAGAGTTCTTAAGTCAGCACTGAGCTCTTTCCCATCTGTAGGCCTTTGTATTTGCTGATTCCTCTACCTGGATTCTCTTCCTCTAGATAAGCACTTGTCTACCTGCTTCTCATCATTCATATGTTAGTGCAAATACTACTTTTTCTATCTAAAGCAGCAACCCTCACCATCATCTCACATGCTCTTTAGACCATAACCAAGGCACTCCGTCTCCAATGGCATCTTTATCTCTGCATTTCTGAATTGATCAAGGCAGGAAAAGGTAACCATGTGGAAACTTTAATACCAGGATTTATAACCCTTTTGCTGATGAAAACTTCCTTTTGATTTTCCTGAAGCTTTATGAAGTAGAGAAGAGAGGGGGTATTAGTCAGTCTTCTTTTGATTGCAAATGGCAGAAACCTCACTCAAATTAGCTTTGGTAACAATGGGACTTTATTGGCTCACAAATGGGATGTCTAAGGGGGTGTGTTGGCTTCAGGCATGACAAGACCTGAGAGTTTGAACAATGTCAGCAGTACTCTGCCTTTCTTCTACATCTCTCAGGTTTGCTTTTCTCTCTATTGATTTCATTTTCAGGCAGGAGTTTTCTCACATTTGGAAAAGATGATCACCAGAAGCACCAGGCTCTGTGCTGAGAACATAGCAATGAATAATAAGAAAGACATGCTCTCTGCTCTCTTGCAGGCATGACTTGGGGAATGATGATCTGCCTGGGCATCTACCTCTGTCTGACATGACACAGGAGTAAAAAAAGGCAATAATGCATGTAATTATTAAAAATAATAAATATAAATCATTTCATGTTGTGACAGTGATACTGAACACCACTCAGGACACCTTGGTCACATATTCCCATATATTTCCATTCTAGCCAGCCTTTACAGAGCACCTACTTTGTGCCCACCTGTGCCAAAATGTTGCAGAGCAGAATTGAATAACCAAGTCCCTGTCCTTGAATGACACACACTACGATACTATGCCTAAATAACTCAAACACCAGTAAGCAGAATAGGGAGGAAATCATAATGGACATCCTAACCAAGGGCTATGAACCACCTTAATAGATGAATTTCCCTAGTAAGTGGTTGAGGTAAGGAGATGTCAAGAAAAATATTTTAAACTAGTCAATGTATGAAGTCATGAGGGGTTGACCTAGAGTATTGGTATGGTGACAGAGAGGCATCTGAGAGCATCTGGGAAGTCAAGTAGCAGCAGTTTTCAATGAGAAGAGTCAGAAAGGGACTGATGAGCTTGGTCTGGAACATTTTTATATGAAGGGTATAGGGAAAGCAGCTAACATTGCCATTTCTGTTCCCATTTGTAGGGAACTTACATGTGCCAAGAAGTATGCTTCCTATACATTATCCCACTTAATTACTCATCCAGTGCCTCTTGAGAAAGTAGGTGTTGTTAGCCCCACTTTTCACTTGTGAGACATGAAAATTGGGGAAGTTATGGAACTCATGCAAGGTCACACAGCAAGTTAGGGTAACAACCAGCATTTGACTCTTTACTACCATCTGACCCTTTCTACCTTAACCCCCTACCTTATAATAGCATTTATTTTCAAAACTGGCAACTACCAAGATTTTAATGGCTCACTTTCCCATTAAAATCATTTATAGTTGAAGAAAAAAGCAAGAGGGATGACTAAACCCCATGTTGATTTATTTTGGAAGACTTTTCACAAGACTTTAAGGAGCTCTCTGACAGTGCTAATTTTAACCAAGTCATTGTAAATTAACTTTGGATTTCTCCTTGCAAGGCAAAGTACAAATACAAGTGTATGACTCAGCACAAACCAGCTGTGGTTCTCCCTGCACCCCATTACCCATACCCCATAAAGATGAGTAACAACCCCAAGATTCACTAAAGAACTCAAAACTTGCTCAGATAGCCCTCACATCCCCCATCCCCTCAATTTCCGATACTGAGGCTTTTGTACCACTTCCCAAAGAGTCTACCTCTAGTGAATCTTCGTTTTATAATCTTTTCTTGTCTTGATTTTGATGGCAGGGCTGTTTGTCTATGGGACATGTCATGCAAATGATAAGTGGCAGTGAGCATCTGCTTCTGAGACCACTGATCAGAGGGGAGGTGGTCAAGGAAGGGCTCATATTATTAATAACAGTAGCATCAGCAGCAGCTATAGAGATCTTATCTCCATGTTTGGGTGAGGTCCTTCACATAAAGACCACTGAGATGCTGGCCTGCATTACTGTTACCATAACAAAGATTCCCAGGACACCTAAACTCAAATTCTCCCCATAATTTTGTTCTATATCTCTCGCTCTCATCACCTACCCCAAGAAATGGAGGAGAGTGATTTTACAGACTTTGATCTAGAGTCCACAGCTTGCAACCTAGTGGATGGAGGATTTTCTCCCTTGCTCTTCCAAATATGCTCTTCACTGTCACCCGCCAATCATGTGATCTGTTATTCATTCTACAAATATATAATGCTCCCCTACTGTGTGCAAGACACTGTTTTAGGCTACAGGAACATAGAATGACCAAAACAAAGATCCTTGCTTTCATGAAGAAGTGAGGGGAACAGACAATAAGTGATCAGCATAATAAATAAGTATATTATGTGGTATAATAAAAAGTAAATATAATTTGACAAAACAAGGAAAATGTGAGCAGAATAAGGCAGAGCAGGAGTGCCTGATCTGGGGTATTTAAATAGGCTGTGGTATTGAATAGGGGGGGGTCAATGTAGGCCTCATTGATATTGTAAGATATGAGCAAGACTTGAATGAGATGAAGGGTTTGGTTCAATGGGTATTTGAGAAAAGCCCATTCCACACTGAAGGAGCAGTCAGTGGAAAGACCCTAATTAAAGTGGGAGCATGTCTTGTGTATTTGAAGAGCAACAAGGAGGCATATCTGGCCAGAGAAGAGTGAGTGTGTCTTATTCAATCAGCCTCTTAGAAAGCCAGGGCAATTCTTTAGGCCCAGGGTACAAACCTTGTACCAGCTTCCTTACCTAATGCATTTTAACAAACTACCAGAACAGAAGCTCCAATGCTATGTTCAAAACTCCATCACCACTATGAAAATAGTGCCAAATCAATAATTATGTGTAAAATGAATGAATGAATGAATGAATGAATGAATATAAAGTTCTGTCTTTTATTATTGCCATTCTCACTTAATTCTAGGCCCTGGGGATCCTCACACTTATTTGACTGGGGTCCAAATTTCAATATCCTGATTTTTATATTGAAACAATCTATAGTCTACTTATGCATTGCTGCATGAACTAGCCCACAATATATCTATAATAAGTTTCTCTCCCTGGCCCTATTTGCTTATATTAAGTTCTAATGCATTTAACAACATCATTACTTCTCAATCTCATCTTTCCACTACTCCCTTCTACACATACTTAAATTAAGTTTCTCTTGCCTTCCAATACAGACCTGGAGCAAATAACATGTAATAGTAATAAACCTTACAACCTTCACTTTTGACTATGATTTATTCAACAAATGTGCATATTGTGACTGATATGTGTTGAGCACCATTAAAGAAGTTAATGTCATGGTCCCTACTCTAAAAAAGCTTTCCAGCTATTCAGCTGATAGAATTACAAGCTGTGCTATCACTTAGCACCAGAAAGGATGGGGTAGACAGCCAATCTCATGTACTGCTGCTGGAAATATATATTGGTACACTCTTTCAAGCAAGTAATTTGGAACTATGTAACAAGACCTTAAAATATCACATCTTTTCCCCTAGTAAGTTCAATTGTTGAGAGCCAGACTAAGAAAAGAGAGATGTGGTCAAATGTTTACATACAAAGATATTTATATACATTATGAGAGGCCCGGTGCACCAATTCATGCATGGGTGGGGTCCCTCTGCCTGGCTGGTGACTGGGGCTGATGGGGCCAATCAGGACCATCTGGCAGGGGGAAGGACCATGGGTGGTTGGCCAGCCTTAGGAGGTTGGCTGTGGGAGCGCACTGACCACCAGGGGGCAGCTCCTGCATTGAGCATCTGCCCCCTGGTGGTCAATGCATCATCATAGTGACCATTGCTTAGGCTTTTATATATATAGATTATTTCAGAGGGAGGAAGCTGACAATTAAATTTTCCCAAATAAGTAAATATATTTCTGTACAACTCTGTAGCCACCAGGAATATTTAATGACATGGAAAAATGATCACTATATACTAAGACAAAAACAGATACAAAACTGTGTGTAGTGCATTAGTATAATTTTATTTTAAATAAGACACATGTTAAACTATTGAAAAGAAATACAACAAAATGCCAACTTGATTTTCTTTGGATGTTTACTAGTAGTGTCACAGGTACTTTGTGTACTTTCCTGAATCTTCCACAGTGAGCAAATATTCTCATTTCTATATTAAATGTTTACAAATGCATAATTTATAAATTTTAAAATAAAAACCACTCAAATATTCTAAGATGAGTATTAGGTATTATACAAAAATTTGACCCTATTTTGGGGGGGTTCTTTAAGAAAGGGGCATGTCTAGACAGCAGAAGTCAGAGGAGGTTTCTTGAATCTCTTCCATTTCTGTCTTTGAAGGACACAGTCCTCTTGTGGGGAGGTATTAGCATAGTGCTCTTAGGAGGTAGAGGGCCTCACCTCTCACAAGTCTCCTGATCCCCAGTGGGCAGCACTCTCTGCATGGGGAGAGGGAAATCACCAGAGCTCCTCTCAGAGAGGAATCTGCAGAAGCCTCAAATCAAAGACCCAAATGCTGGAAAACAGTCCCAGAAAATCATTACTCCAGTCCCACAACTTCCCATCCAGAGCAGGAATTTTCTCTACAGTTTCCCTAAGAGATGGGCTGTCAGTATATGCCTCACTACCAATAAGACACACAGACTTTCTCTTCTATACTTAAAACAACTTACTAAACCACAGGCCCACTCTACCTATCTTTCTAGTCTACATTCTCACCACTTCTCACCATGGCAAGCCTGTTTTTTCAGTGATACCATTCTCCAAATTATCAAGCACAGCATGTTTGGGTCAGATTTAAAGCCTCTGCTTGGGTTTTTGCTTCTTTTCCCTAACAATGACTGTCTGTACCTGAAACGACAGTCATTTCTCTTGCTCTCATCTCAAAGTTACATGACTTGCACCACAAGGCATAGCTAAGTAAATCAGAAATGGACAACTGAGCCAAAGGAGACCTCTTGGGCATTGGGACACAGGAATTCTGGTAAATTTCTGTTGATTCTTTGAAGCAGGAAGTGAATTTAAAGTTGAGGCTGTTGGGATATTAAGTCTGTGAAAGTAGAAAAAAAAGTGTGTGTAACGTTTGTGTTGTGAGTGGAAGAGAGAAGAAATAAACTTGAAGCAGTCTTAGAAACAGTAATGAATGTCTATATGATACAAGATGATGGAATAATTAATTTTAGTTCTTGACCTTCTAGTTCTTGGATCCTGCCACAGGATCTAGGCCAGGCTGTACTCACAAACCCTCTCTTTGCCTCCTTTATTTAAACAGTTTACAAGGATTCTCAACTTATGTACAGCACTTTGCACATTTGTAATAACATGCAATAACAAAAATATATAATTAAAACAATAGTTTTAACAGTAAAGGATAAGTTCCAAGACAGCCCAGACAATGCCAGACTTATTCTTCACTTGTCCCCAACATTTAGCAAATAAGAAGTCCTCAACAATCAATCTGATGATTGACAGAGGAAAGGGTAGTAGGGGGACTGAGTGAAAAAAGTGAAGAGATTAAAAAGTACAAATTGGTAGTTACAGAATAGTCATGGGGACATAAAATAGTCATGGGGACATAAAATAGGGGATATAGTCAATAATATTTTAATAACTGTATGGGTGCCATGTGGGTACTGGAAATGTTAGGTGGGACCCTTTGTAAAGTATATGATTATCTAACCACTATGCTGTACACCTGAAACTAATACAAAATAATATTGAATGTACACTGTAATTGAAAAATAAAATAAAACTTTAAAAAAACATGAGGTTCTCAACAACCACTTGCCTTAGTTGGATAATATCATTACTTCCTCTCCTCTGTGCTTAAAATATTCTCCAAGATCTCCTTAGTCCAGTTTAAGTTCCATTTTGCCAGAGCCCCTTCCCTGCTTCCATGAGTCCATAGTGACAACTTCCTTTTCTTAAACTACTCTACAGCAACTGTGGTCCACATTAATCGCCTGGTCCTCAGTCATACACTGTTATGAACTGTTATTTCCCTGCCTTACTCTGTGTGTGTGTGTGTGTGTGTGTGTGTGTGTGTGTGTTTTAATCTTCTCAACAGCTACAGCGTCTTCCACTCACAGTCCCCAACACTGTTTTTGGCCGGAGGAGGTGCAAAATAAATACTTGTCTAACAAATGCAGCATACATTTTAAATTCACCTTTTTCAGTCCCTTAGCCAGTCTTTGGTAAAAAATTGGTATATTTCAAAGCCATGGACTTAAGCCAGCAGGTACTGTGTGCCTAGCAGCAAGTGGCCTGAAAGAGTTAATTAGCTTCATTAAGTCTGAGAGAATATAGCTTGTTTACTTTGAGGCCAACATATTAGTCAATCTCCCAGTGAAACATGTGCTATGCTAGGGTGTCCAATTGTTTTTTCTGCTGTGTTTATGCCATAATATAATAATGTTTCTATTTTAAAGCTGCTTGAGTTCAACTAAGTATTGTGTTTATTTATTTAGAAAAAGCCAAATTTAGGTTGTAGGGTTTTGTTTATTTTAATGTTCACAGAAACAAGGTAGATGGATAGTAAAATGCACATAGAATGGAAAATGTTATCTACTGCTTTCTGGATGAAACAAACATCCCTCCACAAAAGACTTTTCCAAAACCAGAAAATAGGCAGAAATGAAGATATGTGAACAGACATTCTGATGTTACTTAGAAGGACAAATCTGAAAGCATTTTAATTTTTTAAGTCAAAAATAGTCCTTCACAAAGCATAACTTTTCTTAATGAACCTAAGAACCTACACTGTCAAACCCAACCTGCTTTCACTTACTAAATCATCCTCCCCATGCAGTTATCTCAGCAGCTTAGTAGAGATGATAACAAATAAGGCCAAGCTGCTTCTGTACTGCAACTGTTTACCAAAAGCCTGTCACAGGGACCATACACAGCTTAAACCACAACCTGACCAAATGGATGAATAATTGAAGTTGAAAATCAAGGGCTGTGGAGATATCCCAAATCTCCCTCAGCTGCTCTGGGCTGAACCATTTGATTTATCCCTAGCAACTTGGGTCACTGAGGCACACACATATCCTATCCTATATTAAATAATTGGTTGTCTGCAGAATACAAGAAAAGAAAGGACAGGAGAAATGAGGGGATCCTCTAAAATCAATTCTCTTCTGAAGTAAATTTCTTATGCAATGTAAGTTGAAAAGGATTTTTTACCATAGTCAGAATTGCAGTCATGTTTTTTGCTGTTGTTGTCTTGTTTGTTTTTTCACTCAAGGCCAATCTTTGGGGCCATTTACATCACAACTACCCACAATGCTTAGCAATAGTGAGTATGTGCTGTAGTAGATACTAGAAGAAACTAGATACAGTACATATGCCAGAGCAGACTTGGTTGTTACTAGATAAAAAGGGATCCTCTTTTTTAGTAACTGTCAAGTTTTCCCTAGCCAGCAGTGAGGGCTGCAGGCCCATGGACAACTGGGGAGTAGAGACTGACAGGGAGTCTTCTAGCTACAGATGTTTATGGGAAACCTTCTAGAGAACACTGTCTAGGACAGTATGAATCCCCTTTGCTTAGCAGATGTTTTTGTGACACTCCAAACCACCAGAGAGTTGAAATTCTAAGCAGAATGCTTTTGTCAAGAATCAAAATGATGAGCCAACATCTCTAAGCTGAAACAGGAAAATACATCCATTGAAAATAGAACATGTCATAATATCTTGTTTGGGGGCTGAGTTTTCTTTCAAACCTAAAATCAACTCTGTGTGGCCAAATTGCCTCAGGTCTTCAACATACCTAAGAGCTATATGTGAATAGAGGAATCAGCTTCTGTCAATTTATACAAAAAAGCCTGCATATTTCTAGTTTTAGCCAAGGATATGAAGATGAGAGAATTTACTGTTTCTAAAAACTCATGTGTACTCTACTCAGCTGTACCCTAAACACATATGAATCTAGTAAGAAGAACCTGATGGAGGATGAATGACAGCATTCAAAAATAGGCTTATGTGCTCAAATAAAAACAAGTATAAAAATAGGAAAGAATGATTACAGCTCAGTTTCTAAGAAATGGGCTTTGAATCTGTAGATAGTGTTTTCCCATGTATATTTCCCAACAGCTCAGGAGGCCATTCATATTGAAAGTAAGCAGCAAACTACCCACCTACACACTGCCATTATAGAGGTCGCTCTTCTATGGAGTTTAGGGAAGGTCAGCCCTCCTTAAGGCAGGCTTTCGACAATGAGGCATCCTCTCTAAAGGAGGCCATTGCCATTGACTGTTCCTGAGATTGGTTCCAATGGTGTACTTTTGACTCCCAACAGTATCCTTTTAAACCTAAATATCGCCATCAAGATAAGAAGTACATATGTAAAACTTTAGACAATAAAATTAATTAATTAATTAATTAAAAATAAAATAAAATTATTAAGCACTAAAAATAAATAAATAAAAATAACAGATTTAAAGAAGATAAGAGGTACACAGTGTAAACTCAGAAGAGCTTAGGACTTTTCACAGCAAAATAGCCCTCTGATCCCATCTTTCCATACCAAATCATAGTTTATGGAGCCATCAAAACAAATCCCCTTCCCTGAAATAAACTGAAAAATAACCCCAGCAAAAAATAGAAGAGAAAAAGTATGTCATGAGTGTAATTTCAGTTTCTTTTTAAGTTTTTAGTTTGTTTGCTTCTTGGTTGTTTTTAAATTGCCATACTGTACTTGCAAGAACCAACAGGAATCCATTTAATCTGGTCTTCACTGCAAGTTCTCCAGCTCTACCTGCCTTGGTGCACAGAGGCTCAGCAATTTCTTCCAGCCTGAAAGAAATCTAATGTATTGGAAGGAGTGGGAAGCTTAATATGAGGCCAACCTCTGCCACTTACTGACTATATGAGACCTAGGGTAAGTATGACCTTTCCAGGTTTCCTTTTCTCATCTATCAAATGAGAGTTCTCCATGTGTTTTCTAGATTGAAATAAGTCTTGTTCTATACCTTTCTGACCAGGAGCATCCAGATCTTTAATCTAAATTTCTTGATTAGAGGGTAACAGAGATAGACTTGGGATTCTCCAAGGTGTTTCTTAACATGGACACCCAGTGGCTGACTTGCAGGTTAAAGCTATGATCCCTAGCACTCAGGTTCTGCAGTGTAGCCTGAGAGATCAGTCACTCAGAGAGAGATAAAGTGTTGCCTGCCATCCTTACACTGAGGGCCTCTCTGAGTCCCTTGTTGTTCCAAGGAATGTGAAGAGGGCAACACTACCCTCCAAGTCTCATTCTTGGATGTCCCTAGGGTGAGTAACTTGGGAAGAGGGTCACTCTCGTTGAATGACATTGCCTTTATATTAAGGCCAAATAGTAAAATATGTGGTCTCTTAGCAATGCCTAATTGGTCTCTATGTGTCAGGCCTCACTTTCTTTACACTATCCTGCATACTGCTGCCAGGGAAATATTCCTTAAATATTTTTGTCTTTTCAATCTCCTGCTCACAACTTGTACTGGCTCCCTATCCCCTACAGGACTAAGTTAATGATCTGCCTTTCCCACCAGGCTGTAAAGTTATGAAGGCATTGATTATGCCATGATCATCTTTAGATTCACACTATACTGTACAAATAGTATAGTATAGTAGCTGTACAAATTAAGCCAGATTGGTAATAAAAGTTTTTACTTAAGTGGTGAGTTACATATTATATTACCATAATATTCTGTTTTGCTTATCAATATTTCAAAATTGTCTATAATTAATAGATTTACTTTTGCTTTTCTAAAAACAACAGTCTACTTTCTTAGAATGGAATGTAACTTCTTTCACTTTGAACTTTGAACTCAAGAGCTAAATCCCAGATACCAGCAATGCATGAGGCACTATGCATAGTATGTTGAGCAAGACCTGTCTGTCCTGGAGGGGTTTCTAGACTAATTAAGGATGCAACAATGATGTCATAGGCACAATATGGCAAAAGCTGTAAAAGTGGTCCCAACAAAATGCCATGGGAGTTCAGCAGAGGAAGTAGGCTCATAACTAAGAAGCAGGAGAGGATGCCTTCTCCTCATAAAGCTGATATGGATGAAGGAGCAAGAACATTCTTCACCCATATAACTTTGCCTCAATAATGCTCAGTTTGATGGTGGGTAAGCACAGATGAATTGCAGTCATAAAAACTGCTTTTCAATCTCGCCTAATTAACACATAGCACACTAACAATTTGGTATCTTGTCTAGCATGTGAAAATACCTTGATGGGAACTTATATTTTATTTCAAAAGTGTTTTGCTCATGGGACATGGCTCTTTGTTCACAGCTTTGAAAGTAAACTGGATGAAATATGCTATAGGTTGCAAAAATGTATCTGTAATTTGGAGGCTTAATAGGTTAGAAATCAAAACATTGGATTCTGTGGGAAGATATGGTAGTTGTCCAAGCTAATCTCTCATAAATCATATTCAACTCACCTTTATCATGATACAAATGTGCTCAGCACTTTGACATCTGACCCAAAGAGTCTTTCGGTGAGTTAAGCAAGGCGAGTATTGTTATCTGTGTGTTTCAGATAAGGAAAGAATCAAAGAAGTTTAAGTGCCTTGCCAAAGGTCCCATAGCCAGTAAGGGGAAGAATTTTGGAAAAGGCTATGCATATTCCCAAAGCTAGTCTGGCTGGAATATAATTTGTGACAAACTGTTCCCACTCTTTTCTTCCTGTACCTTGGACTATAGCAAAACCTAGACTTTAGGAAGAGGACCTAGAAGAGTGAGAGAGGAAAAGGACAACTCCCAAATTTGGCAGATATGAGTGGTCCTTCTGCCCTATCGCATCAGAACTGAAGTCTCCAGTCTTTAGTTCTTGCAGAAAACTTGATGGCCTTAAATGGGTCAGGGCCTATGTAAATCAAGGTCTGCTTGCTCTGCACTGCAAGTACAAATAAGCACTGAAGACATGCCAAACACTGACAGAATGCTGGCAAGTGGAGCATTTGAGGACTGTGGGCTCGAACATGGGCAAAAATGCTCTTTCTCCCAGCTTCACATGACTTCCCCAGAACGAGCACTATCACCATGCATAACCCCGCATTGCCCATGTGGCATTTTTCAAATCAGAGCATTCAGTAGCTCAACAGCAGAGATGGCACATGGGAGGATAAATTAGTTTCTCGTGACTTGAAAAGAATCAGGAGTTGGGTTCAACCAATTGTTCTCTTATTACCCTTCTTCTAACCCTGCCAAACCATCAAAGATTTTGAGTCCCAGCATTTTTGTGCAGGAACTAAGAAGCAAAAAATAAAACCTATGTGGGGTGTGCTTGGTTTTTTTCTTAAATTTTGTTTTTTAAAATTAACAGACAGTAAAATAGACTTTTATTGGTGGACAGTTCACTGAATTTTAACAAGTGTATAGGTCTGCGGAACCACCGCCACAATCGATCACTCCATAATATTCCCTCATGCTACCCTTTTTTAGTCACACCTGCCCCCTCTACCCCTAACACCTGACACCTTCTTTGTTCTACATCATTATTGTTTTGTCTTTTTGAGAATGCCATATAAATAAGAAAAACTGAATCTGTGTGGTGTGTTTCATTTTGATGTCCATGAGACACACTTGCAGACCCTGCTGCTTCCAAATGCAAGTAGTTAAGGGCACAGGCTGGCTGGGCTGATGATTTAAGAAATCCTTGTGAAGACTTAACCTCCACACTTATTCTCCTGGGTCCCTATGCATCCTTAGAGCCACAGACAGGGACAGGACATACTAGGTGATTACAAGGTCTCCAAGATGCATCTGAACTAAGATGAGTCATCTTAAAATTCTCAGTAAGACTCAACCATCTTTTGGAAAGAAGGCCTCTAGTCTATACCAGGTGTGCTACAATGGACCAACCAGCTTACCCCTAAAGCTCCATCTCTGGGCTGCCTCTCTATGCACACACACAAAAAAGAACTCCCCCTGAGTGATCTTACTGATGCATACCAACATGTTCTCAAGCTTCAGCCCAGACTGAAAGGCAATGTCAATAGCACATATGAGCCCAAGTTTTGGAGTCCATCTGCCTGGTTTGAATCATAGCTTTGCACGCTTCTTTTCCTCTTTTCACTCATTATGAAAGTTCCTTCATCTGAAAAGTGGGGACTAATAAAAGATCTCATGTGGTTATTGTAAAGATTAAATGAGATAATTTACACGAAGCATTACCTGGATATAGTAAGGGCTCAATAAGCATCCATTGTTATTATAATAACTATAACACCAAGTGACATTTGGTTGTTAACATTTTAATCTCTTGCATTAGACTGCGAACTGAGGTCCTGATGGCAGGGACCTGGTGTCATTCATCTCTACATTTCTAGTGTCATGGATGGCCAGCATAGATTCTGCCTAACTCCTGCTCACACTATAATATATTCATTCATTCAACAAATATTAACTGAGCACATCATATGTGCTCCTTTCTATGGAAGCACACCTTCTATGGGAATATTTCCATGAAAACCCACATATGCTGGTTTCCACAAGGAGCTCCAATGTTTCACCACTCTCCATCACCTCACTTCACTGGATCCCTCAAGGACTAAAAGTACAAATTACAAGACCACGGGTCAAGAGAGGGTCATAATACTATACGGGACAGTTTATACTTTGGTGAGGAAAAGGTTGAAGGTAGAGGTAAGATGAGTGTGACTGGCTTTCTTTATCTCTGCTTGAGAGAACACCTTTTTGCATAGTCAGGACATTTCTATTATATGACTGGTATGACAGCAACAGTTCAAGGGTCTCCTTTTGCTTAAATAGAGGTGTCCTCCTTTCCCTCCAGCCCATCTCTATTCCTTTCTTTAGAGAGCCTAGCAGAAACCCAGAGAAACATACGTTAGACAAAATGAGCCTTTCTGGCCTTGGAAGCTTAGCTCAGTGCACTGGGGCTATGGTTATACATTCATGCTGGGCACCACAGACCCAGAAATTGTTCCTGTGTGTATTATCATTGAGCAAGCTAGCAGGAACTTGAAAAATACTTATAATCACACACACACACACACACACACACACACACACACAAACACACACACACAGGTGGATGTAAGACCTTCATCTAGACTTATCTTTGCACCTGAATCATCTCTGTGGGATATTTAACATTGCCTTTATTATTGCCTCCTGACTCTCTAAATAAATTACAGGTGACATGTGAGCAAGAAATATTCCCTGGTCCTCATAGTATCCCTAGTGTGTGACATAGCACTTGGACATTGTACATTCCCAGTTAATATCTGCTGAATGACTATTTGTATACAGCTATGTACACATCAATAACTGCATGAATGAACACACACTTCTCTACCAACCTATGCAATAACATATCCAAGTGTACTCTAATTTTTATCCCCTAACCCCCAACTCTACAACAGGTAGCACTGTGTCTAACACAGTGTAGATAGTCTGTTAATATTTGCTGAATAGGTGAATGATCTAGAAATGAGAAATCAAAGGTCAGGGAGAAAAAGAGAAAGCTATTAAACAATCAGTGTTCTTCAGTTACCTACACTTCAGCATTCTGCATTAGAGAGAATATTTTGTACAATGCATTAGGGGAACAAGTTAGGAGTGAAAAAAGAAATATGGAAGTCACATGCATAAAACATTAAAGCACTAAGAGTAGATGAGATAACTGGGGCAGTGGTATAGATGGAGAGGAGAAGAAAGCCCAGAAGCAAGTTCTAAGTAACCCTGTCATTTAGAGATTGGTTAGAGGGGACAAACCTATAAAAGAGATTTAGAAGGATTATCCAGGGAGGAAGGAGAAGCAGGAAAATAATCAAGTAGACCAAAAAAAGAGAGCAGTCTACTAGTGAATGCTACTAAGAGATCAAATGAGATGTGGAAAGAGACCATTTTATTGAGCAATATAGGAGGTCAGTGGTGACTTTGAAAAGAGTAGTATCTGTCGCAGGATAACTGGAATGAAAAAAACAGAGAAGAATGGGAGAAGAGGAGATATAGGCTGTCAGTACAGACACAAAAAGTAAGTCCTTTCCCAAACTTTCGGGGAAACTTAATCTCCTTGCCAAATAACTTTTTAGTAGTTCATTTCCTGCTCACTACTTATAAAGACATTTCTCCTGGCCAAATCTGAGCAGTTCTAGGATACAAATAACAGGCATCCAGAAAAGGGAGGCAGGGTGGCAAGCTCTTGATCTGAGATGCACAGGATTCTGCAGTCCCAAAGAGCTGTGATTTATCTGCCTGTGCTGCCTTATTTGCTGCTGAGCCTCTGGCACACTCTCACTCTCTCCATTCCATCCATTACTAATGACATCATTGTAATAAAAAAAGAATTAGAGAGAATTTGGACTGCATCAAGTAGGAATTGCAACAAAATACTGTGCTATTCAATGATGAATTTTTAAATGAAACATCTAAATACAGATTTCTCCCCAAGAGATGTTCTGATTTGAGGCTGAGCTTGATGTACTTCCAAGAAGCTGTCTACTTACAAATGAGGCACTAAACCTAGATGCTTAGGTAAGTTTCTCATGTAGAACACAATGCAGTCTTTCCTACCCAGCTCCTCCTGGGGGTAAGGTGTAAGGTGAAGGGCAGATAAGCTCTAATGAGAAGCTTGTATATTAGGTCTTCAGAGGCATTTGCTGAGGTTTCCGTGTCTTGGAGTGGTTGGGTTTAAGTATAATTTTAATTTTACTTTGCTTTTAAAGGGCTTGGGGAAGTAAAGCTGTTATTTAAAGTAATTTACCCAAACAAAAAAATATGAATTGCCCCAAGATTTTCATGCTTGGTTGACACAGTGCCAGGAAATAATGACTCTGGATCTAGCCTGAACTCCTGTTGACACTGCGAAAGCTGCTAGTGAAAATTTATTTATGGAAACCAAGCCACAGGTCAACTGGCCCAGGCCATGACCTAAGTTAAATGATCTCTCCCAGTATTCATCTGCTAAAAGCAAGAAATCACAGATGTTTCATATTTCACAAATTGGAAATACCCAGTTTTGTACAGAAAGCCCTTGAACCTCATACAATGGTATACAAGAGGGAGGTCCCTGCTCCCAAATTTGAGGCCAGATTTGGTTGTACCCAATGCCTCTCATTCCTCTGAAAAAGTAGCATTGCTACTAATCTACAGGTGTCTAAAACCCTCTATTCACTACTATTTATTTATATTCAAGCCATCTTTAACTGGGAGTCCCTGGAAACCAATGCTTCGATCTAAAAGAACACCAGACAGAGCTTAAATCTGTAGTCTATAGGCCTGTTTCATAATTATTCCCTGATAAGACTCACTGGCTCAGGAGATGAGGGCTTATCATTAGAATCATGTTCAAAAAGATAGTCTACAAGCCCAGACATTTCTTAACCTGCAAAACACTGTCATTATCATCTATCTTTTTTGAGCTACTACTTACTATATAACTGGCATAGTGAGAAGGGTTTTTACATGGAATATCTCATTTGATTATTTTATTCATGAAACAAGCCTTGGAACTTGGTATACTATTATCTCCATTTCTTAGGCAAGCAAACCGAGGCTCAAAAAAAGTAAGCAATTTGCCCAAGGGCATATATGTAATAAATGTCAGTGCTTAGACTCCCAGAGTCCATGGTCCCACTCCTGCACATTCCCTCCTCTGGAATAAAATGCCTCCCAAATAGTCAAGGCATTTTATTCCAGAGGAGGGAGTATGTTTTTAAACATATACACACATCTACATAACAAATTGGCAAAGAAAAGGACATCTTGGAGGTGGCCTAGAAGCCTTGACTCTGGTTATTTGAGCAATGAGATAATGTCCTCTTCTGTGCTTCTCTCCTCCTCTCGATTCCTAAGAAAAGCCAGTAAGAAGAAATGCACCCTTTTGTTGACTAGCTACAGAGCTAATTCTCCCTGTCCATAGAAAGAACCCCTCTCAGAATTTTACCTCACACAACAAATCTCTAGACAGTTAATTAAGAATTATTAACTAGACTCAAAGGTATTTTTCATCTCCTGAGTTCAAAAGGAAAACAACAACAACAACAACACACACCTCAATATTGAAAGAAAAACAAAACTGGGGAAGTTCTCATTATACTGGCTTGTTGTACTCTTCAAATTTTTTGTTTGTTTTGACATTCAACATATAACTTTTCATCTTCGACATTGTTCTGGCCATTTACAAGATTGAGATTTTTTATCTAGCCTGATGAACAGTTAGTTTTTGCAAGCTTTAAATCAGCCAACATTCTACTTTGCTCATGAAATTTATACCAACTCTACCTAAAATTCTGAGGGGGAAAGAAAACCTCATCTCTTTTTTCCTATTAACTCTAAACCTTCCATAAGAATCACACTAGGTATATATGTATATTGCACCGCAGGGGCCAGGATAAGGGACTGTTAATTAAAGGCTGGGCAACCTGGGGATCAAAGTTGGTTCCAGAGCTGTGCATGAGAAGGTTACTGGATCACTCCCACATCCCATGGCCAGTGATGAGAGTCTGCAGAGGCCTCCTGTGAGCTCCAATGTGGAATGTCAAGTAGGATCTGGCCATCTGGTCTTATAGGCCGTGCATAACTCATTCTGGTCAATGTGAATGGCACACTACATATAGGACAGTACATGGCAACCAAAGCCCTACAATTAAGCCTGTGTCTCGACATGTTATTAGCCAAGGCTCCCAAGTATAGTTTCCAATGAAAATAACACAAAGTATGTACCACTGAATTTTATCATCTCACCTACTGGGAAAATATGTCAAAAATATCTTTAGCTAAGAATGGCCAACAGATGTGCCCCACATGGTTAATGGCAGGACATCTGAACAGGCTAAAAGAAGGAAAAACCAAAAAGCTTAGTGGCTCCCCACTATGACTCTATCTAGAATGACTAGGAATGAGCCATCCTGAGGTATTCTTATTCAAATTCTAATCATTTTAGCAAAGATCATCACTGTAAAAAAAGATGATGGCAAGAGAGGAGGCTGAACTTCACTGCTGAGAGTAATTCCCTGCCTTTTCAGCCCTCAGGAAAAAAGTGTAAGAGGATAACATGGACACTATTTGGCTGCCTAAGTGAACTTTTTCAAAAACAATAGCACCTGGGATATTCTATAAGGGGGTGCCTGAAATAATTTATGGAAAGGAGGCTGGCTAGGTACAAATTCAGAACTGAGAGTTGCTTATTAGTATTATTTTACAGGTTATTTAATGAACCCACAGTGCATTTTTATTTTTGGCACCTCCTATGTGTTAGGCACATTACAGGAACTCCATTTACATCAACTCACTCAATCCACACACAATCCCATGAGGTAAGCTTCATTGTTCCTATTCTCCCAATTCAGAAAATATCTATGGAACGCCTACATATGTAAGACACATAAGTTAAAAGTAACAGGGAACTGCCCTGACCCATTTGGCTCAGTAGATGAGCATCGGCCTGCGGACTGAAGGGTCCCAGGTTCGATTCTGGTCAAGGGCATGTACCTTGGTTGCGGTCACATCCCCAGTAGGGAGTGTGTAGGAGGCAGCTGATTGATGTTTCTCTCTCATTGATGTTTCTAACTCTCTATCTCTCTCCCCTCCTCTCTGTAAAAAAATCAATAAAATATATATTTAAATAAAACTAACAGGGAACTGACCCAGGGTCACAGAGACACCAAGTGGGGGGACCATACATTGAACTCACGTATTATTTATTCCTAAGATTGTGCCCTTTCCACAAAACTATACTCTCATTCCAGTTTCCATGCTGCCCTCTGTTATCCAAAAGATCTGTACCGAACATTGCCATCCTCAAAGTTCCCCAAATATAATTTGCCATGTTCTCCTTCTCGTCTGCTCATCAAAAAGTCCTTGGCCTAACCGGTTTGGCTCAGTGGATAGAGCGTCAGCCTGCGGACTCAAGGGTCCCAGGTTCAATTCCGGTCAGGGGCATGTGCCTTGGTTGTGGGCACATCCCCAGTGGGGAGAGTGCAGGAGGCAGCTGACCGATGTTTCTCTCTCATTGATGTTTCTAACTCTCTATCCCTCTCCCTTCCTCTCTGTAAAACATCAATAATATATATATATAGTCCTTGACAACAAAGAATAGAAGCCAAAATGGAACACTTAAACTTATAGCACATGAAAATTGAGACTGTGGAAAAAGATAATTGAGACTCAGACATGAGTTCTGGTCCTCCTACTTTGTGACCCTGGGCCAATCAATCACTTTGGTTATTAAATCTTAGTCTCCTCATCAGTCCTTATAGGAAGAGAAGATAAATGTTCTCCACAAGATTACAGGAAAGTCATGATGAGAATTAGTAAGCCTAAAATAGATTGTAAAGATCCCTGAGATCTAGCAGACCCCTGACTAACTCAACCATCAAGTGCCTTCGTGCCTTAGCTTTACATCAGTTTATTGTGGTCACATTGATTATTTCATGCTGACCAGATGCTCTCATGGGCAGTTATCAATGACTTTGAGCAAAAAAGAATGGGAAAAAATTATAATGTGATACATGTAATTTGTTTAGTAGGCCAGATATTTCAAAACAGGAAATGCAAGGATAAATTAATTAAAGGTGCCCATGGTGATGACAATTCCCAGATTGGATCATCTCCAAGGGCCCTTCCAGCTCGAAAATTCTCTAAAGCACTCTTGTGCTGCCTGCAGATCATAGGCTGCATCTTAGAGCCCGGCAGGCTAATTTCAGGATGAAAGATTAAAATGCAGCTTCTATGTTGCTGTTCCTCAAATATGTTAGATACTAATTCTTTTAGTGGCTGTAAAGCAGTGGCAATTTTCTCATTAGCATTTTTTTTTCATTCAGGAAAGAGGTAATCTAAATTTTTAAGAATAGCTGAAACCGGTTTGGCTCAGTGGATAGAGCGTCGGCCTGCGGACTGAGGGGTCCCAGGTTCGATTCCGGTCAAGGGCATGTACCTGGGTTGCGGGCATATCCCCAGTGGGAGATGTGCAGGAGGCAGCTGGTCGATGTTTCTCTCTCATCGATGTTTCTAACTCTCTATCTCTCTCCCTTCCTCTCTGTAAAAAATCAATAAAATATATTTTTTTGAAAAAAAAAAGAATAAATATTTCCCACCACTCCACCACCACCATGGGATTAATACAATCATTTTAGTTTTGGAAATCCATCTATCCTTCTGTTCTATCTTCTGGTCCTATGTATTGAAGTGCCTACTATTTATCCCATACACAGTTTTATTTTCCCCAGTTTATCTCCAAGAAAAGCTGTTAGTCACCATTGCACTAAGGATTTTGTTAATGCTGGTGGTAGGCGGGCTGAGATGAGATAGTAAGTAAGTGTACAGAGGCAGCCCACACTGAAAGGAAGTCAGAGTGCACCTTCAAGGAATAGCTAGGAAAAGTTAGCTGCCATACTCAGAAAAGCAGAGTCCCCTGATGGACCTGTGAAGGAAAAGGGGCCACATGCTAACCTGACAAGCTCAGGGAAGGCTTACATGGTGGTCTTGCAAACTCAGAAAGCTAAAGTAACAAAGGATGGTCTGAAATAAAAATTTTAACTAAAAACAGTTTGTGGTGGATAGTCATGTCCTAGGCTGGTATCTTCCCTGACAAAGGTCAATCTTTACCTTAACTGAGCCTGTCTATTGTCTTTTTGCATCTAAGATAACATATCATTGAAATGTCAAAGTAATTTTCCTTTTTCCAGGTGTCTCAAAGCCCAGGCACTGCTCTGTGGAGACTATAAGTCCCCTCATTGTTATTGAATTAACTGTTGACTGTTAACTATCCTGTACCCACCTAAGTAAAAGAAATATGTGTATATCATTTGACTTTTTATCCAGTCCTAGAGGTTTCCCCACTTTGCTTTGCACACCTTCCTAATCTATCACCAATGGATTTCATGTAACCCATTTACATCTCTTCTTTTTTAAATTTTTTTAAAGTAGAGGCCCAGTGCACAAAAATTTGTGCACTCGGGGAGGGTCCCTCAGCCCAGCCTGCACCCCCTTGCAGTCCAGGACCCCTCGGGGGATGTTCACCTGCTGGATTAGGCCCACTACCTGGGGGACCGGGCCTAAGCTGGCAGTTAGACATCCCTCTGGCAGCCCAGGAGCCCTCGGGGAGATGTCCAACTGATGGCTTAGGCCCACTCCCCACTGCAGTTGGACATCCTTAGCACTGCAGAGGAGTGGGAGAGGCTCTCACCACCACTGCTGTGCTTACAGCCATTAGCCCGGCTTGTGGCTGAGTGGAGCTCCCCCTGTGGGAGCGCACTGACTACCAGCGGACAGCTCCTGTGTCAAGCATCTGCACCCTGTTGGTCAGTGCATGTCATAGTGACTGGTTGTTCCCAGTCATTCCACCATTATGGCCAATTTGCATATTACCCTTTTATTATATAGGATATGTTTTTACTTATTTCAGAGAGAGGAAGGGAGAGATTGATAGAAACATCAATGATGAGAGAGAATCATTGATCAGCTGCCATGCCCTGACCTTCTGGTTCATAAGTTGATGTTCAACCACTGAGCCACACCAGCTGTACTGTCTCCTCTTTTGATTGTAATGTATAAAATAAGATGTAAAACTGCCATTCTCCGGAGTATTATCTCAATCTGTTGAGATTCTGCTTCTCAGCAATTGTTGACAGTTTGGCTCAAATAAATTCACACAAAAATTATTCACAGGTTTGAATGTTTCCTATGATAACAGGGCCTATCGTGTAATGAAAGGCTTGGACTTTCATTTCCTATATCTATATATCCAAAATGGTGTTCTTCACTGTGGTACAGGAAGAATCCATGGGACATGCATTAAGCCTCTTTGTAGGCAAAGTCCTAAGTCCTAAAAACATGGGGAATGATTAGGATGATTTGTGTAAGGACTGCTTCTCTGTCCCTCCAGCACAGATGTTTACCTCTACCATAGTGCATAATGAGGGTAAATCATAGCAACAGAAGAGGCTGTTGGATGTCTAGTCTAGTGATCATTCAGGTAGTAGAGTATGAAGGAGGTAGTTTTGTTCACTTTTCTTTGCCAGCTCCATGAACTGAAGGGACTATCCCTAGTAAAAAAAAGGAGCTACATACCCAGGGATCTTTATTATTATGTTTATTGACATCACTTGCCAACAGAAGAGCATTCAAGAACTAAGACTTATATTTGTGAGTATGTGTCCAATTAAGTGATTATGCATGAACTAATATAATAGGTATATGGAAACAAGATTCAGTGGTTTAGAATATAGGAAGTCTGAAATAGTTTTGTATCAGGAATAAGCAGAGAAGGTATCTCTGTGCACTCACAGTGACTGTGGGTTACCTCCACAGAAGCTTGTTTTATATTGTAAACTTTTCATCTGACAGTAGAGACTATTAGCTAATTAGATGATGTAGATGACAATTTCATATCCCAGCTACATATTCCAATGTATTGTTCTATGTTTATTATTTAATTTTAATCAAATTATTTCCTCACAACAAACTCCTTCCAAAATAAAGAGGTATAGCAATTAAAAACAATGACCTGGCATCAATTTGGATGACTTTAAGTTCTAGCTCTGCCACTTACTCTCTGTGTAACCTTGGGGAAATTACGTAACAGCTCCAAGCCTAAGTTTCCCCATTTATAAGGTGGGTATGATGATACCTCTCTTGCAGAGTTCTTGTGAGGATTAGAAATAATGCAAAGATAGCACTTGAAACATGGCTAATATTCAACAAATAGTAGCTATTTGTTATGAATTATTTATTTTTTTAAATATATTTTATTGATTTTTTACAGAGAGGAAGGGAGAGGGATAGAGAGTCAGAAACATCGATGAGAGAGAAACATCGATCAGCTGCCTCCTGCACATCTCCCACCGGGGATGTGCCCGCAACCCAGGTACATGCCCTTGACCGGAATCGAACCTGGGACCCTTCAGTCCGCAGGCCGACGCTCTATCCACTGAGCCAAACCGGTTTCAGCTGTTATGAATTATTAAAAAGAAGAGGAAAGCATTAGATGGAAGACTGCAATATGGAGTGAATCCACCAGCTGTTCTTCACATAGCCTAGGGAGAAAAAAGTCATTGTATCTTCATTGGCATCCACTGGACATTGGAAACTAGTAAGCAATTATTCATAGCTCCAATTTGACTTATACATTTTTTTCCAGAAGGACAAAATGCTCAACAGTTAAAAGTGAATGAACTCAGTGTGTTGAAATTGTAAAAAGTAATTTAGTAAGAGATTCAGGAGTGATCAAAAGACTTGAGAGTTTGCTCTGCCTCTATTTAACCTCTTTGAACCTCAATTTCCACATCTGGAAGGTAGATATAACAATCCCTGACTGGTAACTTCAATAGGTTTTTGTGAGAATCAAATGAAATATAGAAGGTCCATGTAAACTCTAAATAATTCAACAGTAGGAAGCATTGTATTATCACCACCATCATCATTTTCAACTGCCCCTCCAATCCTTTGAAATACTAGTATATTTTATCTGCCATTTGAACTACCAACACCCATTCCTCTGCAAATAATTCATTAGGAACTGAACTATTCACTGGTAAAAATAGTATCACAAAATATGTTGCAATCATAGGAAATGTACAGAGAAGTGTATGCTCCTGACTTTCCCTGTACAGAGTTTGGGAACAAAACTGCATGAAAATAATACATATAAACATACCATTTTTGGTACTGCAAGCCAATGTTTTGTGACAAACTGAACTGAAGCTTGGTTGCAGAGGCACTAGGAAAAAACCTGAATGATTTCATTACACCCGCATGGCTAAAAAGGCTCTCTGTATCATCACCTCCCAATTCTTTTTTTTTCATTTTATAATTAACCACTTTGATGTCACCATTTTCTAATTCTCCAGTTGTGTAATTTACATGACAAGCTTTAAAACAGAAGCAGCAAGTGAGGCAATACTAGGAAAAATATATGGCTATATGATAAATGAAAGTATGAATAAACGATGATTGTGAATATCTAGAAACTCTTCTATGAAAGTATTTTTCTTCCATTTTAATGCAGCAGCTTGGAATTTTTAAAAAATATATTTTATTGATTTCAGAGAGGAAGAGATAGAAACATCAACGATGAGAGAGAATCATTGATCGGCTGCCCCCTGCATACCACACACTGGGGATCGAGCCTGCAACCCAGTCATGGATTGTTATATCTACCTTCCAGATGTGGAAATTGAGGTTGAAAGAGGTTAAATGTACCCTCACTGGGAATTGAACCATGACCTCTGGGTTCATAGGTCTACACTCAACCACTGAGCCATGCCGGCTGGGCAGCAGCTTGGAATTTAAAAAACAACAACCACCACCTTGTTTTACAATTTCAGATAAGGGATGCCTATGGAAAGGCCATGACTTTATAGGCAAATCCCAACCCACTTACTAGTTTTATACCTTTGAGAAAATCACCTTAGCCTCTTTCAATCTTAATTTCCAATCTTAAATACCTATTTTGCTGAGATATTGTGAGAAATAAGTATATAATCTCAATATAGTGCTTGGCAAATGGTAGTTGTTCAACAAGTGTTAACTTTTTGATTCATTTGTCTCTCCTGATTAAAAAGACCTGTGAATTGTGCTTGAATAATTCCTATGGATAAGCCATGAGCCTAAAGTCTTAACCAGTAGAAGATGTTATATTTGGAGAATCAAGACTAAACAATAAATTCATGACAAAGTGATCTCAAAACCTTTTGATCCTGACAGTACAACAACTACAGGGATATTAAGAGCCAAACTGTGTGTGCCTCAAATTTATATATTGAAGTCCTAAACCCCAAGTACCTCAGAAAGTGCCTGTATTTGGAAATAGGCATTTAAAGTGGTAATTTGGTTAAAATAAGGTCATTAGAGTGAGGCCCTAAACTGCTGTCCTTATAAGAAGAGGAAATTTGGATGCAGATATACTCTCACACAGAGGGAAAACCATATGAAGACACAGGGAGAAGACAGCTTTCTGCAAGCCCAGGAAACAAAAGGCCTCAGAATGAAACCAACCCCATTGACATCTTGATCTTGAACTTCTTGCTCTCAGAACTGTGAAGAAATAAATGCCTGTTGTTCAAGTAATCCTGCCTGAATTTTTTTTTATGACAGCCCTATCAAATGAATACAACAGCTTATCTAGACAGAGGGGTCAGGCATGTTGTACTTATTAACTCGGCCATGTTAACCAGAGTACAAGTCAATGCCTAGTGTAATTTCTCAAAATGGCTCTCAAGTCGTGGCCAGTGTGGCAAAGTTGGCTGAGTGTCATCTCATGAACACAGAGGTGCTGGTTCTATTCCTGGTCAGGACACATGCCCTGATTGTAGGCTTGATCACCAGTAGGGGCTGTGCAGGAGGCAGTCTATCAATGTTTCTCTCTCTCATCCATATTTTTCTCTCTCTCCCTCCCTCTCTCTAAAATAATCAATAAAACATACTTTTTAAAAAAGGCTCTCAAATAGTTCTGATGGTATACCTGGAAAAGGAGATAATGGACTAAAAGTAATGGGATGATGTTACTACTAACCTTTAAAAAGAGATTGGTGAGGGTGGGAACTGAGAGTCCAGATAGCCAAAGAGAACTCAGGATGTGGTGTACACGCTGAGCTCTCCACTTGTGGCCTGGGAGTGAAGGCTCCAGGAGAGATAAAAATAGAGAAATGCTCAAAGGATAGGGACCTTTGAGAAGTTGTCTTGGAGGAAGAGAGACCAGAACACCAGGTGGAGGGCTTTTGGCTTTATCATAAACTGTGGCCAAGTGTAAGGATGTTCCAGTGCCAGGTACAGGAACTGTGTGTATAGTAGAGGGATCTAACATTTCTAAAATTTGTTCCAACTTAGCCACTAAGACAAAATCCATCCCAAATTTTACAACTCTGGAGTTCAGGGGCTAAAAATAGACATCCCACTTCTCTTTTATAACTCAATGTAAAAACTTATGGTTAGAACTCTCACTATAGAAAACTGGACTCCTGATAACCTCAATTTAGAAAGTTATATGCCTTGAACATTGTTTTTCTCTACCATTGGTAGATACTGCATTCTGGCTTAGAATGTACAAAGTTAATTGCAGACCTATCCATTGCCCCTCCAACACCTGCTCTCAATACAAAATTAATGCAATATGAGGCAGAATGACTGACAATTTGTAGGGGTTGGGAGAGTCATTTATGTGTACACAACAGCCCTATTAATTAAGCATTATTCCCATTGTATAAATGATAAAATCAGGTCAGTAGCTGGCCAGAATTAGAGCCATGATTTCGTTGGCACCAAAATTTATGATCTTTCTACACCAGCATTACTACAGAGATCAAGAAAAGTGAGAAATTATATCTAGTTGAAGAGACCTTGGAAGATGTCATATTTGAGCTTGACCTTGAAAAATGGTGCATTAGTTTTTTAGGGCTGTCATTGTTATTTGTTAGTCATCACAAGCTGAGTCACTTAAAACAACAGAAATTTATTCTCACACATTTCTGGAGGATATAAGTCCAAAATCAAGGTGTTAGCAGGGCTATTCTCCCTCTGAAGGCCCTAGGGAAGCATCCTTCCTTGTGTTTTCCTCGCTTCTTGTGGTTGCCAACAATCCTTGGTGTTTCTTGGCTTATAACTACATAACTGCAGTCTTTGCCTGTCTTCACATGGAATTTTTCTCTGTGTGCCCGTGACACTGTGTGTGTTGTCAATGACTTCTTATAAGGACATCAGTCATTAGATTAGGGCTCACCCTAATCCAATATGACCTAATCTTTACTAATTATATCTACAAAGAACTTGTTTCCAAATAAGGTCACATTCTGAGGTTCTGGGTGGATGTGAATTTTGAGGAAATCTATTCAACTCAATACAAATGGATACACTTTTAGCAGACATATATGGGCAGAAAGGTTTCTCCAGTGTGCAGTATGGGGTGGGGGACAGGAGGAGCAAGTATTGAGAAACAGGAAAAGATAGGAATTATGTGGAGAACAGTAAATGGTTTACACCAGCAAGAAAAGAGGTAAGGCTGTAAAGGTAGGTTGAGATCAGAGCATAAAGATCCTAGAGTGACTATCACAGGAAGAACTTCAACAGATGTACTCCAAAGGCTTGATTAAAACCTTTGATGTCTTCCAAAGGCAGAAAGAATGCTTAGCTAATGGTCTTTAATACTTTGGTCCCTGAATTCACTCTGAAGGAGTAGCAGAAAGCAATTTACAAGCACAACCCTCTATTTCCTCTACCCACCACAACAGGAAGATGTTAAAATGTAAGGTGTTAAAGGGAGAAATGTATGGAGGAAATGCCACATTCTTCTTAATTACATGGGATCAACAGAATGTGTGTTTCCATCATTCAGACATGACAAAAACCCATAAATATTCCTCTACTATTCAGGAATGCATTGAGTCATTGCCAAGGGCCTCACACATCAAACAGATAAATTTTGTGAATATAATTCTCAACACAGAGGAGAAATCCATCAACAAATTATTTTCCTCTTTTAGGATGTAACTCATTTGAAATTTGGTATCTCAACTTTGTTTGTGATTACATATAAAAGTAATAATACAATCTACTAAAAATATAAGGCTAATCAATAACTACCATTTCTGAGGGCCTACTGTGTGCCAGATTGTGTACTTACATTCTATGTGACACCCACAAAATATTTGCCAGTATTTACTTAAACTCCACTTTACACATGACATAAGTGAGGCTTACAACAATGAAGTAATATGTCCAAGAATTCTAGTTCCATATTTGTTTCATCTCAAAGTCCCTGCTTTTTCCCCTGTATGACACTGAGTTATAAACATTCCACACATTTGCATTTAACATTTAACCAACATGTTGCATTTCTGAAAAATCATTACATGTATTCTTTCATACAATTTCAGTTCTCAATAAAATTGTCCTCTATGCCAGGGAGTTGTATAATCATATATATCATATCTGTGCTGGGAGATTCTATTATTAGCATCAATCAAAACTATAAAGATATGATTTTAGGATTATATATAAAGAACTGTGTCCGTAACTGTAGCCTGTCTCTTCTTGGTGGGTCATCTCTGTGTTCAATGATTCTGTTTGAAGTCTGGTAAGGAGAAAAAAAGCAATTCTTTTATTTGCCTCTAGCATAAAAAGAGCTCTTGGTGAGATTGGTATAAAATAAAGTTAAAATTATATCCACAGCAAATATCATTTTTGGAGGCCTATAGGTTATACCCTGTGCTAAGAAGTAATCATACAATTGTTTAATTAATGCTCATAATTACCCTATGACAAAGTAGGGGGTATTATCCCCTTTATACCAATGAAAGCACTGACCCACAGAAAGATCATGTAACTTGCCCAAGGTCATACTGCTAGATGGTATTGGAGCCAGGATATGAATTCAGGTCTGTTGAACCTCAAAGTCACCCTGTTGAATTCTGCATTTATATGGCCTCCCATCACCTCATTCTGATAAAAATTATATGATGAACTAATTGCCTTTCATTATAAAAAATAAGGGTTCAGGAAAGGGTGCATGGTTATAGTGTTAAAATGGAGGCTTTAAAAGATATTACCAGGAGAATATCTTCATGGCTTTAGAGTTGCAAATATTTATTGAATACAGGAAGTGTGGAAATGCTAAAAGAAGAAAATCCAATAAAATTAGGCTCTATCAAACTAAAAGAATCCCTGTATATCAAAAAGAGCAGAGAAAAAAAATAAGCAAGCCAAAATTCTTGGGGAAAATATTCACCAAAACAATATATTTTGATGCAGAACTTTATATCTGGAATATAAGGATTTATAAATAACTCCTATAACCTAAAAAGTAAGAATATAAAACAAGCAAATAAAAATTAGGCAAATAATTTAACAGGCACTTCATAAGGATAATATATGAATGGCCAAAAAGAGACATGAAAAAATGCTCACCAGATACATGGTCAGGGAAATACACTTTGAAACCATAATGATACCACAACACACCTGTTAGAATGACTAACATTTAAAAGACTTCAAATATCAAAGTGCTGAAAAAGATGTAGAGTGCCCACACCTCTCATACATTCTTGGGGGAAGTCTATTTGGAAATATGTTTGGCAGTTTCTTGAAATATTAAACATACTATTTACATATCACCTAGGAAATCCATATCTTGATAAGTATAAAAGAGAAATTGAAACATATGTCTACAGAAAGACTTGAACACAAATGTTCATGGCAACTTTATCTGTAATAGCCCCAAACTGAAAACCACCTCAATGTCCATCAACAGAATAATGGTGAACTGCTATATGTACACATTGGAATGCTAGTTAATGACTAAAAAGAAACTATTGGTACACATAACAACATGGACTCATGCTGATTAGGGAAAAAAACTAAATACAAGGAACTTCCTAAGGTGTAATTCCATTTATATTATATCCTAAAAAAATAAAACTAACCTATGATGAAAATAAAAACAGAAAAGCCTTTGTCTCCACAGTGGACGGAGAAATTGACTGGGAAGAAACAAAAGGGGACATTCTAAGGTGATGGAAATTTTCTATATCTTCATGAGGTTGTGGGTTACACAGGTGTAAGCATTTGTCATAAAATTGTACACTAAATATTGGTACATTTCATTGTATATAAATTTAACTTAAGTCAAAGGTGTGTGTGTGTGTGTGTGTGTGTGTGTGTGTGTAAGGATTACTGAAAAGTGAGCTTTAAAATCAGACAAACTTGGGTTGAATTCCGGTCCCATTCTATAACATATACCATGAGTATTTATTCACTGAGCCTCTGTTGTATGTCAGGTACTGTTCTCTTTGCTGGGGATCAGCAGTGACTAAAATAGACAAAAAACACTGCACTCAAAAAGTTGTTTGGCTACTTTGCTATGGGTAAAGAATAAGTCACTGGCCCTAGCTGGTTTTGCTCAGTGGGTAGAGCGTCGATCTTCAGACTCAAAAGTCCTGGGTTTGATTCCAGTCAAGGGCACATGCCCAGTTTGCAGGCTTGATCCCCAGTAGGGGACGTGAATGAGGCAGCTCATCAATGATTCTCTCTCATCATTGATGTTTCTCTCTCTCTCTCTCCCTCTCCTTTCCTCTCTGAAATCAATAAAAATATATTTTTTAAAAAGAATAAGTCACTGAAGAATTTTCATAAAGGGAATACTGTGATTCAATTTGCATTCTCAAAAGATTATGCTCGTCCCTGTTCAATAAATGATCACTTATCACTGGTGTGGCCTTAGGTAAGTCACTTTACTTCTGAGCTTTATCTTTGTTTTAAAACTGGGAAAAATATTAATGCCTATCTCAGGGATTATCATAAGAATTATGGAAATATAGGTAGCAATTGACATTTAGAAGATACTCAGTAGCTATTATTATGATCTACCCTGAGATAATTATTTCTACTCCATTATATTAATTGTTAAACTTCATTACTTCAGTGGCAGTCATAAAAGAGAAAATGCATTTTTTAATGATCTGAGTGATCATCTGGGGAAGCCAATATGAAGGAAATCTCTCAAAGTTCACCCTGTTCTAATATTATGTATCCTGGAATTGGTCATCAAACCACTAAAGCAGGAACAAAAGGAATTGCCCATGGGGAATAATCTCATCTTTGGGGTTCTCTAGAGAAAATGTAAATATTCTGTAATTTTCTGTGTGAAAATCACTATGTTTGAGTGGTGAGCCTCCTTAATAAGGAGACAGTAATAAGTTCCAAGACTGAAGGAAGTCAGGGAAGGGAGGTTCTTTAAACATTCCTCAATCAGTCCTCATACCAGATTATATATTAAAATCACCAGAGGAACTTGAAATATATTATAGATCTGTGACCATACTCTAGATCTCCTCAATCAGACTGTCTGGGAGGGACATTTGTACTTTTAAAAAAGAAGAAAATAACTCTTTAAGATGATTTTGATATACTCAAGGCCTTGACCAATATACAGAACAACTGTTCAAGGGCAAACTTCTCCCTCCTTAATGGAGAAACTGAGACCAAACAGAGAAGAGGGAACTAAATCATGATTCACACAATAGTTAGTGGTTAAACTTTTGCTCTCATACCCATGTCTTGCCACATTTTCCATGTTCTCTCCATGCAATAAGGATTTATATGGCTGGTGGTAAATACAAAATTCAGAATACAAAGTCTGTTTTAGAGTTCTGAGGAAGATATCAAAGAAAATAAATGGCTGGTGCTCTGTCTCTCTTTTACTCCTCAAAACACTCTTCTAATCTGGATATTGTTTTCTCCATTTTGATAGATGAGGGAATGAAGGCCCAACAAAGACAAGTTAACCTGGCCAAGACCGCCAAGATAGTGGAAGAGCCATGATTCAAGTCACATCTGAATGCATCCAGAGTGTATACTTTCTTTTCAAAAGTATATATTTTTATTGATTTCAGAGAGGAAGAGAGAGATAGAAACATCAATGATGAGAGAAAATCATTGATCGGCTGCCTTTTGCACACCCCACAATGGGGACTGAGCCTGCAACCCCGGGCATATGCCCTGACCAGTAATCGAACAATGACCTCCTGGTTCATAGGTTGATGCTCAACCACTGAACCATGCCAGTGGGCCCAAAGTGTGTACTCTTAACCACTATACCATGCCACTATCCTGGTTTGGAACTTTGGACTGGCAATCTTTCACTAATTTCTGATTTTCAATACACTGGATAGGCTGAAGCTATGTATAAGTGGATTTCTGGCCTGTAAGATGAGCTATCTTTGCTTCTTATGCAGAGAAGTTCCACACAAAGAAATACTGATCTTCAACTGAGGAAGGATAGAGACCAGCTTGTATCTAAACCCAACAAAGGTGTCTGTGAACTGCCTTTTTGCTTTCTTGAGTTTGTTTGTTGGTTTCTCCCTCCACTCTGGTACCCAAAAGGAGTGTTCTTCATCTTGGACCAACATACAGCAAAGGGAGACCAGAACAGACTTAGCTCAGCTTACCTGTAGTCAGGTCCATAAATCTAGAGACTGCACCTGGGACTCAGGTTTCTTGACAGTGACAAAGTTAGGTTGGAAGATTGGGGTAAACCCAGTAATAGCCTGGGTTTTCTAGCTAGAGGCCTGCAGCCAAGCAGGTATCATGCCAGGGGCATGGCCAGATGCTGCTTCTTTAAAAATTATAGCAGAGTGTTTGTGGAAAGCCAACAGTATGGCATCTTATTGAGGATAAAGAGAATGCTTTTGAATATTATGTGTATTCTAATAGAGTACAAGCTATAAAATGGATGCAGACAAGGGAACCAGCAGAAATGAGACAAAATGAAAATGGCCTTAAAGGAAGTACAACACACAAGTCATCTTTATTTCCATTTCCTGCTGCTGAAATCGTGGTGATTATATGAATTTTTGGGTTTAAACTGTGTCTTTCCAGGTTCTTTGTGAAGCTAATGTGGTATGGATGGTAGGAGAATTATAATTAGAAGACAAAAGAGAAATGCCTTAGTCTCTTCCTTAGAGGTCAGGGACATGGGTTTCACTCTCAGCTCTGCCACTGACTGAATGCACAACCTTGTGCTAGTCATTTCTTCACTCTTTGTATCAATATTCTAACATAAAGGAATGAAGGGATTAGATTAGATCACTGGATTTCAAACTATGTTCCTCTGAACTGCATATGAATCAATGTTATACACCACATTCAGAAAACAAAGGATAAACTTTACATGATCATTTCAACCAACATATGTAAAGAAAACACTATACAAAAAGGAACATGCATTTATGATAAAAATCTCAAGAAAGTGGGAATAGACATAACACACCTCAACGTAATAAAAGCCATATATGGCATACTGACGGCTAATATCATCCTCAATGGTAAAAAGCTGAAAGCTTTTACTCTAAGATCAGGAATAAGACAAGAATGTTCACTCTTTTCACTTTTATTTCACACAATCTTAGAAGTCCTAGCCACAGCAGACAAGGAAAAATAAATAAAAGGTGTCCAAATTGGAAAGGAAGAAGTAATGAGACCATGTATAGAAAACTCCATCAAAGACTCCACCGAAAAAACTATCAGAACTAATAAATGAATGAAGTATAACTGAGGATACAAAATTCATATACAGAAATATTTTGCATTTCTATACATGAATAATGAACTATAAGAAACAAATTAAAATACAGTCCTATTTATAATTGTAGCAAAAAATAAAACACGTAGTAATAAATTTAAACAAGGAGATGAAAGACATGTACTCTGAAAACTGTAAGACATTGATGAACAAAAACTTAGGTAACATAAATAAGTGGAAAGAGGCCAAGCTAATGGATGGAAGAATTAATGTTTCTAAAATGTCCATACTACCCCAAAAAATCTACAGATTCATTGCAATCCCTATCAAAATACTGATGGCATTATTTCACAGAACTAGAATAATCCTAAAATTTTTGGAGCCATTAGATATCAAATATCCAAAGCAATCTTGAGAAAGAAGAGGTAGGTTTCATACTTCCTGATTTCAAACTATATTATAAAACTATAGTAATCAAAATAGTATGGTACTAGCAAAAACAGACACATAAACCAATGGACATAATAGAGAATAAACAATGACAAAAAGACAGTCTCTTCAATAAATAGTGTTGAGAAAAATGTACAGCTACATGCAAAAGAATGAAACTGAATCACTTTCTTACAATATATATGTATAAATAAACTACAAATAGATTAAAAACTTACATATAAAACCTGAAACCATAAAACTCCTAGAAGAAAAGATAATCAGTAAACCCTTTGACACTGATTTTAGCAATATTTTTTGGGATGTGTCTCCTCAGGCAAGGGCAACATAAACAACAATAAACAAATGGGACAACATCAAATTGAAAAGCTTTTGCGCAACAAAGGAAACCATCAGCAAAACAAAAAGACATCCTACTGAAGATTGGAGAAAATATTTGCACAGATAGATCTGATAAGAAGTTACTATCTGAAATATATAAAAACTCATATAATCCTATATAATAAAAAGCTAATATGCAAATAGACCAAACAGCAGAACAACTGAATAACTGAACAACCAGTTGCTATGACATGTGCTGACCACCAGGGAGAGTGCGCAGAACATGGCAGGTGTCAGCAGCAGGCGGCAGAGCACAGAACATGGCAGGCATCAACCACAGCAGGATGGTGGAGCAGGTGAATGGGGGCACCAGACCAAGGCGGGTTGCCAGTCGCTGTTATCAGGGTGAGCCTCTGGTGGTTACTGAAAATTCTTTGCTCCTGCACACTGTGGTCCCACCCGGCACTCGCACCTGCTGCTGGCACCAGCCCCACTCACACCCGCTGCCAGTACCAGAGCTGCTGGCGATGGCCCCGCTTTCACCCATAGCCGGAGCTGGAGCCACCGCCCACACCCACTGCCAGCACCTGGTGCTGGTCCCAATTGCTTGGCACAGGCAGTGGGTGCGAGCTGTGGCAGCCAGCCCTGATCGCCCCTGAGGGCTTCTCCACAACCCCCTACTCCTGAGGGGTGATTGGGGCAGCAGCCGCTGCTCACACCCGCTGCTGGAGCCGGCCCCAATTGCTTCACACCATCAGCAGGTGTGAATGGGGCCAGTGCCGTCAGTGTGTGGAAGCAGCAGCTGTGGGAGTGGGGCTGCTGGCAGACAGGGGACCCGGGCCATGGTGGGAGGGGCTGGGCAGGGGCACAGAGGATGGGACAAGACCTGCCCCTGTGCCCACTGCAGCCTTGGAGCCCACAGTTCCTTTCAAGGTACATAAATTCGTGCACTGGGCCCCTAGTTCAATATAAAAGAAATGAATAATCTGATAAAAAATTAGTAGAGACATTTTTCCAAAGAAGATGTACAGATAGCCAAAAGACACATGAAAAGATGCTCAACATCACTAATCATCAGGGACATGCAAATCAAAACCCCAATGAGATATCATCTCACACCTGTCAGAATGGCTATTGTTAAAAAGACAACAAATAAGAAGTGTTGCCAAGGATATAGAGAAAATGGAACCTTTGTGCACTGTTGGTAGGAATGTAAATTGGTGTGGTCACTATGGAAAACAGTAAGAAGGCTCCTCAAAAATTTAAAAATAGAACTACCATACTATCCAGCAATCCCACTTCTGTGTATTTATCAAACAAAATAAAACCCATTAATTTGAAAAGATATATGCACTTCTATGTTCACTGAAGCATTGTTTACAATAGCCATGATATGAAAACAATATAAGTATCCATCAACAGATTAATAGAATATGTGGTATATATACAATGGGATATTAATCAGCCATAAAAATAGAATGAAATCTTCCTATTTGCAACATCATAGATGGACCTAGAATATATTCTTCTACGTGAAATAAGTCATACAGAGAAAGACAAATGCCATATGATTCCACTTATATGTAGAATCTAAAACAAAACAAGCAAAACCCCCCACACACAAAAAAAAAAACCACAAAAACAACAACAACCAGAAGTAGACTCATAGGTACAGAGAACAAACTGTTGCCAAAGGGGAGGGGTGTGAGGGATGGGAAAAATAAATGAAGGGGATTATAAAATAAGTAAGTCATGAGGATGGAATGTACAGCATAGGGAATATAGTCAGTAATATTGTAATAACTCTGTATAGTGACTGATGATTACTAGACTTATTACAAAAACTTTGTAAGGAATATTAATATTGGATAACTATGTTATACAACTAATATAATACTTTATGTCAACTATACTCAATTTTATAAAATAATAAAAAGGAAAAGAGAGCAAGAGAGTGATCAGCTCCCATCTAATCTACCACATCAGAATTCGAGAAATCATTACAAGACACAGAGTCTCTTCAAAGAGAAGACTGGAAGCATTATTCAAGCTAATTATAAAGCTTTGAAGTGAGGAGAAACAATTAATATTTCCATAATACAATATCAAAATGCACAAATGATTTCATGGCATTCAAAAAGACTTGACACAGCTACTGGGTACTATTTAGCAGAAAGGTAGATGAAGAATGAGCAGGCACAGAAATAGACTTATTTTTCACTTCCAGATTAGATTTATCTTCAACTCAAGACAAAGAAAACAGATGGGAGTTAAATGTTCAGCTGCCAGAAATAGAATCCCCTTTTGACTTTCTTGGCACATAGTAAGAACTCAATAAATATGTCCTCATGGTTCAGATAATGTTCCAAATCACACACTGGTAGGAACATTAAACTCTTTCAGGCCCCCAGACTCCTTTTTTCATGAGTCATGAAATACCTACTCTGAAATTCTGTGCATCTATTAGAACCCCACTCTTGACAAGAGGCTCTGACCACTTCCATTGCTGAACAGCTCTCAGCAGTTTAGGGAACAAATTACCTTGGAAAGAGTTCATAAATGTCCCTACACATATGCCTTAGAGGTTATTGTTGCCTTGCAATGGCTAGCCAATCCCCACATACATGCCTCCCTGGAGACATGCAGCCAAAGTGACTCCCATGGCCTGGCCTAGTGTATGCCTCTGGCCTTTTCTGGATCCCCACCTCACCACAGCAGTGCTCACCTACACAAAACCCCTTGGTACTTGCTGCATACTAACTTGGATTGTTGGACTTATTTTCTATGCAGTATCTGACCTCCCTTATTATACTGTATACCCCATGGGAATAAGGAGAAAACAAATCAAATAGAATCTTCATAGTTGGTGTTTTGCTTATACAAATTCCTATTTAACTTGTCTTATTTCTTTCATATCCATTAATTTCTGATGAATGTTTAAAGTGTTTTAAAAAGGAATGTGATTAACTGGAAAGTTGTTATAGGTCTTTGAATTTGGTCAGGATCAACTAGGTATGCCTCAATTTCATCATCTGTAAAATGGGGATAGTGATACTCCACTCACTCATACATATTTTCAACAAATACTTGTTGAGCAACTACTCTCAACCAGACTGGGGGCTTGGATTTAACTGATAAAATAAATTTAAATAAACACAACTATATCTTAAATATCTAGTATATAAGGAGACTTAAAAATTAAATAAATAATGTCCACCAAGGATGATGTATTACTTGATAGGGAAGTTGCAAGAATGCTACAGAAACATGCAGCAGTAGTGAATGCAGTTCTAACATAATCTGTAGAGCAAGAAGGCTTCATTGAGGATGAGGACAGACCTACAGCAGAAGTGGGGTTGAGAGAGTTTTTTAGGCAGGCAAATAGCAAATGCAAACAAAGGATATGGGGTCTGAACAAGTTTAATTCTAGATCAGAAATCAGCTAACGATGCTCCAAGGACCAAATCTGGCCCACCACATTTTTATCTATGGCCTGCAAGGTAAACATAATACCTAGCTCTTCAAGAGCCCATACATTTTAGTAGAATCTGAGTCTATTTGAAACTGGGAGTTTCTAAATATCCAGAGGACTGATCAATGCCTTAGATATAAGGGATGCAGTGGATATTTCTACTTTCTTCTGCCATAGAACATTTCAGACATCAAACAATATGTAGTTCCACTCATCTTAGGAGGCAAGAACAATAATATACAGTTTGGGATGGGACTAAACCTCCAGAGTAGAGGCCTGCTTTTCCATAAATATCTGACCCTTAACCTGAGGAATTCCCACTATGAGCCAAGTTGTTTGTCCTATTGAAGAAAGAACTGCTAGAGAGTATGCTGTTTCTTTGACCTGAATGCCCTTCCCAGGCCACGCCTCTCACCTCTACCACTTTTGTTCATCAGGTCATCATTTGGATGTTAGTTTTCTTCAGAAGACTTCCTTAACTCCTCTTTCAGGCTGTGTTAGGGGCCTCTGCTCCATGTTTCCTGTTACCATCTATGTGCTCTACTCACTTGTATCTATATCTCCTTTAGAGCAGCAGCAGCATTAATTTACTAACCACTCTATCCCCAGTGCATAGTACAGTGCTTTGTACAAAGGATGCACTCGGAAAATGTTTGTTAAATTAACGAAGGAACAAATTAATGAATGCTAGGATACAATGTGTACAGTCAAGGTATGGAACAGGTAGTCACCCACTACATTCATCTTGGAGCCCAATTTTATTGAAAAGGTAGTTTCCTACATTTTTTCACCAATCATCATACAAATGGACCTAATGTATGAAGTATCACTAGGAGCAGGGAGGTTCTAGAATGATTTAAGAAAACTCAGGGCTGGGCACATAATTTGTGGGGCCCAGTGCAAAATGAAAAAGCAGTGTGTTACTGGTTCAAAAATTAAGAATTTCAAGATGGTTACAGAATAGCATTAAACCAAGCACAGATCACACACCCATAAAGCCAGCCCTGAAGAGATTCTTAGAGACCAGAAGTCTCTTTTATGTTCATAGCTAACTAAAGAATACACTAAAGAAGAGTTGTTTTAGCATGGATGGACCAAAAGGATATTATGCTAAGTAAAATAAGTCAATCAAGAGAAAGACAAATATTACATAATTTCATTTACATGGGAAACCTAAAGAACAAAATAAATGAACAAGTAAAAATAAAACAGACTCATAGACTCTGAGAACAGACTGATGACTGCCAGAAAGGGTGGGGGTTGAGGGGCTGAGTGAAAAAGGTGAAGAGATTAAGAAGTACAAATTAGTTACAAAACAGTCACAGGATGTACAGCTTAGGGAACACAGTCAGTAATATTGTAATAACTATGTATGGTACCATGTGGGTACTGGAAATATCAGGGGAATGCTTTGTAAAGTATATGATTGCTTAGCCATTATACTGTACATCTGAAACTAATACAAAACAATGCTAAATGTAAATTGCAATTGAAAAATAAAATTTAAAGTTCTTTACAAAACAGAAATTTTAAAAAGAAAGAGCTGTTCTTATTTTTGGTATTTTGATAAATGGAAGATTTTTTTAAAATAAATTTTGATGGTTCAAGTTTATCAATCATTTTCTTTGTGATTTCTGCCTGTCTACTTCTTGCAAGTTCTTACTACTATTACACAGTAATAGGATGTAAAGGCAAAAATTAATTGTGCATAAGGGAGATATCACTTAATTTCTTAACAAAAAGTTGCTAAGACAATAACTTATAAACCAAATCACAAGGGGGGATATTCATTGCTTGCACACTTGTTAGGAAATATCATCTATTGTAAAATTCAGGGGACTTTTCTTAACTATGCAATCCTACTGGGTAATAATTCAAATTTATTAAAACTTACAAGTGAAGAAAAAGTGAAAATAAATTTACTTCCTTTCTCCTTCTCTTCTCTTTTTATTTCTGTTTTTCCCCCTTCTTTCTTCCCCTCTCCTTCCTCCCTCCTTTCCTTCATTCTTTCATGGACTAAAATACCTTCTCTATGAGTCCTGATTAAGTGCTGGCACTGTTCAGGTTACAGTGAAGACAAAGCAGAAAAAGATATTGTCCCATTAAGCAGGGAAGATCATGAGGCTGGCTATGACATGCAAATAATGAGAAACAATAGCAAAGCAGACACTATACTGAAAGTAAGCAAAAGTACAGAAAAAAAAGAGGAAAGCAGGCTGAAATCTACCTAAGACATAATGCTTAAAAGCTGATTCCTAAAAGGGGAGTAGGCAATATCTAAACAGAGGGCCACTAAGTATCTTCAGACAGAGGAAAGATTGTATGGACATATAAATAAGTTGTAGAAATAATGTATGTGTTTATTGTTTGTTTGCCCACTCAGAATATAAATCTATTAAGAAAGTTACTTTTGTCTCTTTTGTTCACTGCAGTATAGTCTCTATACAAAAACATCCACTGAATGGATGAATGTTATATTCTGGAATTATAAGCATTTTGATATGACTGAGAAAAAACAAGGATGATGGGAGCTAAAACTGGCTAGAGAGAAAACAAACTGAGCTAAGAAGTTGTATAGGCAACAGGGAGCCATTGAAAGACTCTGAAAAGTGACATGGTCAACTAACTGTGTGTTAGAAAATGTATTCTAAAGTAAGGGTGCTGGGGGTGGAAAAGGTAGAGGAGGAGGGTTGACTGGAGGTAATGAGGCCTTTTTGATTAATGCCATTATCGATGATTGAGATAATGAGAGCATGAACTAAGGTAGTGGTGGGAATGGAGAGGAGATCGAAGGAGCAAACTCAAGAGAACTTTGCGATGGAACAGAATTGGTGGAAGGTGGGTGACAGAGAAACATCTAGGCTGACTTACATATTTCTGATTTATTTGGTGGTATTACAAAGATGTGAAATACATGAGGCAGAGCCATATGAGGAGGAGGAGGATCAATTAGGACACACAGTCTCAACATAGCAATATAACTTGTATAATGCCTGCAAAATAAAATAAGTTTGTAAAATTTGTGAGAAGATAGCACAGTGTGTTTTCCATTGCTAGCATCATTTTCCTATAAGAGCACTGGCTTCTGAACCCAAAATGCAATGTATTAGGGATGCCTTTTAATTAGCACATTACTACAACATACTGGAGAGCTGATAGCTTGTCATTGCTCTCATGTATAACCAGCAACAGGAAACTAAATTTGAAATTCTAACACCAGTGAAAAACCCAAAAGCCACATGACTCAGTGCCTATATTCATACATGCATTATGCTTTTTTGGCAGGCAAGTCACCCAAGCAAATCAATCAAGCCAGTTTTTGACTGGCTGATTCACCAGCCATAGTGGCTATGCATATGAATGGCAACAATGTTGAACTAAAATAAATGAAAGTTTCACAGATCTGAGTTCATGTGCATGTGCATGTGCCGGAGTCAAGGCCATCTCATGCCATAATGCCAAAATGGAGAGAAGGAAAGAAAATCTACACCTTTGAGCACTAATTATGCTTTGGCCAATTTACACCTTCCACTCTCATTTAATCTCCACAGCAAGCTTAACTGACTGGAAGATTGATACAATCTGTTAAATTTTAAATTTCATGAGGGAAGGGAGAGTGTTTTACTCATCATTATATCCATAGTTCCAAGCACAGTGCCTGGCACATGGTTTTAACTCAATAAGTTTTTTTTTTTTATTTAATAGAGAGAGGGAAGGAGGGTGGGCCTCAAACCCTTTTTTACAGTGAGTCAGGCAGCTGGGATTTGTATGTTCTCCCTGCCATAGCCAATGCTATGTCTATTCTCCTATACTGTTCCTCTCAATTAAATAGGTGGGGGAGAAGAGGAACAATGTGTTCCTCTGTCTAGGGTTTGGTAGGCTACGAAAACAGTGACATTTCGGATGTTTCTACAAACAACCTTCCCTGAAAGCCTTTGACACAGAGCTTGCCACAATGCTTCTAGTTCAAGAGTGTTTCCACTGTATTACTATGCTATACATCCAAGATTAATAGAATAATGTTGGGGAGAGAATCGAAGATGGCGGCATAGGTAAACACCGGAGACTGCTGCCGCAAACAACCACTTCAAAAATACAACTAAAAGACGGAACGGACATCACCCAGAACCACAGGAAGGCTGGCTGAGGAGAGACTCTTCAACTAGAAGGAAAAACAACAGCATTACAAGGCTCAGAAGAGGTGCAGTGTGGACAATTTAAAGGTACGGTGGTGCGGTGGTGCGCGCGCAAAGCGGGATGGTGGCTGAGGGCTTGGTTGTCGTTTTCAATCAGGAGGGAGTCTCAGACTCTGGGCTACAGATCCAGGCTAGTCTCTAGGGACCCAGACTCAAACGGGAGAAGTGGGACTGTCTGGCTACGGTCCCTCCGAGGTTTGCAGCGGTTGCTGGGACAGAGAGGCAGAGCCTCTGGGGACGGACTGAGAGCAGCCATAACTGCTCCCTCCCCCGCCCTGTTGATCCCGCCCCGCCCAAGCCCTGCGCAGAGCCATTTGCTGGATTGCTTCAGGCAAAGGCTAGATTAGCACCTCCCCAGAGGACTGAAGTTTTCCACACAGCTGATTCTCACAGCCAGTCGGCCTGGTGGTCAAATCCCTCTAGTATTAACTACAACAATTAAGGCTTAACTAGAACAAGACTGCGCACAAAGACCACAAGGGGGTGCACCAAGAAAGCATAAAAGATGCGGAGACAAAAAAACATGACAGAAATGGAGGATATGGAGCTAAAAATCGCAATTTTTAGGGCTTGCAATAAACTTGAGCAGAGCCTCACGAAAACTAATGAGACCCTCGATGCTACGATAAAGAAATTAGAAAGTAAGCATACACGGACTGAAATAAAGAATATTATACCCAATAGCAGACCAGAGGAGCACAAGAATCAAACCAAAGATTTGAAATTCGAAGAAGCAAAAAACACCCAACTGGAAAAGCAAAATGAAAAAAGAATCCGAAAGTGTGAAGATAGTATAAGGAGCCTCTGGGACAGCTTCAAGCGGACTAATATCAGAATAATAGGAGTGCCAGAAGATGAGAGACAGCAAGATATTGAAAACCTATTTGAAGAAATAATGGCAGAAAACTTCCCCCACCTGGTGAAAGAAATGGACCTACAGGTCCAAGAAGCGCAGAGAACCCCAAACAAAAGGAATCCAAAGAGGACCACACCAAGACACATCATCGTTAAAATGCCAAGAGCAAAAGACAAAGAGAGAATCTTAAAAGCAGCAAGAGAAAGAGACTCAATTACCTACAAGGGAATACCCATACGACTGTCAGCTGATTTCTCAACAGAAACTTTTCAGGCCAGAAGGGAATGGCAAGAAGTATTCAAAGTGATGAATACCAAGAACCTACAACCAAGATTACTTTATCCAGCAAAGCTATCATTCAGAATTGAAGGTCAGATAAAGAGCTTCACAGATAAGGAAAAGCTAAAGGAGTTCATCACCACTAAATCACTATTATACGAAATGCTGAACGGTATCCTTTAAGAAGAGGAAGAAGAAAAAGGTAAAGATACAAATTGTGAACAACAAACATGCATCTGTCAACAAGTGAATCTAAAAATCAAGTGAATAAATAATCTGATGTACAGAATGAACTGGTGATTATAATGAATCAGGGACATAGAAAGGGAATGGACAGACTATTCTTGGGGGGGAAAGGGGAGTGGAGATGCGGGAAGAGACTGGACAAAAATCGTGCACCTATGGATGAGGACAGTGGGTGGGGAGTGAGGGCGGAGGGTGGGGCGGGAACTGGAAGGGGAAGAGGAACAAATGTAATCTGAACAATAAAGATTTAATTTAAAAAAAATAGAATAATGTTGGATTTAAACTGTAATTGAAAATAAATAAATAAATAAATAAATAAATAAATAAATAAATAAATGTTAATAAGTAAAATAGAGGAGCAGTGAAATAGTGAAATGATGGTCCATTAAACTTATGGAATACTTGTAGCTGTTAAAATAATTATCTAAATTTTAGTTGATTAACACAAAAATGTGTTCATAACATAATTGTTAGTAAAAGAGACATACAAAATTTTAAAAAGTATTTCTACTTCTACCAATACACCTTCAGGGGAAAGTTTTGTTCCCACAAACACCAACTTGTCCCACAATATTTGCTAGTGACCAGTGTACTTGGAAATTGACAGATCACTTCTAAACTGACACTTATCTACTTGACTCGAGTTTTCACCCAGCCTTTAAGATTCCTCCAAGCTCCCACCTATTATCCACACTTGTTGAAGCAATCAAATCTTATTTTCAAATATGGCAATGAATCAAACATTTTAGGTACTACAGTTGAGGAATTTTAGATAACTATTGCATTTAGATGCTTAAGTAATGATCACATAATAATAAGAATAAAAGTCAACAATCTTGCTTCAGCTACTAACAAATTTCATTGGGTTCATGGTGAACTTATTATCCTACACTTGAAAACTGGAACATTTCTATATACTGCAACCCAGTATATGCAAGTTTTAGCAGAACTGACCACAAAGACCCACCACACCAGTGTTTCCAGGTTACACATAGGACAGGGTATTGCCAAGGGCCCTGAAGTCAAACAGAGATATATTTAATTCCTGGCTCCAGTAGTCATTAACTGTATGGTGTCTGGCAAGTTACTTATCCGAATTTCAAGACCTCAGTTTCCTCGTTGTAAAGTGGGAATAACAGTACCTACCTCTTAGGGAAAGTGATGGAATTAAATAAAATGTTACATGTAAAACACTTAACTCAGTCTATTGCATAGTAAATGCTCATTAAATGCTGAGTGTTTTGAATATAGGAGATGGACAAAAGTAGGTTTACAGTTGTACATATGGAAAATAACACAATAATAATTCAAGACTAAACTCTGTTTCATGTACTCACAACTGTAAACCTACTTTTGTCCACCCCTATATTATCTTGAACACATTAACAGAATCACATGAATCAATGATTAACTTGTATAATGCCTACAAAACTTTTATTTACTTTGTTTACTTCAAGAGGATGCTCCCTTCAAAAGCTTGTATTTTGGCTGTACATATAGACAAATCCATGAGACATAAAGGATTATACCACCTGAATGGTATATATTCAGTAAATGTTTATTCCTGAATGTTATAACTGAATGAAAGGTTCATGTAGGAAGTAGAAGAAACCACCAGAGTTAAAGCATGGAGGTTTTATATAACCAAAGAGCTCATTCAGATAGCAATTCCTGGTCGCAAGCTAGCACAGTGGGCCAGAGGTACCCTACTGCAGGTCCTACAACAGCATGTGAGATCATGAACCCATCTGAAGGGGAAAAGGATAAGGCAACTAGATCATTTATTGACTCTAGGATATAGAGCCCCAAATGGTCATCAGACCCAGTAGTTGCTACTTTCCTTACAGGTGCTTCCTTGGCCTCAGTGGGGGAGGAAGTGAAGAAGAGCTTATGACATGGGCCAGTGCTGGAGTTGAATGCTGAAGCACCATGAATTGGATTGATCCAGAGAAAAAACTGAAGACTGAGCCTACGATTTCCCCTGAGTATCGAAGCCACATCAATAGGTGATTTCAGGGCTAGAAAAAGTAATAGGGGTAAGAGGCCAGGAGTTGAGTGAATACAGAATTGGAGAAGATAGAATAGAGCAAAGTTGAGGAAAACATAAGCTGAAAAGACTATGGTGTTAACAGAACCAGACTGCCAATGTTTCTTTACTGTTAATTGCTATGTACATGATGAGTTGGTTAAAAGAGTCTGAATATGACAGATAATAAATCTAGCTGGTGTCATTCAGTTCATTTTATAATACAAGCTAACTAGAATCCTTTGACCCTCAGAACAAGGGCTCAAGCAAGTCTGCCACCCTGCAGAAGCCAGGTCTCTATAATTCTGCCAAGTCTCTACTCTAAGACCCATTCTCACCTCTCAACACACTTTTCACTGAGATATTATCTCCTCTCCTTCTAAGTCTCCAACTCTTAAATATTTAATAAAGGTTAGGAGAACCCCTCAACTCTGTAGGAATGCTAAGGAAAGAGGGCAAGCTAATAATATGTCAGATTGGCACATATGGGTTACGGACTCTAACAGCTGGGATTTCAGCTACATGTATTAGAGGTTTTTAGCATTCATCACATAGCTCACTTAAATGAGACTGTGAGAATGAGCACATTCTATGTACCAGCATCAGCATGGTGCTAAGCACTATGGAAGACACAAAGATAAGTCAGTTCTAATCCCTGTCCTCATGGAGCTCACTAGTGTGAGCAAGTGCTATGATTATAGCCCTGACTTTCAAACCCTAAATCAGAACATGCAGTGTGACTAAAGATTTACATGCCTCTTCCAGTACCAGATGCAGTCTGGAAAGTAGAGTTTGAAGGCTAAAGGCTGCAGTTTCTGGGACACTCTGATAGTTGTGCCCAGGGACTGGATGAACAAACTTCTTACCTCTATACTTTTTGCAATGATTACTTCAAAGCAACCTTGGCTGATCTTCCAATTGAAGGACAATAATAAAAGGAACAAACTGCCTGTGTTCATGGCATTTCCTTGTATACTGAGAGCGGTCACATGATTATATCCTTTGAGGCTCATAGCAAGCCTGTGACATGTGCAGGGAAGGCATTATTATCTCCATGTTCCAGATTAAGGCACAGACTCAGAAAGGGAGGTTAAATGTCTTGTGCAAAATCACAGACCTAGCAAATGGCAGAGCTGGCTTGAAATCCAGGGTCTCTGATTCCCAGCTCTTCTACTATACCACGGTGTCAAAGTTCCAGAGGACTAGAGAGAAAAAAGCCCTTTAATGTGTATATGACTCTGAGAAGTTTCCTTGGCAGATGTAGGATTTAAACTGGGATTAGAAGAATGGATAGTTCTTTGCCCTCCAGAACCAGAGGAGACAATGAACCTTGGAGAAAGAATGTGAGCAAGTGGAAATGGCAAAAACAACAACAAAAAACAAAAAACCATGGTGGATGACAAAGAACTGAAATCGGTTCAGGAGGGCGGAATAGTTAGAAGAAAGGCTGGGAATGAGGGAAAGAGAAAACTCATGAAGGACTTGACTTTTAGGCTGTGAGATACTCAGGGAAGTAGAGAAGTTTGAGAACAACAAAGAGCAAGATCACTATGCATACTGGGAAGGCAGCAGTTTGACCTAGACAGTAAGTCCTCACTTGTCATTGATAGGTTCTGCAACTTTAAGCTAAATGAAATATAACAAAACCAATTTTTACCATAGGCTAATTGTTGTGAATTTATATAAAGAGATAAATTCCTATGGCATAACCTCAATGTTAAAATAAAATGATATATAGATAAAAGGTATTATTGAAGGACCTGGAGCATAGGAAAACAGGATTTGAGGAAGCTATCTGGAACCTGTTATATTAGATTTTTGGGCCACTGTTCATTAGATACTTCTAGCTCTCTCTGTGTAGGAAAAAAACAACAACCTGGCCTTGCATTCATGGCCATTTACTGGCAACCGTTGTTTTTAGTATGGCCTTTCAACTCTGTATGACCTGTGTTAGGCACAGGATTCAGGAAAGCTCCTAGACCCTGGGGTTCGCTCCAAAGCAAGACCCACTTTCCTGTAACTTCCCAAGGGAATTAGCTTTAATAAATACATTTACTCTATGAACATGTGTGAGAATTTACAATAGTTACCTCTGTTTTCAAGGAAATAAAAATTATTTCTGAGAATATCCTTTAAAAAAGGCCATTGAAAATGGATTAAGGTGGGCTATTAGGAATCAGACAGAATGACATTTTGCATAAAGAAAATGATCACTGCCCTGGTTGGTGTGGCTCAGTTGGTTGTCCCATGCATGGAAAGGTTGGCAGTTAGATTCCTGGTCAGGCCCCAGTCCCTGGTTGTGGGCTTGATCCCAGGTAGAGGCGTGCAGGAGGTAGCCAATTGATGTTTTGCTCTCTCCCTCTCCCTTCTTCTCTTTCTAAAAATCAATTAAGAAAATAAACACATTTGGGATTCATTAAAACTATGGTCCTCTTCTCCATAGTCAATTGGTATAAAAGGTCAGAGTCACAATTTTCTCCAGAGAAAGTTGCTAAAGTTATAATTTTCGTATGGATGGGTTCCACAGATAAAAAGAGGTTTTACAACACTCTACAAAATAGCTTCTTTACAATAGCAAATGTTCAAGCCATTTCAGACATTAACTATGACTCAGTACACCTTTCAAATGCTCAAAATACTAGCAATGAACTCTTTTAACCTGGATATTTGAAATGCAGAAGGGGTTGTTATAGAAGGTCTGTAACTTTGTTCACATGGTGAATACTGGTGCAAAACAATATGCACCATTCTCAGTTCATGCGGTTGGGCTAGTTCCTCTCTTCACCTTTCAAATACAATAAGCACAATTCATTTTCTTGACTTATATTTAGTTTCTCTTTCCCTTAAAGGAATAGTTAAGCTTTCAAAATATAATGTTTTATAAGATGAAGAAAGTATTGAAATATCGTCTGAACCTAGCTCTGGTAAATGGTGGAAACCTTTGCTAACAGTGCACAAACTCTTCAATGATCTTGCCAATGATCTACTACTTAATAGACAAATTGAATCAATCTAAAATTGATGGAGAGTAACTCTTCATATTAAAATAGTGTGGGAAAAAATTAACATTTTGAGATTTTGAACCCAATAAAAATAATTTTCTATTGCAAAAAAAATAAAAAATAAAAAATAAAAAATAAAATAAAATAAAATAGTGTGGGAAAAGATTTCTTTGCACCATAGGTGTTCTAATACACTTCCTCATCAATATCTTATTGACCTTAGTTGGGACTTAATTGGTAAGGAGTTAAATACATATGCACTCAAAATATATTTCCCTGGCCATAGAAAAGCAAGGAAGAATGATGGAGGGGAATACAGAGGAAAAGTGAGAAAGAGGAGCATAGCTACAGATAGAGATGAAGGTGGTAACATATGAACTCTCACTTTGAAATGGCCCCTAATTCTAAGTTACTGCTACTAACCACATGGCACTCAATATCCTTGAGTAAGGTTTAACTTCACTGCAATTGAAGCTGGCTTACAGCTCAAAGACTTAAGTTCTGACAAAAATAAAGCATGTCTTGAAACTGTACTGGCCAAAATGGTTGCCAGTAGCAACATGAGGTTATTTAAATTTAACTGTGAGTTAATTAATATTGAATACAATGAAAATTTCAATTTCTCATTAGGATTAGCCACATTTCAAGTGCTCAATAGCCATATGTGACTAGTATCTACTATATTATATGGTGAAGATATAGAGCATTCCTGTCATCATAGAAGTTTCCATTGCACAGCATTATCCTAAACCGTTATTTCATAGGTGACTTGAGATTTCCATAACACTATTCAGCCCTCTCTCCCTCAGAGCTTGCCTCTGGGTGAATTTAATGTACTTTCTAACCTGATTACTCTCTATGGTCTCACTTCCTGATTCTCTTACAGTTAGAGATTACTTGATGGTTTCAATCAACAGTAATGAAAACAATAGCTAACATTTATTGAGTACCTACTATAATTATACCAGGTATACTTGACTTATATCACATACTCAATCCTTACAACCTATTTTACAGAAGAGGAAACTAAAATATTGAGAGGTGGTATTTTGTCCAAATCACACTGCTGGCAGGCAGCAGACCCAATATTTTAATCTAGGCACCAGAGACATTTATATACCATAATACTGAATGTTTCAGAAGACTGTGAAATAAAGAAATAAAAGACAGATTTTATGTACTTTGAGACCTAACAATTTAATCCAGGAGACTAGGAGACTAATAAAATGAGGTAAATAGTAACCTATTCAAAAAATTGATAAACACTAAGAGATTTCGACCCCATGGTACCGTGCCTTTTCCAACTAGCATGGGACAGGCTTGCTAAATTATATGCTTTTGGGCACAGTATTTTCAGCTACTTTTTAAAAAAAATCTTTATTGACTGATTTTAGAAACATTGATTGTTCCACTTAATTATGTATTCATTGATTGCTTCTTCTATATGCTGTGACTAGGGATCAAACCTACAACCTTGGAGTGTCAGGATGGTGCTCTAACCAGTTGAGCTACCCAGTCAGGGCAAATTATAGGCTTTTGAACAAAAGCTTGTAAAGTGGTAATCCTACCCGCTTAACCTGAAAGTAATGTCAGAGCAGACACAAACATCTACCATTCTTCAGTTTTCTGTGTACAAAAACCTCCCTGTGATGAAATGTCAAGGTCAGACATCTTATCTTCTATGAGAAACCACCCTGGTGGCTGCCTAAAAAGGCTATAGTCACTTAAATGTAGGACGGATTGATGAGACATCACAGGGCTGGAAGTAGACTAGCTGGGAAACCAAAACACCTATATTCCACTATTGGCTCCACCATTGGTCAACAAGCATTACCACGTTGGATGAGTACAGGCTTCTTTCTAGGTCTTAGTAGGCCCATCAGTAAAATGAGACAGGAGTACTCTAGACTAGAGATTTACAAGTTTGAGTACATATCTGACTTTCAAGAGGGTAAGGAGGCTAGCATATTTGCCCATCATTTGTAGATTCTCCTTTTCCATCTCCATTTCCACAATGGGCCTTTTCACTTGTGATAAAAGAGATAGACCCCTTGAGCATCCTGAATTTTATCATGGAGCAGTCTTGCAGACTAAAGTCTTCTGAGTACTAAACAAAAAAGGAAGAAGGAATTAAGAATGACAGATTTGTAGTTACAAAATAATCATGGGGCTATAAAGTACAGCATATGAAATATAGTTAAAAATATTATAGTAAATATGTATGGTACACATTGGGTACTGGAAAATCAGCAGTGAAATAAGAGGAAGTGTAAACTTGAGAACAGATGAAACAAGCTCCTAGACACAGTTCTGGAAGAAAGTACTATTATTTTCAAACTGACAGATGCATAAATCTTAAAAGTCACAGCAATAGCCAAGTGAGGGGCAATGTACATCAGAAAGAAAAAAATAAATGTCCAATGCAAAAGAGGAAGGAAAGGGCATGCCTAAGGTAGGACTTGGTTTTTTTCATCTCTGTACACCAAGGCCTAGCACAGTACCTGGTATATAAAAGTTACCCAAGAAATGCTGAGAGACCTATTCAACTACACGAAGACCACAGCTTGGAATAATCATACATGCAGAGGGAGCCACAAGCTGTGGATTGCTAATAGCTCCAATGAAGGTATTCAGAGGCAGTCACAGTGTCTAACATTGTGCTGCACCAGAGACTTGGAGTTATAGCAGATCTACCTAATACAGCTTCTGCACAGCAAAAGAAACTATCAACAAAATGAAAAGGGAGCCCACTGTATGTAAGAACATATTTGCTAATGATACATCCGATAAGGGGTTACTATCCAAATATATAAGGAACTCATACAACTTAATGAAAGGAAGACAAACAATCCAATTTAAAAATGGACAAAGGACCTAAATAGACACTTCTCCAAAGTGGACATACAGAAGGCCAAGAGACATATGAAAACATGCTCAAAGTCACTAATTACCAGAGAGATGCAAGTTAAAATGACAATGAAGTATTACCTCACACTTGTCAAAATGGCTATCATCAACAAATCAACAAATTACAAGGTTTGGGGAGGATGTGGAGAAAAAGGACCCCTGGTGTACTGCTGGTGGAAATTCAGACTGGTGCAACCATTATGGAAAACAGTATGGAGTTTCCTCAAAAAATTAAAAAATGGAACTGCCATTTGACCCAGTAATCCCACTTCTAGGAATATATCCTAAGACACCTGAAACACCAATCAGAAAGAATATATGCACCCCTATGTTCATAGCAGCACAATTTACAATAGCCAAGATCTGGAAACAGCTAAAGTACCCTTGTTGCGGGGTGGACAGGAGTCAATGGTGAGGGGTGGATTGATTTCAATGATGCAGGGTGACTGGAGGTCAATGAGAAAAAAAGAAGACATCTGTAATACATTCAACAATAAAGATAATTTTTTTAAATGACCCTACATGGAAATTCCCTATTATGCTGTTTTCTGAGTACAATTGCATGAGAAATGTTGGTACCCAAACAGGCTAAAAGAGTTTGAAAGTGTCTCAAGGTTTTGCCAAAGGTTACTCTGGACAAGTGGGGACTCTGAGCAGAACCTGCATTGACCCAAATGTGCCTACTTCCAGCTGTGAGTCCAGCTGAGAGTCCATGAGAGTCAAGTCTCTGGGGGAAAACAATCAAATATCTCCCCCAAACCTAGGAAAATGTTTTTCTAAAATATAAGTGATAACTGAATGTGGTTACCAATTTATCAAACCTGGTCTTAAATAAATGAAATAATTACCCAGACTATTATTGTTTAAAAATAAATAAGTAGTAAATTAGAATACCATTTCCTCAATAAAATGATTAGCATTAGAATAATCTTATAAGGAGAGACTATTATTTTTCTGATGAATAAAAGTCCTGTGGTCAAAAAATTAAATATAGCCTTTTTTCCTACAACGTGTCTTCAGAGATTAAAAAAAAAAAAGACTGTTGCATTATATGGTCTGTATAGATACCATATAACTTGACTACCTGAAAAAAATTAGCACTTTGACCATAGCTAAGATTTGGAAACAGCCTAAGTGCCCATCAGCAGATGAATGGATTAGAAAACTGTGGTACATCTACACAATGGAATACTATGCTGCTGTAAAAAAAGAAGGAATTCTTACCTTTGCAACAGCATGGATGGAACTGGAGAGCATTATGCTAAGTGAAATAAGCCAGTCAATGAATGAAAAAAACCACATGATCTCACTCATTTATGGATAATAAAGACCATTATAAACTGATGAACAAAAATAGATACAGAGGCAGAGCAGCATCGAACAGACTGTCAAACTACACCGGGAAGACCGGGGAGGGTTGGGGGAGGGTGGGTAAGAGATCAACTGAAGGACTTGTATGCATGCATATAAGCATAACCAATGGACACAAGACACTGTGGGGTAGGGGAAGCCGGGGGAAGGTCAAGGGGGAAAAAAAGGAGACATATGTAATACTCTTTGTAACACTTTAAGCAATAAAACAAAATTTAAAAATAAAAAATAATAAAATAAAAATTAGCACTTTGTTTATAATCAATTCTTGAATCTGCAGGCTGTATATACATTTACTTATTTTATCCTTAAAACAACCAGACAACTAGGTACCTTATTATACCTAGTTGAGAGGTGAGAAAAAGAGGCATAGAGATGCTGAGGAATTCACCAACAGTTATATGCCTTGAGATAAGATTCAAACCCAAACAGGCTAGCTCCAGAGCCTGTTCTCTTAAACACTATTAGTTTATGCCTATGTGCATGGAAATTTACTAATGGTAAGATTATCTATTTCTAATGTTTTTGCTCTATAAGAGCAATAGAGCCCAGCTCCATGACTGAGCATGGTAATTTGAACCAAAGTAGCATTTTGCGCTCATCTAGCATATTTTCTCTCATTTTACTCAAGAGGAAACTGGGACTCAAGCCAAGTCCAAGATCAAACAATAAGTAAATGGCAGAGCCAGAAATTGAAACTACATGTCATGACCCCACCCTGAATTTCTTCCGTGACACAGTGCACTTGAAGCTGAACATTTCTTCTACTAGACTAGCAAATCCAGATAATCACTGCATCATCAGGAATATGTACTGCCCCACATAGGAAGAGGGAAGGGCACATTTTCCCATATCATAAAAATATTTTTAAAGAAAAGGCTGGCATATCAACTAAATAGGCTCTAGTGTTAATCTCTATAAAATAATCCAATTTTCCCATTGAATCCACTTAAAAATATGAATATGTTACAATTTATTGCTTATCACAGGATATTATAAAAAGAATATCAAGCTACTCAGAGCAAATAAACAGAAAATTAACAGAAACGGATGAACTCTTTTTTAACCACCCATTATCCTGCCATCTCTTCAAGCCAAATATTTAATACTGTTTTACTATTACTTGTGCAACAAATCTTTTAAATGAACAAAACTACAGAAAAAACTTATGAAGAAAGAAAAGTGCAATCTCCAGAATATTTGTATACAGCTTATTAAATGTCTGTGTCCCTTTGGAGGCCTGCACTAAATTCGATAGCCCAGCCACACTCTAGATTTGACCCCTAATCATTAAGGAACTGAAGATAAGGGACAAGTTACCATAAAAGATGGTTAAGATTCCTCTGAGGTACAGCAAGGATGTTGTGACATCCACAAAGGCAACAGCAGTTTCGGTAGGAGTGAGAATAAGCATTTCTGTTTTCCTATGGATGTAATTATGTTAAATATCCATGTCTCCTGAGGGACACTGTAACCTCTGACCCATCCCTCCTCTTATCCTAGAGTTAGCTTCTAGACTCTGTTCCTAATCTAGAAATAGATAGACCTCTAGGGTCTTCTAAATACCCTGTCACTCCATCTAGAACCAGAATCAGCAGCAAAATGCAAGGTGCAACTCCTGCAAATAACTCCAGATGTACAGCTCTGCAGATGAAACACATGAATTAAATCCATACCATAGACTTCTGAAATTCAAAAATTGGGTAACTGTCAGCTAAAGAAAATATTTGGCTTGTGTTCACTTAGTTGAATAATCTCAACAATGACCAAAATTACTTCTTATTGGCTTAGATAAGATCCAAATGATGTATAAAATTATGAACATTAGCAAATTAGCTGGCAGTAATAGGATCCAGATAAGGGAATTCTTAAAATCATATAGAAAATATCTCAAGGATGGTGGTTGAGGTTAACATTTACTTTCTTAACATCTATTATTCAGATTTTGGCTCTGAAATACGTGCACAACATTTTGTTGATCAACTAAGTATATATGAAATGTATGCTATTCATTTTTGAGTTCACTTTCATTGTTGATGAAGAAACACAAACATAATCTATATTATTTCATTAGTAACTAAAAATATCTTTGAAGATAGGAAAGAATTTTCTCATAAGATTAAAAATAGCTCAGTTTTATTGTCACAGATAAAAATAATAGTTTGGTTTATAAAGCCCGATCACTACTCTCTGTCAGGTTTTCACTTGTTCCATAGTTAGGAACAACAAGCAAAATCATTTATCCTCTAACTCACTGTGTGTGTTCCAGAGTTTATTTTTTACATATACACCACTCGCTTAAATCTAGGTGGTCCCAAACCTCCTTCATTAACCCCTATCTCTTCTCCCTCAGCATTCTATTGCTGTGAATATCATCTCTTCTCTGGATTCAACTTCCATATGTTAACAAGCCTTAAATGGTCTTATTTTTTGTAGCTTACTAACTTCCCAATTAATTCAGCAAATTAAATTTCTAATTCTGTTTACAGGTGAATTGGGACATACCAGGTGCTGCAGAAATATTTGCTGAATGAACGAATGAATAATTGAACAGATCTATACTCTAAAATGATGAGTTATTATCATAGGTTCCTCAGCTGGGATCTCCAAATCTTGTTGTATAGATGTACAGGGAAGACCAGGTTGGAAATGTACCAAAATTTTTTAGTAGTGTTCTAAAAGACTCCAGGTAAATCCTGTCATTTAAAATCACTCTGCTGCCCAGCTAGTGTGGTTCAGTGGTTGAGTGTCGACCTATGATCGAGAGGTCATGGTTCGAGTCAGGGCACATACCTGGGTTCCGAGCTCGATCACCAATGTGGGGCATGCAGGAGGCAGCTAATCAATGATTCTTTCTCATCATTGTTGTTTCTATCTCTCTCCCTCTCCCTTCCTCTCTGAAATCAATAAAAAATCATTTAAAAAATAAAATAGCTCTGCTGTTATTGGCATGCAGAAGGTATGTGCTTGAAAGGATATGCAAATATTACATATATGACTGCAACGTGTATATGACATATTGAGGCCAAACTTCCTCTAGTCTAGAACCAAGAACTTGATTTTATGAAAGGTCAATAATTTCTAGAGATCTGACGTACAACATAGTGCCTGTAGTTAGCAATACCATACTGTACATTTCAAAATTTGTTAAGAGGGTAAATCTCATGTTAAGTGTTACCACCATCTTTTTAAAGCCAGAAATGTAGGTGAATGGGACAGCCAACCCATGCAGTTGCATCATTTAAAAATACAATCAAAGAAATCAGGATCTAAAGTGGACATAAACAGAGTTTTGAGGTTTATGTAAGAGGTAAAAGAGGAACTTGTACAGGTACTTCATTCTGAGCATGTTTGCTGGCATCTTCCCTATGGTAGCTGGTCTCAGAGTGAATTTCTGTTATTTCATTTTCTGGCCCCTAGGAACTATATACAAATATTCTGGAGATTTCTGAGAAGATAAATTAATAACAACTTAAGTAATAGTTTGAGAAGCAAAATAAGGACTAGGGTTTTGACACTCCTTTAACTTTTGTCTTTGGCTGTCTGCTGCCACTTATAGATGAATCAAACCTATGCTGTCCTGCCATGGAAGGTGGAAAATAAGTTTCTTCCTTTGTGTTAATGATATGTTTTTAGTATATCCAACTAGGAATAATGCCAAAAAGAACAATGAGATGATCTAGATTAGGACTCATCATAAAATGTAATAAAATGAAAACTGTGCTCTCTAGATGTCAGTATGCCAACATGGAAGACATCCATTTGACAAGTCAATTGATTTGCTGGGGTTTTATTTTACTGTGACGTTTTCTGTCTAGGACACCAAGAGGCTATGCTGATCACAACCACAGTTTCCACAAGAGCCTCATTGGATTTTTCTCTAGTTGGGGTGGACCACTGGTGATACTTACCTTAAAATTTTCCTAATCCAAAATATTTCCTTAGAAAGGAACTTGCACATGGAAATATTCAATAAACAGTAATTATTATTTTTATTTTTCATATTTAGAAACTTCTGAGCCAATGATATCTGGAATGTGAAGATGCTATTTGAAAATAACATTCAAAATTATGGGTCTCAGAGAGATAGAGCTACAAGGGTAAGTATCACAGATATGGGAAACAGCCCAGACATCTAACCATAATAGGAGACTCATTAAACTGGATGGTTGAGTCACACAATTAGTATTACGCAGACATAAAAATAATGATGTAAAAGAATAATGACATGGGAAAATATTCATGATTTACAGTTAAGTGGGAGGAGGGTTACACATTTCAGTGGTGTTAAATGTACTACCTAGAGTTATAACACTACCATGGGAAATACCTAGAACCAACATTTACCCAACTTTAATCCATGTTCATGCCCCTATATCACATTATCACCCATAAATCCAGGGTTGGAATCTGAGAATAAGCTACAACATCTACCAGCCTTGAATGAAAGGAAGGCTTACCACATATTTATAGCAGAGCTTGTAAAAGGACTTTATAAAAATAAATTAATGCTAGGAATATATTTTCAGCTTCTTAAAAGAATCTATCCAGACAGTGTGTGTTTAGGCCAGGAGATGTCCTAATTTGTGAAATTATAGGTCTCCTTTTTCCCCCAGAAATGAACTATATGATACCTTCAGACTGAGCTTTTTTGAAGGTACAAGCAGCCCTGGATTGAGTATTAGTTTTGGATTCTAGGCTTGAATCTGTACTGTGTGACCATGTGCAGGTCTCTTAACCTTTGAGAGCCTAAATTCTTGTCTATCTCTATATGTCAGTGTTTGAATTAGATATTATTTTAACTTTCTTTCAGCTTTCTGAGTAAAGATTGAAAAACACAGGCTTTAGACTCAGACAGATTTGGTTTTGAATTTTCACCAGGGCCTCTACTAGCCTATATGGCACCTCTATGAATTAGAAAAGCTCAATGTAGGCACAAGCCTTTAGGCATAGATAGACTGAGCCTATGAGTAAACAGTGTCCCTTCCTAGGGAGAAGGCAGTTACCAGCCAGGGCTCATGATTTTGTTAGCACAGCATAGGTTAAATTGTAGCCCCTCTGCCTCCAGCTTGCTCCCTAGGTGTCTTTGTGCATTGGGGAAAGTGCAAGCCTCCTTTAAACTTGCAGCTTAAAAGTGCAGGCCCACAGATTCTAAACCTCAGAGTCAGTAGGAAAGGATAGTTGGACTGGCCCAGAATTTAGTAGTCCACACACACTCACCTGTTAGTGCCTTTCCATGATGCTGTACCTGTAATTGCTCATGGATTGCTGCTACCTAAGGATCCTGGGAGGATTCTTACCATAACAAAAATAAACACTTTCCCTCAAGTTTGATATGTAGAAGACAAGTTCCACTCATGGAATGAAACTGAATCAGTTATTATTGCTCTCACAGATTGTATGCCTACTATGTGTCTGATACTTTACATGTCCCTTGCAAGAAATTGTGGAGCATTCCAGTTAGGATCCTTGTCTTCCAGGCATGGCTCACTGTGTGACCCTGGGCAAGTCACTGAACCTCTGTAGGCCTCATTTCCTCCTCTAAATCATTTAGGAATGGGCTACATTGTCTGTAATGGTACTATCGACTATTTGACTATAGCTCTTTTTTTTTAGAGAGAGAGAGAGGTTGGATTTCAGAGTCAGGTGGAGAGTAGAAGCAGAAGTATCAAAATAACAATGGAAATGGCTTCCCAATTACAACTGTTTTTTAATGATAAATTATAAAAACATAATGCCCTAGCTGGTTTGGCTCAGTGGATAGAGCGTCAGCCTGCTGACTGAAGGGTCCCAGGTTCGAATCCGGTCAAGGGCACATGCCCAGGTTGCTGGCTTGATCCCCAGTAGGGGGGCGTGCAGGAGGCAGCCGATCAATGATTCTCTCTCATCATTGATGTTTCTTTCTCTCTCTCTCCCTCTCCCTTCCTCTCTGGAATCAATAAAAATATATTTTTAAAAATTAAGGGAGGGGGAGTATTTGGGAAAGTATTTTAAGTACCCATAAATGCCTGTTGAACAATCTTATATAATACAACTTATATCACCAGTGACCATCAGGAGCATTGTAAACTAGCCTTCTTCCAAATATCATTAGAAAAGAAACACATTTTTCATTATATCCCTCTGTACTAGGTAGTTTTTTTCAAGTATTAATCAATGTTTCTTCTTTTTTTCCTAATTTATATTTAATGTTAAAAGTATTAGAAATGTGGCCCCCATACTAAGTAGTTTTAAAAGTTCCTTTTTATATAAGACCAATTTGCATTCCCATCAGCAATGTATGAGAGTACCTGTTTCCCTACAGCCTCACCTACACAATATGTTGACATATTCTTAAATTTTTACCATTTTCATAGGTTGGAAATGACATCTTAATGTTTCTTTAATTTGCATTTCTCTAATTATTAATGAGCCAGAACATTTTTACTGAGAGAGAGAGAGAGAGAGAGAGAGAGAGAGAGAGAGAGAGAGAGTTGTCTTTTCACATCTTTTCCCCACTTTTCTGTAAGGTTTTTAGTTATTTGGACCTCAATTTATGAATACTTTATATATTATGTATATTGGCCTTTTGTAATATGGTCAGAGGTAGCCAGGAAACCGGTGGGATCAGGGATCTGAGCTGGAGGGAGAAACGTGCACAGCTGGGACTAGAGTGTCAGAGGGAGACTTCACTGCACCAAGTCTGTGACATTGGGGCCACGTGTAGCGCTCGACTGTGGAAGGTTGTCCACAGGGCTGCTGGCAGTGGGGGACTCTAGATCTAAACCCACAGCCATGGGAGGCTACACCCAGAAAGGCAGCCTAATGCTCTACACTGGCCATGCAGTCCCAGGGGGAGAAACAGGCGCAGCAGCACGGTTGCTCTGTCTTTATAATTTCCTTGCTTTTACCCACTAAACCCAGGATCTTTCAATCACAAACACTCACCTAGGCTTCAGTGCAAAGGAAGGTGGTTTTGTGGAAGCTGGGGAGCAAAATAGGAAGAGGCGACCAGAAAGCCAGCTCTGGTATAGTCCGATCCCTCCAACCCTGAACAGACATTTTTCTCCTGAAGAGCCAGCCCCTCTTAGCAGCGCAGCCTCACCCAGCCTTGAGCTCAGTAGGGAAGCTAAGATTCAAAATACCCCCAGGGAGCCCTAGGGAACTGAGTTGAGGGGCCATTTCATCCGGGAAACTAATACAGAAATACTGCCACCTAGAGGCCATGTCAAAAATAGACGCTTGTGTAAATACAACTGAAAGCAGGCAGGCAAACAAGACAGACAGAGTGGTCCCGCCTGCCTGAAACCAATGCTGTGGCATCTGACACAGGAGCAGCAGTGTATTGCTGGGAGCTTCAACAAGGTGCTGACTATCTAGCAGGAAGCTAAGACGTGTCAGACAGAACAGTGGAGAGGGGTCTTAGACAGCTCCCATGGGACATTAAATACTCAGCTGAAGCAAACAAATTTCACTACTTCCCTTTTTTTTATCTTTTACTTAGGAAACTAATTTTTTATCTTTTCTTTAATATATATATTATTATTATTATTATTATTATTATTATTATTACTAGAGGCCCTGGTGGGATCCCTCAGCCTGGCCTGCAGGAATCAGGCCAAGACCAGCAGTCTGACACCCCCAAGGGGTTCCAGTGTGCGAGAGGTCACTCTGCAAAGTTGCTGTCGCTTGGCAGCTCCTATGTTGAGCATCTGGCCCCTGGTGGTTGCTATGCGTCATAGCTACTGGATGGCCAGTCGCTTAGGTTTTTATACAGATTATTATTTTTTATTTTGTATTGATTAGTGTTATATATTCTATTTTTATTTTATTATTGTTTTTTATCATTATTTTGCCCTATCTCATTTTTTTCCTTTATGCCAACACTTTCTTCCTCACTGGCCCCTTTTTCAGCCCGTTTCTCTTCTGTTCCTGCTTTAGTTTTTCTCTCTCCTTTCTTTTTACTCCTTGTTAAAAATTGATCTTCTTTATCTGCTCTATTGACACATTACTATTTTAGTAGTCTCTGTTGGCTTACACATATATCTAATTTCCTTTCCCCTGCCCCAAGTCCATGCACCCTTCTCTTTTCTCTTTCTTTGCTAACCAATTTTTTTCTTCTTGTTGTTGTTTGTCTGATAGTTTGTTAGTTTGTTTTTGCTTTTTATTTTATGCCTTTGTGTTTCCTCTCCTCGCTTGTTCTCTTCTTCTACTAATAGCTTAGTTAGTTTCACTCACCAAACTCAGGCCTATCTGCACCCTACTCTATTCTCCTTTTCCAAAAATAGATGAATGAATACATAGATAGATAGATAGATAGATTAAAGAAAAGGGAAATTGTTTTATTATTAAGTATTTTGTTTTTTACTTTTCTTCTTATATACTCATCCTCTATACTGAATCGTGGCCATTCCCCCATTCATTCAATTCCTGGACCTTCTGGAAATAAGCTCTGCCTCTTCAGATTCAGCTCCAATCCTTTTTTTCTGGGTGCTTGTTGTTTGCATTTTTTGGTTTAGTTGTTGGTTTTGTGAAATTTCCCCCATATACGTATATTTTCCCCTTCTCTTTCTTTTCTCTCTTACCTTTTTTCCTTTTCTTAATATTATTTTTGTGCTCTTTTTTCTCCCCTAAGACTCTTTTCTCTGGTGGTCACCTTTATTTGAGGTTATCAGTGTTGTGAATACACTCATGTTTTGTTCCCTCTGTGTCATGAATTATTGAGTTGTATTTTGTGCCTTCTGGTCACTGTGGTAGAGAGTGAGTCACATAATTAGACACCCTGAGAGGAGTGAAAATGGAAAGACAAAGAAATAGCCCCCATACGAAAGAAAAAGATGAATCACCAGAAAAGGAAGTTAATGAAATGGAGGCAAGCATTTTGTCAGAGAAAGAACTCAGAGAAATGGTCATAAGGATGTTGAAAAGGATGGAAGACAAATTCAACAACATGTGTAATAATCAAGAGGAAATGAAAAACCAAGAAGAAATGAAGAATGACATAGCTACAATAAAGACCACAATAGAAAGCATCAACAGTAGGCTAGAAGAAGCTGAAGACTGCATCAGTGAGCTAGAATACAAGGTAGGAAAAAAAACCAAAACCCCAATTAGAGCAGCAACTGAAAAAAAAAACCTTAAAAAAACAGGAGGAGAACCTAAGGGAGCTTTGGGACAACACAAAACAAAACAACATCTGCATCATAGTGGTGCGAGAAGGAGAGAAAACTGAGCAAGAAATAGAAAACCTGTTTGAAAAAATAATGACAGAAAACTTCCCTGATATTGGGAAGAAAAAACCCACACAGGTCTAAGAAGCTCACAGAGTCCCAAATAAGATGAACCCAAAAAGACCAACACCAAGATAAATCATAGTTAAATTGACAAACACCAACTACAAAGTAAGAATCTTAGAGGCTGTCAGAGAGAGACAGAAAGTTACCTACAAGGGATCTCCCATTATACTATCAACTGATTTCTCAACAGAAATAATCAGACCAGAAGGGAATGGAATGAAATATACAAAGTGATGCAAAACAAGGGACTGAATCCAAGATTACTATACCCAACAAAAGTATCATTCAAAATTGAAGGTGAAATCAGGAGTTTCCCTTAGGCAAAAAAGGGCTGAGGGAGTTTATTACCACCAAACCAGCAATGCAACAAATGCTAAAGGGACTGCTGTAAAAATAAGAAATAGGAAGGGAAGAAGGAGCACAGGTGTAAAGAATAAAAATGGCAATAAACAAGTACCTATCAAAAATAACCTTAAATGTAAGTGGATTAAATGCCCCAATCAAAAGACATAGAGTAGTTGAATGGATAAGAAAACATGACCCTTATATCTGCTGTCTACAAGAAACCCACCTCAGAACAAAGGACTCACACAAAATCATAATGAAAAGATGGGAAAAAAATTTTCAGGCAAATGGAAATGAAAAAAGAAAGCGGGGGTAGAAATACTTATATCTGACAAATAAGACCTCAAAGTGAAGACCATAACAAGAGATAAGGAAGGTCACTTCATAATACTAAAGGGAGCAATTCAACAAGAGGATATAACTCTGATAAACATATATGCACACAATACAGGAGCATCCAAATACATTAAAAAAAAAACAACTTCAGAAAGATATCAAGGGCGAGATTGACAACAACACAGTCATGGTAGGGGACTTTAATACACCACTGACACCACTGGATAAATCCTCTAAACAAAAAATCAGCAAAGAAACTTCAATCCTAAATGACTCACTAAATCAGAGGGACTTAATTGACATCTTCAGAAAAATTCATCCAAAAGCTACAGAATATACATTCTTCTCAAGTGCACACGGAACATTTTCAAAGATAGACAACATACTGGGACACAGGCAAAGTCTCTTCAAATTCAAGAAGATAGAAATCATATCAAGCATCTTCTCAGACCACAATGGCATAAAATTATAAATCAACTACAATAAAAACAATGAAAAAAATAAACACTTGGAGGCTAAATAGCATGTTATTAAACAATGATTGGGTTATCAAAGAGATCAAAGAAGAAATAAAATGCATCCTGTTAATAAATGACAATGAAAACACAACAATCCAAAATCTATGGGACACAGTGAAAACAGTCTTGAGAGGGAAGTTCACAGCTCTACAAGCCTACCTCAAAAAACATGAAAAACGGTAGTAAATTATCTAACCCTACAACTCAAAGAATTAGAGAGCAACAAGAAAAGCACAGAGTAAGCAGAAGGAAGGAAATAATAAAGACCAGAGCATAAATAAATGACATAGAAAGCAAAAAAAAAAAAAAAAAAACCAAAAAAAAAACAAAAGATCAATAAAACCAAGAGCTGGTTCTTTGAAAGAATACACAGGATTGATGAACCTCTATCAAGGCTCACCACGAAGCAAAGACAGAGGACCCAAATAAACAAAATCAGAAATGAAAGAGATGAAGCAACAACTGACCCCACAGAAATACAAATGATTATGAAAAAATACTAGGAACAACTCTATTCCAAAAAAAAAAAATGGACAACCTAGACATATTCTTAGAAAAATACAAGCTTCCAAAACTCAATTGGGAAGAATAAAAAAAAACCTGAATAGGCTGATAACTACCAAAGAAATTGAAGCAGTAATAAAAAATCTTCCAGCAAATGAAAGCCCTGGTCTGGACGTTTTTACAGGGGAGTTCTACCAAGTATTCAAAGTAGAACTGAAACCTATCCTCCTCAGACTATTCAAAAAAATTTCAAGAAAAAGGCACACTTCCAAGCTCTTTCTATCAAGACAGCATTATCCTAATTCTAAAACCAGAAAAAGATACCATAAAGAAAGAAAACTACAGGCCAATATCCTTGATGAACATAGATGCTAAAATCCTCAACAAAATTCTAGCAAATCGGATCCAGCATTACATTAGAATGATCATACACCATGACCAAGTGGGATTTACTCCAGGGATGCAAGGATGGCACAATATCCATAAGTCAATAAATGTGATACATCACATAAACAGATTGAGAGACAAAAATCACATAATCATATCAATCGATGCAGAAAAAGCATTTGCCGAAATCCAACACCCTTTCTTGACAAAAACTCTCAGCAAAGTGAGAATATAAGAATCGTACCTTAACATAATAAAAGCCTTATATGACAAATGTACAGCCAACATCATACTCAATGAGAAAAAAACTAAATTCATTTGCTCTAAGAACAGGAAGAAGACAAGGATGCCCACTTTCACCACTCCTGTTCAACATAGTACTGGAAGTGCTAGCCATAGTGATGAGACAAGAATAAGGAATAAAAGGCATCCAAATTGGAAAAGAAGAAAACTGTCCTTATTTGCAGATGACATGACATTGTACATAGAAAACCCCAAAGACTCCATCAAAAAACTACTAGACTTAATAAATGAATTCGGCAATGTAGCAGGATACAAAATTAAAACCCAGAAATCTATGGCTTTTTTATACACCAATAATGAACTCACAGAAAGAGAAACTGAAAAAACAATTTCATTTACTATTGCACCAAAAAAATTAAGATACCTAAGAATAAACTTAAATAAGGAGATAAAAGACTTGTATTCTGAAAACTACAGGACATTGAAAAAAGAGATATTGGAAGATATAAACAAATAGAAGAGCATACCATGTTCATGGATTGGTAGAATCAACATCATTAAAATGCCCATGTTACCCAAAGCAATTTATAGATTCAATGCAATCCACATTAAAATACCAATGGCATATTTCACAGACCTAGAATAAACTCTCCAAAAATTCATCTGGAATAAAAAAAAAGACCCCGAATAGCCACAGAAACACTGAGAAAGAAGAACAAAGTTGGAGTGATCACAAGACCAGCTATCAAGCTGTATTACAAAGCCACTTTTCTCAAAACTGCCTCGTACTGGCACAGGAACAGACATATAGACCAATGGAAGAGAACAGAGAGCCCAGAGATCGACCCAAGCCATTATGCTCAATTAATATTTGACAAAGGAGGCAAGAGCATAAAACGGAGTCATGACAGTCTCTTCAATAAATGGTGCTGGGAAATTTTGTCCGATACATGCAAAAAATGAAACTAGATCACCAACTTACACCATACACAAAAACAAACTGAAAATGGTTAAAGGATTTAAATGTAAATCGGGAAACCATAAAAATCTTAGAAGACGCCATAGGCAGCAAAATATCAGACGTATGTTGTAGCAATATCTTTACCGATATAGCTCCTAGGGCAATGGAAACTAAGGGAAAAATAAGCAAATGGGACTACATCAAAATAAAATCTTCTTCACAGCAAAAGAAACCATCAATAAAACAACAAGAAAGCCCACTGCATGGAAGAACATATTTACCAATGATAGTGCAGATGAGGGTTTAATTTCCAAAATGTATAGGGAACTCATACAACTTAACAAAAGGAAGATAAACAATCCAATCAAAAAATGGGCAAAGGACTTAAATAGACACTTTTCGAAAGAGGACATACAGAAGGACCAGAGATATATGAAAATATGCTCAAAGTCACTAATCTTCAGAGTGATGCAAATCAGAACAACAATGATGTACCATCTCACACCTGTCAGAATAGCTATCATCAACAAATCAACAACTGACAAGTGCTGGCGAGGATGTGGAGAAAAAAGAACCCTCCCTCACTGCTGGTGGGAATGCAGACTGGTGTAGCCACTGTGGAAGACAGTATGGAGTTTCCTCAAAAAGTTAAAAATGGAACTCCCATTTGACCCAGTAATCCCACTTCTAGAACTATATCCCAAAAAACCAGAAATACCAATGAGAAAGGATATATGTATCCCTATGTTCATAGCAGCACAATTTAAAATAGCTAAGATTTGGAAACAGCCTCAAGTGCTCATCAGCAGATGAGTGGATTAAAAAACAGTGGTACATCTACACAATGAAATACTACGCTGCTGTAAAAAAGAAGGAACTCTTTACCATTCGCAACATTATGGATGGACCTGGAGAGCATTATGCTAAGCGAAATAAGCCTGTTGGAGAAGAATAAATATTACATGATCTCACTTATATATGGGATATAATGATCAACATAAACTGATGAACAAAAATAGATCTAGAGACAAGGGGTAGGGTAGGGGGGTTAGAGATCAACCAAAGGACTTATATGCATGCATATTAGCATAACCAATGGATACAGACACTGGGGCAGTGGGGGCTTGCCCTCAGGGGTGGGAGTGGCCGGGGGGTCAATTGCGAAAAAAGGAGACATATGTAATACTTTAAACAAAAAAAATGGAGGAAAGTTATAGGTTTTCCTTACAATAGAGTTCAAATTAATAAATGTAGAAAGAATGATATAAATAGCCCATTGGGCAAACACCACAAAAATAATCGCTACAGTCAAGAAACATTGATGGGTGATAAAATTAGTGAATGAACATACAATGAAAAACCAGATATTTACATAAGCTCAAAGTATTTCCCTGCAACATACTAATTAATACAAAGAGAAAACTAGGGTCTTTATAATGGAATGACCTGGTGACACCATGTCAACCAAGTGATCAACATTAAATATCACCAGTAAGGAGACACACTGAAATAATGTAACTCTTATTATGATGTAATGGAAAGAACATGATATTGCTTCTGTGTTATCCCTGCCAAAAATTCATAATATGAATTTAATTATGAGGAAGCTTCAGACAAACCCATATTGAGGAACACTCTGAAAAAAGAAAAAAACTGACCAACACTCCTGGAAAGTGTCATGGTCAAAGGAGATAAGAAAATACTAAGAACTATCACAGAATGGAAGAGACTAAGGAGACATGGGAACTAAATACAAAGTGAAATTCTGGATGGGATCCTTGACCAGCAAAAGGACATTTGTGGAATAACTGCTGAAATCTGAATGAATTCTATAGTTTAGTCAATAATATTATATCAATCTTTGTCTCCTAGTTTCAATAATTATACTATGATAGTATAACAAGTTAAAATTAGGCAAAACTGAGTAAAAGTTATATGGGAACTTTGTACTAATTTTGCCATTTTACAGTAAGCCTAAAATTATTTCAAAGTAAATAGTTTAAAATAGTCCTCTTTGCCATCTGATCTATTTCATCCCAAGTGGAGAACTTAAGGAGGAATACAGTTTTCTCCTTCTATGCTTAATAAAAAATGTGTCTCTAAGACAATAGAATATTCAGGCTTAAATTCTAGTTACTGATTCACAAGCAGAACTGAATATCACCCCTTTTAGAAACTCTTTTCTATCATGGTGATAAAAAGAGGCATGGGAACCAGACAAACCAAATTCTCGCTCTTTTGCACCTCGTGGCTATATGGTCTTTCCATATCTGTCAAATTAAGATAATTGCCAACTTGTAAAGATATAAGGGTTAAATGGCATACTATATTGTCATAAGGATTAAATGACTTAAGGAGTAAAAGTGCCTCTATTAGTCTCAGGAACTTAGTAAGTTCCTCCTTATACTTAATAAGTCATAACTACAGTTTTCATCATTTTATGAAATGCCAGTTGACCCAACCTTTCATCTCAGGATCAATGCATTTAAAATTATTGAAACTATTTCTAGTGTTTAGAGATATCATGATTTTCCTCCTCTATCAGATTAGAGACTACTGGATCTCTGAAATAGAATACAGCCCCTCCAGTTTTATTGTTTGCCTTAGTCAGCTCAGGCTGCTGTAACAAAATGCAGTAGACTGAGTGGCTTAAACAATAAACATTCTCTGTCCTAGAAGCTGGGTCCTAGCATGGTGAGAGTTCTTTGCCTACCTTACAGAGAGCTGCCTTCTCACTATGTACTCACCTTGCAGAGAAAGAGAAAGGTCTGGTCCCTTCCTTTTCTTATAAAGGCACTTATTCTATCAAGAGGGCATCACCCTCATCTAAACCTAATTAACTCTCAAAGACCCCATTTCAAAATACCATAATGTCATGGATTAGGGCTTCAACATATGAATTGGGGGGGGGGTATTCAGTCTAAAGCATTGTTATCATCATTTTTTTTATTTCAAATACCATTACCCTTGATAGATGTGATTTCAAATTTTGAAAATAAAAACATTTTAAACACATAATTCCTATACTAGAAAAGTTGACTTATTATTTCAAGATATTTTTCTTGCATTTTCCTATACATACATTGTGTGTATTATAGACATTATGAATTATACTGAATATACAGTGTGTTTTTTCACTTAGCATTTTCATCAATATACTTACAGACTTATTTAGGAAACTTTGGGAATTTAGAGTTTTTATCCATGCTTAATATTTCATCAGAGCAAGTATTATAGTACTAACTAAACTTCTTATGTTGCATATTCTACGGTTTGCTTGACCTTCATTCTTATATGCTGAAAGTTGCATAAATGAGGATCTCCACCTTTGAAAACATTTCCCTATATCAATAAATATTTTGTCCCAAAATGTTTTTTAACAAATGCACTATTTCATCATGTGTTACTTTTTCTTAACTTCCTATTATTGGACAAGAGGCTGTATCTAACATTTTGCTATGAGGAATAACCCACAACAAAGTTCCTTGAAAAAATGGCCTTATGCATATCTTTTATGTTTTATTTAGAATGAATTTCCTAAAAGTGGAGTTGCTGGATAAAAGTCTTTACAACTTTTTAAGGTTTTGATACATACTGCCAAATTGTCCTAAAAGGGACACGTTATTTCAACCCTCATAAAAGTGCCTACTTCCCTGTACCTTACCAATATACCTAATTGCATTTTTAATCTCTACTATTTTAATATGTAGAAAAGATTTCACTTGTTTTCACATTTTTCTTTAGTAGAGTTAAACATTTTTGTCTCATTTCAAATGTCAATTACTTGAACTTTTGAGGGGGTTTTAAAAATATCATCTAAGTGATGATAAATAAGTTTGGTGCTTTATATTTTGATAACAAGCAATATGTGAAAAGGGTAGAAAAGGCATCATTATCCCTATCTCTATTTTTATAAATAAAGAAGTTGCTGTTCAGAGAGTTAAAGAAATTTTCCCAAGGTCAGTGAAAGATCAAGACTTCCAACATTCTTCCTAGTCCCTTCTCATCCTGAAGTTGCTAAATAAACATGGAGTTTATAAACAATCTTCAAAATGCAAATAAAAATGTAACATATATAATTCAGTGATGAAGTTGGCCCAGCCCTCTCCTCTTACCTCATCTCACCCTTCTAGCATTATCTTGGCAAAAAAAGCAAAGGGAGGAGGAAAGTAAGGCAGCTGGGCTTGGGAGGTCTCCCAAGCATAACTAGAGTATATTTTGTTTCAGCATTTGGCTCCATAACAGTACTTGAGATGACAGTCTGTGAGGTGCCTCAGGGCCAATCACATGGCTTCCTTATGGACGTCCTATCTAGGTTGTTCTATTCTCTGTGGTCCCAGCGTGTCTCTAGTTTGCTTTTTTCATGGATATCCTAAAAGAAATGTGCCACTCAAGGGACAGTTGCATTCTCCCAGACTATACAAATATGCTCATTTCTTAATTTTAGTTTTTGTGTTTTTAAGAAAGATGCAAATGTACTAATTCCTTTCAATCAAAGTCACATTTTATTTTATATATTTCCAAAATATGCATTTCCTTCCTTTACATCAAATACTAAACACTGACCTCTATGGTAAATAATTCAGCATTCTTTCAAATGACTTCATGTTAATTAAATACATGTAAGAGAGATAATAAACAGAGATAGAAATACAGAGAAATGATACTATGTATATATGTATGTATAAACACATACTATATATGTACTATACATATACATACACACACAATATGGTTGTATGAATAAAGGCACTAATGGTTGTATGAATAAAGGCACTAATATGGGTCCAGATGTAGGGAAGAAGAAAGTAGCATTCATTCAGAGTCTATCATGTGCTAGTTGCTATAATTATATAGCCTTAGAAGTAACCATTTAAATGGGACAAAATGATGCTGAACTGATCTATTGAACATTTTCACAGCTCAGGTCCCCCTACCCAACCCTCAATCACAGGGAATGTTTTCAGTAATTCTGCATCAGGTGACTTCATTGGGCTATTTAATTCAGGATGGTTTGAATTAGAGACGATTAGATTAAACTCCTTATAAATCAAGGGCCAGGATGAGTCATTTCTTTTCAGCCTCCATGTTTTCTATGGAGACCAGTGGATGAACCCCTTACAAATGGAGTCCTAAGGTGTGTCTCCAACTTTTAAATCTTCCAGACTATATCAAATGTCTCTAGTAAAGATGCATCAAATCCACTTTGGAAGATCTTTCTCAGTGGAGATGCATAGTAAATCAAACTCCTTAAAAGGTATTCCCTCAACACTATCAAATGTCTCAAGTAACTCAGCATTACAATTACCAGCACTACCAAGACAAAGAAATTTGCAGTGAACACAAGTAGATAAAATTCATTAGCTGGATGGCCAACTCTGAGTAGACTGAAAGATTGGACTGAGCTTTGAGGCCCAAGGAACTTCGTTGCCCATCACCACAGGAACTTCCCCATCCTTTATTTACTATTTTTAAAACATTTGAAACAGCTTTGTTGAGATATAATTCACATATTGCATAACTCACCCTTTAAAGTAGACAATTGACTATTTAGTATAGTAAATGAATTGTCCAAGCCTCATTACAATCAATTTTGGAACTTTTTCATCACTCCAAAAAGAAACTTCATACCCTGTAGCAGTTGATCTTCCTCCCCATTTCCTCCCACACACCCTCCCATGCCTGAGCAAACACTATATATTTTGTGTCTCTGTAGATTTGCCTATTCTGGACACTTCATATAAATGAAATCATACAATAATTGTCAAAAATATGTAACTCTGAAATGTAGCTATTTTAACATCTTATAAAGAAGGAAATCAGAGCTCAAAACATTTCATAATTTGCCCATGATCACACAGGTGGACAGTGGTGAAGCCAGGAAACAAACCAGGGTGTGCTTGAATCTAAAGTCAATGAATACTATTTTTATCTTTCCATTGTAAACCTTCAAGAAGACCTGGATTCTATCCCTAACTTAGCCACTATTTTGCTTTGTGAAATGGAATGATTCAACACATACTTTGAATGTTTGATAGAAAAGACTTGGTGAAGGTTTGTGTATAGATACTCAGAGACAGAAATCACCTGGGGTGAGTAAGTGGGTGGATGAAGGTTCCATTTACTGAAATGGGTAAAAAGTGAAAAGAAAGGTAGGTTAAGAGTTACACATTAAGGAAAGAACCAAATTAACACTAGAGAAAAATAAAACAAAATATTCACATTATGAAGATCTCCATAGTACAACAGTCAAAGACTGAAACATGGCAAAGAGATAGGGAAGGTAAGAGATTGAGCCTAGCTAGTTTGGCTCAATGAATAGAGCATTGGCTCTCAGACCAAAGGGTTCCAGGTTCAATTCCAGTCAAGGGCATGTACCTGGGTTGCAGGCTCGATCCGCAGCCCTGGTCAGGGCGTGTGCTGGAGGCAACCAATCAATGTCTCTCTCACATCAATGTTTCTCTCTCTTGATCTCTCCCCTCCCCTCCAACTCTCTCTAAACATCAATGGAAAAATATCCTAGGGTGGGTATTAACAACAACAAAAAACGAGATATGAAGAACAGAACTAACTTAGGCATCATAGGAATTCCTAAGAAAGAAACCAGAATAATTAGAAGACAAACAATAACTTAAAATACTAGTATAACTGAAGATAATTTTCCTAAGTTAAAGATAAAGCTGAGCATATTGGTAAAATGGGTTCCTCAAATTCTAGGCAAAACCAGTGAAAACAGATCTACACCTAGATAAACATAGGGTGTGTGCACACATGCAGAAATACACACTTGTATGGCAGTGCAAAATTCTACAAGAATCCATTCTAGACAAAACAGACCAATTACAAAACAACTATCAGGATGGCCTTTTCCAAGGATGTTTGGGTTTTTTCCTTCTGATATTTAGTACTGCAGAATTTTTTTAAATTTGTTAACACCTTGCTGACCAAAAGGTTGTGGAATAAAATGACTAGCAACCATTATTACATCATTAAAGACTATCATTTATAACCTGGAGATGCAGTATGGAGAATGGAAAAACCATCAAACTAGGTGCCTTGAGGCCTGGCAAGTAATGTGGTCATATGAAATCACTCAACCTCCTTAAAGCATTGTTCTTTTCCATTTCATAGCAAGATAATTAAAAAACATTCTCAAAGCTTTGTAAAAAGAATAAAATATAATGGTTTTACTTACTTAGAACTACAAATTCACTAGTAGAATCAGCTTAATGGTTTTTACTTTCCTTTCTTAAAGTGGTTTTCTTCTACCTTTTTCTTCTCAACAGAGATTTGTGGTTGAGACAGCATTACCCAAGAAGACATAAGAATTTCTTCCTTCTTCTCTTTTCAATGTGACAACACCATAGTTGCAAACATCTCTCTTTTGCACAGAGAGTAGCAACTCTCTTGACATTATAGGTCCTCCAGAACTTGCTCCCATCCTGCTTAGTTAATCGTATCACTCCCCACTTCAGAGTGAAGCTGATGGGTCTTTCTTTATATTGCTGATATCTGATCTACCCTCCATCACCCATTCTATACTATGGGGCATGGTCCATGCCCTTCCTAGTACCTTTGTCAAATGGAGTTAGCTTAGCATTAAGGAAGACAATGTTATGTAACCTCAAAATTCCACCTTTGCTATGAAATTTTCCCCAAGGACTACAACTATCATTGAAATTCTCTAATTAAAATTTTTCTAAAGTGTGGTATAAATAATGTGATTGAGGTTTAGGTCATATTCTTTAATTTCTGTAATTCACAATTTGATTGTTCTATTTACTATTTTAAGTATATTTTATTGTATCCCAAATTCCATTTTAATTCCTTTGGTGGTTAGGGGTACAGAAGTATGATGACCAAAAAGAGCATGTAAGAACATGAGAAAATATTTATGTTACAGTGAAGTTAAAACAAATCAAGATATGATATTATAGTTTATATATGATCTCAACTAGAAAAAATATGCATAGAACTATGTTGGCAGTAATAATGACTGGGTGATGGAATTGTGATTTAAATGATAGATAAAATAAATCAGTAATTCTAATTTCCACAATGACCAGATACTACATTTATAAGTTTAAAAAATTATGATATAATTCAGGAGGTAAATATTAGGCCTCAATCTCCTAAATATTATAATACTTCTAAAAGTTAAATTCCTGTTTAAGGTTTAATTTATTATTAATTTTATTAGAAATAAAGAGGTTTATTATATGATGATTACATGTAAATATATCTATGATGTAGCAGTATCATCTAAAAGTAAGTGATTAAACCCTTATCGGAGATAACATTGGCAAATATGTTCTCCCATGCAGTGGGCTTTCTTGTTGTTTTGTTGGTGGTTTCTTTTGCTGTGCAGAAGCCTTTTATTTTGATGAAGTCCCATTTGTTTATTTTCTCCTTAGTTACCATTGCCCTAGGATCTATATAGGTAAAGATATTGCTACAACAAATGTCTGCTATTCTGCTGCCTACAGCGTCTTCTAAGATTTTTATGGTTTCCCATCTTACGTTTAAGTCCTTTATTCATTTTGAGTTTATTTTTGTGTATGGGTGTAAGTTGGTGTTCTAGGTTCATTTTTTTGCAAGTTGCATGTTATCTCCAATAAGGGTTTAATCTCCAACATTTACAGGGAACTCATACAACTTAACAAAAGGAAGATAAACAATCAAATAAAAAAAAATGGGCAAAGGACCTAAATAGACACTTTTTGAAAGAGGACATTCAGAAAGCCAAGAGACCCTATGAAAACATGCTCAAAGTCACTAATCATCTGAGAGATGCAAATAAAAACAACAATGAGATACCATCTCACACCTGTCAGAATGGCTATCATCAACAAATCAACAAACGATAAGTGCTAGCGAGTATGTGGAGAAAAAGGAACCCTCCTGCACTGCTGGTGGGAATGCAGACTGGTGCAGCCACTGTGGAAAACAGTATGGCGTTTACTCAAAAAATTAAAAAGGGAACTTCCATTTGACCCTGTGATCCCACTTCTAGGAATATATCCCAAGAAACCAGAAACACCAATCAGAGAGGATATATGCACCCCTATGTTCATAGCAGCACAATTTACAATAGCTAAGATTTGGAAACAGACTAAATGCCCATCAGAAGATGAATGGATTAGAAAGCTGTGGTATATCTACACAATGGAATACTATGCTGCTGTAAAAAAGAAGGAACTCTTACCATTTGCAACAGCATGGATGGAACTGGAGAGCATTATGCTTAGTGAAATAAGCCAGTCAGTGAAAGAAAAATACCTCATGATCTCACTTATTTATGGATAATAAAGAACATTATAAACTGATGAACAAAAATAGATACAGAGGCAGAGAAGCATCAAACAGACTGTCAAACTACAGTGGAACACTGCGAGGGTTGGTGGGGGAGGAATAAGAGGTCAACCAAAGGACTTGTATGCACTCATATAAACATTACCAATGGACACAAGATACTTGGGGGGGAGAGGGCCATGTGCTGGGGGAAGGGGAGGTTGGGGGAAGGTCAATGGTGAAAAAAGGAGACATATATACTACTATTTGTAATACTTTAAACAATAAAATAAAATTAAAAAATAAAAGTGACACAAAAATGGCATATTTACAGGGAAAAATTGATAAATCTATAATTAAAGCAGAAGAGTTTTAAGAAATATCTTTCAGAAAGTAAAAAATCAACCAGGCAAAAAATTACTACAGGCATAGGAGATTTGAACTAACAGTGCAGGCCCTGCTGGCACCTGCTACTGGCACCAGCCCCAATCGCTCTGGGCCATCAGCAGGTGCAACCATCACCATCAGCATGTGGGAGCAGGGCTGCCGGCAGACAGGGAACTGGGGGCCATGATGGGAGTGGCCAGGCTGGGGTGGGGAGGATGGACCGAGACTGCCCCTGTACCCACTGCAGCCTTGTGGCCCACAGTTCCTTTCAAGGTGCATGAATTCATGCACTGGGCTCCTAGTAGAACAGTGGTTCTCAACCTTCCTAATGCCATGACCCTTTAATACAGTTCCTCATGTTGTGGTGACCCCCACTTTCATTGTTACAAATTGAACATAAATAAAGCATAGTGATTAATCACAAAAACAATATGTAATTATATATGTGTTTTCTGATGGTCTTAGGCGACCCCTGTGAAAGGGTCATTTGACCCCCAAAGGGGTCGCGACCCACAGGTTGAGAACCGCTGTAGTAGAAGAATAACTATTAAGAAGATGGGAGATTAACCAGACAGGGATGAAATAGGAGCAAAAGGAAGGAGGTGAAGCAAGAGTAATGAATTAGTCTTGGTAGGATGGAAGGGACTATTTTCTTCTAAGATGGGAGAGAAGGCAAAAAATGATAGATATGTAAAGAAACACAGAGAGGACTTAATAAGTTACTTTAAAAGGGCAAAATCTGAGGACAACCAAGATGGCAACATAGGGTATATACCTGTACGTTCCACTCCCCACAACCACATTAAAACTACAATGAAAAGACAAAACGGCAATCACCCAGAACCACGGGAAAGCTGACCGAGTGGAAGTTCTACAACTAGAAGGAAAGAAAAAAACGCATTGAGGCTAGGTAGGAGGTGCGGTGGCACCAAGAGCAGAGGTACGGAGGCACGCGAACCCGGCTGCTCCTGGGTGCCCGTTTTTTTTCATCGGAAGGGAGATATAAGCTCCCGACTGCACTGACCTCGTTTCCGGTGAGTCTCTAGGGACCCAGACTCCTACGGGGAGAAACTAGACTGTATGGCATCGGGTCAGAAAGCGAGGGTGGCTTTCTTGCAGAACTGCTCGCAGGGATCATTGTTACTGTGGGGGCACGGGACTCGGGGACATGGAGACACTGAGACAGAGACACGGAGACGCAGAGATGCGCGTGGAGACAGCTGACGACAGCCATCACTGTTTGCTCCACCCTGGTGATTCTCTGAGACCCCACCCCACCCAAGCTGTGCGCAGTGGCGCAAATGAATCACCTGCCCTTTTGCAGCCTAACCTAACAAACTGCAGCTGGGTCAGAGAGCTCCAAAACTTCCAAACCCCAAACAAAGAGGAGAAATCTGCAGATCTCATGGTAGCTCCTGCTGGGCGGACTCACACAGTGGTTGAATTTGCACCTCCTTTGAGATCCAGAAGCCGGTGTACCCAGTGGTCAGATACCAGATTTCAACTCCTCACATCCATAAGTGACACACTCAAGAGGCAGACTCAGTGAGCACCAAAGCCCCACTGAAGCAAATCCTGCCCCATAAGGGTGTCTCCAGCACAGCAGTTCTTCCACTATAGACACAGCGGGTCCTTGTAGTCAATTGGCCTGGAGGTCATTTCCTCCCAGGGATACCAACAGCATTTAATGCTTAACTACAACAGGACTGCACACCCAGCCCATGGAGGGGTGCACCAAGAGTGTCCACCTCAGGTGATTGGGGAGGCTGAGCCACTGGGCCCAGTGGGACACCTACCACACAAAGCCACTCTGTCAACACAGGGAAGCGGCCAAGATGCAGAGATGAAGAAACATGTCACAAATGGAAGAAATGGAGGAAAGCAGATTTGGAGTTCAAAACCACAGTTATAAGGTTACTCAAGAATCTTTTACAAACCTTCAAGGAACCTAGTGAGACCTTCAAGGATCTTAATGAGAATGCCAAAAAAATGGAAAAGGACCAGTCAGAAATTAAGCATACACTGACTTAAATAAAGAATAATATACAGAGATCCAACAGAAGACTAGAGGATCCCAAGAATCAAGTCAAAGATTTGAAATACAAAGAAGCAAAAAACACCCATCCAGAAAAGCAAAAAGAAAAAAGAATCCAAAAATATGAAGATAGTGTAAGGAGCCTCCGGGACAACTTCAAATGTACCAACATCCAAATTATGGGGGTGCAAGAATAAGAGAGAGAGCAAGATATTGAAAGCCTATTAGAAGAAATAATGACAGAAAACTTCCCCTACCTGATTAAAGAAATAGACTTACAAGTCCAGGAAGCGAAGAGAACCCCAAATAAGAGGAATCCAAAGAGGACCACACCAAGACACATCATAATTAAAATGCCAAGGGCAAAAGACAAAGAGAGAATCTTAAAAGCAGCAAGAGAAAAACAGTTAGTTACCTACAAGGGAGTACGCATACGACTGTCAGCTGATTTCTCAACAGAAACCATGCAGGCCAGAAGGGAGTGGCAAGAAATATTCAAAGTGATGAATAGCAAGAACCTACAACCAAGATTACTCTACCCAGCAAAGCTATCATGTAGAATTGAAGGTCAGATAAAGAGCTTCACAGACAAGAAAAAGCTAAAGGAGTTCATCATCACCAAACCAGGATTATATGAAATGCTGAAGGGTATTCTTTAAGAAGAGGAAGAAGAAAAGGGCAAAGATAAAAACTATGAACAACAAAGGAACAACAAATACATATCTATCAACAAGTGAATCTAAAAATTAAGTCAATAAAAATCTGATGAACAGAATAAACTGGTGAATTAATAGAAGCAGGAGCATAGAAAGGGAGTGGACTGACAATTCTCAGGGGCAAGAGGGTGTGAAGGGTGTGGGAAGAGATTGAACAAAAATCTTACACCTATGGATGAGGACAGTGGGGGGGGGGTAAAGGCATGGGGTGGGGTGGGAACCAGGTGGAGGGGAGCTATGGGGGGGGGGGAAGAGGAACATCTGTAATAATCTGAACAATAAAGATTTATTTTTTAAAAAAGATGAATAAAAAAATAAAATAAAATAAAAGGGCAAAATCCAATCTGTGGTTTCTGAAGTTATTTCTAGTAATGTATGTAAAAGCTTATCTATGTTACTTTTTACTTTTCTTAAATAAAAACAATTAAATTTAATAGTTTAATTAAATGTAGCATGCATATTATAAGCCATTTTAATAAACACATTTGTTGTTTTATTTAACCAGCTTTTTAAAAAGCCTATGTTTTCTGTATATTTTTTCCCTGTATTCTCTTTTGGACACACAATACCCAGCCATTTTAAAATGACTCCAAAATCTAGTTAAAGTTTTTAAAAAGTCATCATATTCCAATGTTTTCCCTTCTTCTGCTCTGTCAAGTTCCTCTTCTCTTTATCAGTTCTTATCATTTCCTTCACTTTCCTCATTTTCTTAAAATTATTGATTGTATGAGCTTTTGTAATCCATGTACTGCTAATGGTGACTTTGTAGCAGAAGTGAAACATACTCCATCACATTCAACCACCAGGAACACCCAAAATATATCTGCCAAGTCCCCAACCCAAAGATGCTACCTGATCAGGAATAATAATTCCCACCCCAGCCACACGAGGGAGCATCTGCTATTGTCTTAGAAGGCAGATTAAGTGACATATATGAGGTTCAAAACAAGCAAGCTAGGGCTTCCTGTCTTTGAAGTAAATGGCAAACCCTCCCAATGGAACAATCTTCTAGTAGCTGTATGCTCTCAAGTGACAGTGCTTATCAGTTCTAAGTCAGGCATTATTCTAAACACTTCATCATAATGAATCATCCACTCTTCATAAAAACCATGTGAGATTGTCATTATTATACTCTACAGATGAAGAAATGGGGACACAGATTTTAAAATAGAGATAGATTAGAGCATAAAAGCGGAATATTCTGAAGTCAAAATAAAGGATTGATGTATTAGCTGAAACTCTCTGAACTAAATCAGAGATCATTAATCTTTTTCTCTAAAGAGCTAGATAGTAAACGTTTTAGGTATTACAAGCTGTGTAGTTTTTGTTTCAAGTACTCAATTCAGTCATAGAAGTATGAAAGAGACCATGGGCAACATATAAACAATAGGCATGACTGTATTCAACATTTTATTAATGAACAATGAAATTTAAATTTCATAAAGTTTTCACATAACACAGAATATCATTCCTTAAAAAAGCATTTTTAGCTTATAGACCATACAAAATCAGGCGCAGATTGTATTTGGCCCATGGGCTGAAACTTGCTAACCCCTGGTGTTATCAGGAACATATCTGATAACAAATCCACAGCACCATAATTACAAGGACACATTTGATTTGAAGCATAAATTGTAACAAAAAAGAAAACGGTAGAAAGAAAGACCAACAGGGAGGCAGGAGGAAAGAGAAAGAAAAGAAAGAGGTGCAGGGGTGAGAAGAGATGGAGAGAGGTAGGAGGGGAGAACACTTTGATCCAGCTTTATATTTCTAAAAATTATGTAAATAATCATGAAAGTGTGCAAGATGAATTCCCTCTCAAGGATGTTCATACCAGTATGATTTATATTTCCAAAAAGATGAAAAAAAAACAATAACTAGCATGAGGATATTGGTTAAATAAATACAGTAAATCAATGAAGTACGACATTGAACATCATTTTGTGAAAGAGTATTAATAATATTTGATCATGTTCATAAGACAATTGGCAAAAAATTAAAAATGTTAATGTAATATCATTTTTGCTAAAAGAATAGAGACATACAAATCATTAAATAATATGCATTAAAATGTTAATGAATATTCTAGTTGGTAAGATTGAAAGTGATTTTCTTTTTTCTTTGTCTATATTTTTTTGTTTTTAATATTTTTTTACAATGATTATATCTTATTTTCCTGAAATCAGGTAAAAACTTCTACCTGCCTTCACCCCAATCATGGAATGCTATGATACTTCTGAAGAGTTTCTAAAAATTTTCTCCTTATTTTAAAATATTTTTGGCATAGGTACATGAAAAAACCCCACACATTGTTTTCCCTGATGGCTGGTTCTTCTGTTCAGTGAACACATAGAAGATCAGCAGGTACATACACCATGCAACTAAACAGTAATCAATTAAATGCACAAATATTTCACCAAACATCATTTTGAGCAGAAGTTTCCCTGGAAGCCATTTTAAAAGATGGTTGCAAAGTAAACAATTTCAATATTACATTCAGTTTATAGTACTACTAGAGGCCCGGTGCACAAAAATTTGTGCACTCGGGGGGGAAGGGGGGTCCCTCAGCCCAGCCTGTGCCCTCTCGCAGTCTGGGACCCCTCAGGAGATAATGACCTGCTGGCTTAGGCCTGCTCCTGGGTGGCAGAGGGCAGGCCCAATCCCTAGGTGCAGCCCCTGGTCGGGCTCAGAGCAGGGCTGATTGGGGAGTTGGGGCGCCGCCCCCTATCATGCACAGAGCAGGGCGGATCAGGAGTTTGCGATGCTCACCTCTCAGTTCAATGCTCAGGGTAGGGGCTGTCTTGGGGGGATTGGGGGCATCATCCCCCTGTCAACACTTCAAGGCCAGGGTTTGATGGGGAGGGTGGCAGTTGCCACTCCCTTATCAACGCAACAGGAAGCAGGGCCAATCAGGGGGT